>NW_023494792.1:41953856-42383856 GCF_904425465.1 Colossoma macropomum | reverse complement strand
ACTGTCCATCAAAAAAGACACCTTGCCTTCTTTTATTTTTCTATCCTGTAAGAAAAATACCTGCAATCATAAAGCAATTATGTGGGAATACTTATCTTCACCACTTATCATCATGTTCATGCAAGTATCTTCCATGGTATGACAAGAACAGTGTCAGAAAAAACAATTTAAATGTACCCTCAAGGCACAACATGATGCTGAATGTCCAATTGGCTATGGTAAATGAGTTGTAAAGGTAGACTTCCAGGTAAAAGGGCATATTTTTACCTTTTCATAGTGTTTTTAAAAAGAAGAATAAAATAAAAAGCTTGGAGTCAAGACATGTTTATCAAAAAATATGGCTTAAAAAATACAACTGCAAAATGATGGTCCCCAAACTAAAGGCTGAAGGCTTGACGGTACCACCCCAGTGATGTTAGGGTTACCATCCCAGTGATAGTCTAGTTGCAATTTTTGAGAGTGTAGGTTTTGCTTAAGTAATGAATTGACAGTTCTCTTTTCTAAACTGTACTTAAAAGCACGTATTGAAACATTTTTGACCCAAAGGTGGTTTAAACACCTAAAAGGTTTGAGCACTAAGGAGTGCTGACATCACACCAAGGGTGAACAATGTATGGCCTTTGGCTTTGTCTCCAAGCTAGCACTGTCACTAATACTATTACTATTATCTGCACTTGTGATATTGTTTTCTATAAATAAACCTAATTAGTTTCTAATTTGATAAGTTGTGGAAAACCAGTAATGAAATGAAACATTCCAACGAGTGTCACCAAACTTTTGATGAGCACTGTAGATCAGCTAATAGTCAGGGTGGTATTCATGGTGGTCTGATTTGCATTTGAACAGGAAGGGGGTTTAGTTACCCAATGAAGAAGGGAAACATGGGGGTGTTTTCTTTAGGAACGGATTAGAGCTGACGTGTTTATCGCTTACGGTCACTGGAGAGCTATCGAGGAACTCCGTCTGTGTGTTTATGTGTGTGGGTGTGTGAGAGCGAGAGCTATTATGGTGTTTTTGATCATGTTATCAGATGAGCTGAGATTAGAATTGTTCTGCATGCACCTCATTTGTTGGCTCTGCAGATCAGAAGTGGGACAGTATAAACCATTGGAAGTCACAGTGGAGGCTGGTGATGTCAAACGCATGCATTGAGTTTATATGACTTATTTCTCACTCACATCGCATTGGAACAAGTGTACAAATTGTGACAAAAGTGCAGACTCTAACCTTTCATTGTGTGCCATGCTTGTGTTTGTAAGTGAAAGACGAGATGTTTTATTATGATATGAATTTGATGAAAAGTTATTGCTGTAATGCAAAAAGAGGAAACATTTTTGACTTTTTTGGCACCAGGACAAACATAAAAATCTGTCAAATCTATAAATACACTAAGTGGATGCAAAAGTAATTCATTTCGTAACTAACAATGTAATTAACATGTAATTATGTAATTATTACATTGTAATAGGGCATCAAAACATTGATAATACCTCTAGACTCTTTAAGGTTAAATATTTTCTCTTTGTAATATTTATCAAGAGCTCTTTTCATGTCTAATGTGTTAAGTGTGCTGTCAGTGAAGTGAAGGCCTCCTGGGTGTTGTTGCCTTAAATCTACAGGATGTTTAAAGACATGAAAACAATGTTTCAGATAAATTTCTTGTGTTTGAAGTGGAGGCTCTCGATCGTTTTTGGCTGATGGTGGTTCCGCACAGATGGCTACTGGGAACTCATTATTTCCAATTCACAGAAAGGCTTTGAGTTGAAGATTGAATGTTTACTTTTCTGGGTTTCAGGGTCCACAACTCTTCCTCCTGCTCATTTGCAGACTCTTCAACTGCATTTCCTCCAAGTTTTCAGAAAAAAACATTCATTTGAGTTTCTTTACCAAGAATGTTCCATTTAAACATTAAAAGACTTTAGTTTCATTGAGATTTTTCTCATCCGTCCTTCAAAACAGAATCCTTCCTCCAGCCCTTTTGTAGACTGTTCAACTGTATTTTCTCCAATTTTTCTCTTTAGAAATAATTTTTATTTTTCTCAACAATTTTCCACTCAAACTTTGTGAAAGTCTCTCTCACCTATCTTTCACTACAGCTCTTCCTCCAACACTTTGGTAAACTGTTCAACTGTATTTTTCTTGAGAAACTCAATAAATTGTTTTTCTTGATGGTTTAGTTTGATCTGTCTTTCTTTTTTGCTGACTTTTCAACTACATTGTTTTACTACTTTTCAAACGTAGGTTCTTTTCCAACTATTTTCCATTCACACACTGTGAATCTGGTTTAATTTACATTTATGTCATCCATCTTTCCAAAACAAAATTCTCCCTGTAGCTCAACTGTGTTTTCATTAAGTATTCTTTAGAAACTTTTCAACACTGTGAAAATTTGGTTTTATTTAAACTCACACTCTTAAGAATAAAGGGTCCTAAGTTTGGATGTATAGTTCTAGGAAAAAAAAAACAAAACTTTAATTGGTGTAGAACCTTTACATTATGTGGAGATTCTTAACATTATAAAGGTTCTTCATGCTTGCACATCTCATTTATTGTACAAATTGGCTCTTTAAAGAACCATTCTTTCAAGGGGTCTTCAGGAAGCCAAAAGTGGTTCTTCTATAGCATCACTCTGAAGCCTTTTTGCTAGCTTTATTTTAAAGAATGTCTTCCATTCTTCACAACAAAGATCTTTCCCCTTTTGCAGACTCTTTAAATGTATTTTCGTTGAGGCTAGAACCACTTATGAATATATAGATAATTTTTGATAAAAGCCATGAAATTGACAAGTAAAATTTTCCCTTTTTTTCATTTTATTTTGTATGCATGAATATTATGTGCTGAGATTCGTGATCTGAACCACCAGCACTGGTTTTACTTCTTTTATAAACGCAAAAATGAGTTGCTGATGTGAGTGAGTGTTAGATTGGCGTGCTGCTATTCTTCTCTCACTGAGATATTTTTTATGGAGGAAAACAGTGAATGAGATTTTTAGCACACTGAAACTTTCATTAAAGTGCAATTCTTTATTGAATACTTGCCAAAAAAAGATGAAGAGGAAATGGATTCAAGTAGTAAAGGCAACAGTTATCATTTTTCTTTTGCCTAGTGCAACTCAAAGACACTTAGGGCACAGGAGCACAGTCATGCTGGAACAGGAAAGGCCTTTCTCAAAATATTGCCACAAAGTTGAGAGTATATAATTGTCTAAAATATCTTTGTATCCTATAACATTGACATTATCTTTCACTGCAACTAAGAGGCCAAGACCAAACTCCAGCCCCAGACCGTTATCCCTCCTCTACGAAACTTTACATACCTACACAGTGCCAACAGTAGAGTCCTCAAGGCATCCACCAAACCCAGACTCGTTCCTCAGACTGCCAGATAGTGAAGTATTCATCACTCAAAACAACACATTTCCACCACTGCAGAGTCCAGTGGCAGCGTTCTTTACACCACTTGAGCCGAACGCTTGGCATTGCATATAGTGATCTTAGGCTTGTGTGCAGATACTCAGCATGGAAATCTATTTCGTAAAGCTCCTGACACACAGTTGTTGTGCTGATTTTGCTTCCGGAGGCAGTTTGGAACTCTGTAGTGAGTGATGCAGGAGTGGACAGGTGATTTTTACATGCTACATGTTTAACACTTGGTGGCCTTGCTGTGTGAAATTGCATGGTCCACCATTTCACAGCTGAGCTGCTGTTGCTCCTAGAAACTTCTGTTTCACAATAATGGCACTTGCAGTTGCTCAGGGTAATTCTAGCAGGGCAGTATATTTATGAACTGACTTGTGGCAAAGGTAGCATTCCATGACAGTGCCACATTAAAAATCACTGAGCTCTTTCAGTAGTCCTACTGCCAGTGTTTGTCTATGGAGACTGACACACCATATAGTATATCTTATCCATGTTTTGTGACAAAACTCTGACACCAGCTCTTTCACAGACAGTATTTCCTCTGTTTATTCAGAAAATTTCTTTGCCAATAATTTTTCATTCAGTCTCTGTGAAAGTTCAGTTTCATTTAGATTAACTTCCTCCATTCTTTGCCACACACTGAGACAGTGAAAGGACATTGCCTCACTCGTTGTGTGCAAAACTAAGACGTGACACAAGAACCAAGCAACATAATGAGCCTCTAATTGGCCTTCTTATTGTCCTTCTTGAACTGACAGCCAATCACACCCAAACAGCTGGTTCCAATTTGCACACAGTTGCGCTGATTGTAAATTGGCAGGATTAGCAATGCAATCGACTGGGTTGTTCTCCAGTCCAGTCCGTTAAATCTGCCTTACTTATCTGTCCACCGCTGAATTAAGACACAAAAAAAACTCACCAGCTTTTCTCATTTTTTTCCCCAGGATTACTTAATGACACACATGTATGGGAATGCGGCAAGGGATGACTTGTGGAACAAGTTTTCTGAGGTAAGATTCCAATCATTCGCTAGCATTTTTGCTGCTGTGCCCCCAGGGGCTATAAGCTCTAGCCACAGGCTAATAAGAAAGATAGGGCTAGAAGCGAGTGAGAGAGAGAGTGAGGAAGAAGAGATAGAGAAAGGATGTGAAATTGTGTGCACAACCTATTTATACTCCTTCTCTCAGTCCAACTCTTGCAGAGAGTAGATTCATGCAGCCAAGCAGCATATAGGTCACCATCCATGGTTTAACTGTGCTATCCTCAGACACACATACTGTATTTGACTCCCAGAAGTTTCGTTTATTGGCTACTCAGAGCTTTTTTACATTTACACTGAAAACTGTAGGAAATTGTAGGAACTAAAAATATATTATTTCAGCAAATCTAACACAGTAACTTTTATGATTGTCAAAATCTCTCAGCACATCACACAAAATAAGGGTTCCTAAGATTCTCAGCTTGGACATACAGTTCTAGGAAAATCCCTTAATTAGTATATACTAATACTGGGTTCCTTCCAGCCACAGTGTAGAGATTAGTCTCTTCTAACACCCTGAATTTAACACATTAAGGCGTTGCTAACAGGGATAGGAAGGTTACCTTAAAAATGATTATTGATTTTTGATTGATTGTTTAAATATGTTTTCTTGAAACCTCTATATTGAAGTAACATAATTACTTTCCAATTAGTTTGGATATAAAACAACTTAAAAAAGACAAATGAAAAGCAATTTCAACAAGCTGGCTTTAACTTAACACAAGGCGAACAGGAAAAGTGCACTGAAATATGCAAGTGATTATATTACATTATGCTAAGTTACATTACGTTATGTCACAATATTACATCAAGTGACATAATTGTGTGTACATCCATTTTGCTGGAGTTAAGCAGGGATTCCAACAAGTTATGTGTAGTTTAGAATAATGTATTTTCTTTTAATCTTGTAAGAAAGTATGTAATGTAGAATCATTGATCTCATGTTTAGCAAAATGGCCAAAGTTTGCTTTAAGTGGAGCAATGTATGGAAATATTTTAAACATAATGATGACAAATTTATACAGTGTAAGTGGTGTGAGTTATCATTAAGTAGGTTAAATGGTAATATGTTAAATCACATCTGACTATAACGCCTGTGCCTAAAGCTCTACACAAGGGGGCGCTATAGAAACATCACCAGAAAGATCTGCCCATATTTTGGTAACAGAAGTGCCAATGGTCTGCACTGTGACTCAGTAGTAGTTTGAACTTATCTGAACTCTCTTATTACAGTTGGAGCTGGTTCGCTTGTTATCCTTTTATCTGCTTTTTCTGGAGAGGGCAAAATAACGTAGAGTTAGAGAGAATATATAGTGTGTAGGACAGTTAGAGAGAGAGAGATACAGACCAATAATATATATAACTTGCGTAATTCACAGTTGACAGGCAGAATAACTGGGTGTCATATTCAGTTTTTTACAGTTATTGGCTTCACAAAGGGTTCAACTCAGGTCAGTGACAGAATCTTTTACTTCCATTGCCAGAATGTGTGCGCCTCTTCACGGTGTGTTGTCATGGGTGTCATTGAAAGAGTACTGCACTTTAACAACACTTAATTTTTTTGTCTTTATTTTCCTTTTTATGTTTTTTTTTATCTTGCTTAAGCTATTGAACTTTGTATTTTTAGCGCTTTGTCTTTTTTTTTCTTTTGATTTTCCTTTTGCTTTTGTTTTTATAAAGTACACTGAATTACCTTAACTTCCCTCGCCATGACTTGCTTAGAAAAGACTCCTTCCATAAGAGTTAGTTTTAAGCTGCACTATTTAGTGAAGGCTTCGTTGTAAAGCTGCAACATACAAAGCAAAGTCTATGTTAATGTCTTATTAAACCTAGTGTTGGAAAATGAATGTACACCACCGCTAGCTTTGTGCTACCATAGAACTTACCATACATGTCTTAGTGGAAATTAACATTAATGTCACAATAGCCACGTTTACATGCAGCCTGATAATCCGTTAATAATCCGACTAATAGCTCAATCGGAATAGAACACGTCCATGTAAACACCTCAATCGGAATAGACTAGTCCGATTGAGGCCATTCGGAATACAATTTCTATCCGATTGAACGAGGTGGGTAAACTTCTAAATAATCCGTTAAATAGAAGAATAATAGCCGTGTAAACGCCTGAATCCGATTACATTCCAATCGGAACGTGTAAGTATGTTCTGCGCATGTGCGTCGCGTCATGGTGAAAGTTTATACCGTTCAGCATGGCGGAGCAGAAACGGGTCTGCAGAGGAGACGAAGTTTATGCTCTGATCTTTAAAAGACGGCGGTGGGACGGACTTCCAGCTTATGTGTCTCAAAACACGACGTCTTCCTCTCGCCGCTTCCTTTATAAGCACATGTGAAGCACGTTTTCCTTAGTCTGACATCATTTTAAAGCAATTAAAACACAAGCGCGCCAACTGGAAACTCATATCACGCGGACTGGACCTCACGTGATGTTCGCTGTCATGGTAACGTTTACTCTAAACGCTACTCCACGCATGCGCGTCATTTTGCATCGGATTACTTGTAGTGAGCATGTAAACGAAGATTTTCCATCAAATCGTTGAATAGAGTGTGCATATAAACACCTCAGTCTGAATCTGTAATCGGATTGTATTCAATCGGATTGGCAAAAATCTTTGCATGTAAACATAGCCAATGATAGATAAACAAATAAAGTAGAGGTTCTTCAAGCTTTAAAATGATTCTTCACACACGCTTTTGTTCTTCCATTTAAGGAACCATTCATTGAAGAGTTCTAGGGGACTAAAAGTAGTTATTCTATGGCATCCCTCCAAAGACTTTACTTAAGAGAGTAATTGAAACTGCAAAGCATCAACAACATGCAGCACCTGAACAATGTGTTATTTTGACAAATCTAGTACAGTGACTTTCATGGGCATGGATTTTCTTTATCAAACTGTAGATAACATCACAGCCAAAGAGTCTCTAAGGCAAGAGCAAAGATGTGGAGTCTATCCATCATATTAAGAGTGACATCTACAGCTGTGAAAGGGAGGGTGACTATAACAGGGTAATCTGCCGCATTGCTCTGAGTGTCCTGCGAGTCTTAAACACTTCACTTTGGATTAAGATGGGCATGGGTGCCCCTTGTGCTTCCCTAGGCAAAGCCAGCCAGGTGTGTTTCTGAAGTTAGCTTTAGGAATTCCAGCCTCTGAATAATGGAGCTGGAGTGTCGAGTCCCTCTGTTTTGGCCTGAAGTTGTGTGCGAACTTCTTTTTTCCTTATTTCTTTGTTTCTTTCTTTCTATCTTCCTTTCTTTCTTTCTCCTCGAGCAAAGAAAAGCAAAGCTACCCAGGTAGATCAGATGCTGTCACAGTCCAGAAAGTTGCATGATGGCTCTCAGCAGTACCATCCCACACTAATCTCATGAAACATGCCATTTTAAGGCTGATTACTTTCAAATGCACAGTCGTGAAGGTTCTGATCCATTTAGTGAAACAGCAGGATGTTTGCTAGCTATTAACATCTTTATAGGTGCCTTGTCACTGCAGTGAAAAATGTGAGGTGAGCTGATATGGACTCTTTTTTTGTCTGGTTGGTTTGTGTGTTAGGAAGCTGTAAACTGTAGGGATTTAAAAGAATGGCCAATGTTGCAAATGCAAAAATTCTAAGAAATAGCTTGACCAAACATGGTAATTGGCATGATGTCATTTGAATAATGTTAACTGGCGCCTATTCATTTTTATTTGTTGTTAGCAACATTTGTTTCTTTTACTGAGCTTTTCCTTTAAAACTGAATGTTTAAGAAAGTCCTTGACCATCAGTCTACCTTTCTTGGCACTCGTGTTTTGCAACGCTCATGAATCCAGCAGCATTACAGTCCTTGACAGGCCGTCATCTAATGAATACTGATATGTGCCGCATTCTTTAGCTATTCACAAAATCCAATTTGCTACAATAATCTTCCAGCGCTTAGCGCCACAAAGCCTTTTGTCAAGCCTACGACCCATAGCTAGGCCGGCCTACACTTCCTTTAATTATATCTGCATGCCAGTGTGGCAGGCTCAGGAGTGGAAAAAACATTCCTTGGAAAATGTATCTTAAAGTAGACTCGCTTTACTTGTCATCTGCCGGAAAGGATCTGCCGCTGCCATGTTCCACATTAAACAAACCATGAATCATCGACATATGAGACAGCTTGCCTGCCTTAGTGCCTGCTTTGAGTGGGCTTGTCCCCAGGTGGTTTCTTGTGTAACACCCCTAGACCGAATTACGGATGATCCCACATTAATCGCCAATCAAGCTTATCATCTCGTCCGTGCACAACCAACTCAATCTCTGATTTCAGTGTTAGTCACCTAGGCTCCATGCTTCAGCCACTTCTGCTGTTCATTTTTTACCCTTCTCAGTCAATGTACAGATGAGCCACATTAATCACTAACCAAATTAGCATTTTGTCATTGTACAACCAATTCACTCTCTACTTTCAGTGCTAGTCAGTGCTGTTCTTTTTTTAAACCTCTTTCAGTGAGAAACCTTTTTTTCTTTTTCCTGGATTTTCCACATTAATCGCTAATCACAGTTAGCATCTCACCCATGCATAACCTGCTTTCAATGCAAGTCAACAACAGCTCTGAGTTCATTCAGATTTACTGACTCTAATACCTTGAGTTTTTAGAGAGCAAGTGCAAATGGATTGTCAACATTAAGTAATCACATTAATAGCTAATCAAAATTAGCATCCCATCTGCGCTGACTCATTCTCCACTTTCGGTGCTAGTCACTAACATCCAGTCAATTTTGCTGCACTGTAAGAAAAGTAGAAGGAATGGGACGGAAGATGGTTTGAAGTGTTTTTGAGCTTCAAACTGATGTAAAAAATTGCTCAGTGTTCAAACATTGCTTGTGTTCAAATTACTTGTTGGAGTTGAATGAAACCAGTTAAATTGCTTGTTACCACATGAGGAAATATTTCTAAGTTGAACTGATGAACCACAAGTGATCCATGATCATCGCCTCACAGAGATCCACTGGAAATGGATTATACATATTAGGCACTCCATAATAATCGCTAATCAGAATTAACATTTCATCCATGCACTATCCAATCACTATCCCATTTAAATGCTAGTTATTTAAGCCCATAGCTGTGTCCCAATTCAGGGGCTGCATCTTTCAAAAGACACAGTCTACGAATACATGCCCTTCGAAGGCTGTGTAGACCTTTCTCCTCTGCTGACGCCATATTCTCGAATCCTTGCTGGCGTGCAGTGAACTTTGGTATATGTTGACTGGTGAAGGATCCACCCATTGGATCTTTCATTGCCATGGAAAAGAAGGACACATTTCCCGGCCATATATGAAGGAGCCTTCGAAATGGGACAGCTTGATGGCACCGCTGTGACACAGCCGGCCTTCAAATGTAGCCTCCGAAAGATGCAGCCCTGCATTGGGACACAGCTCTTCTATTCTTTTTCCCCCTTTGAGTGAGAAACATATAGATAATATGCATTTATTACTAAATGATAACAATATAACTAAATAATATACATTTATCACTATTATCAAGTTTTAGTCACTGGCATCCATTCTTCAGTTATTTTTGCTGTTTTTTACCCTCTTTCAGTGAGGAACTTACAAATGATCCTTTATAATCGCTAATCTAATTTAGAATCTCATCCATGTACAACATGATTTTAATGCTAGTCAACAAAGTCTTTGAGCTCAGTCAATTTTACTGTTCTTTTGTTCTCCATTTCAGAGAGCAACTGAAAGTGTATTCTCCACATTAAGCGATCCATTATAATTGCTAATCATAGTTAACATTTTGTCCATGAGCGGCCTGCTCTCCAGTTTCAGTGCTAGTCAATATGAGCCACTGAAGTCCACACCTCAGTCACTTCTACTGTTCTTTTTTTCTCCTTTCAGGAAGAAACATATGGATAATCCACGTTTAGTGCTAATCAAAGTTAACATCTCATCTTTGTACAACCAATTCACTCTCTACTTCCAATGCTAGTCACTGAAGTCCATACTTCAGTCACTTCTGCTGTTCTTTTTTTTTTTTTGGTGCTTCTTAGTGAAAAACTTCTTTTTTCTTCTTTTTTTGTGTGATCTGGACCGGGGTGTGGTATCCCATTTACTGTGGGTAAGGGAAGTCTCCATGCTTGACTGATCTGCCGGAGTGAATGTTTTCAGTGTGAGAGAGACTCTGACAGTGTGCTTTGATTCCTGCCCCCGCTTCACCCCAGCCAATCCCGCGGGTCCCCTGCAACTGCCATTTTCTGCTGGAGAAAGGGCACACCAGCAATTCTTCCTCAATTTTTATACAGAAAAATGCTGTCTACCCCCAACATTAAATTGCACAGCTCATAGGAAGGTATTGGAGAGAAATGAATGAGTGCTATTGAAGGAACGATGAAAGCATCTCACCGCAATAAGTAAAGGGAAATTAAAGTTCTGCTTCGAAAAATTCTGATAAAATTTTATGAAATGTCAAAGTTGTATTTGGTGTAGCCAAATAATGGTCATGCTCACACTGATGGTCTGCTTGTCCGGAATAATAAGTATCCCATCTGAGCATGTAGCCTTAAGTTCAGGCGAGTGATTGGCAGTTGATCTCTACAATTCTCTAGCTATTCTTCTTAGCACCCCTAATGTGGAAATAAATTGCATCTATTTTATATGTACAGCGCTTTCTACAGCAGATATTATCCCAGAGCCTCTCCAGAAATGAGTGAACTAACAAGAATCAGAAGGAAAAACTGTCTAAAAGCATGAGGAAGAAGGACTGAGAGGAACTAAGACTCCAGAGGAACAGCTTTCTAAGGGCATGAGGAAGAACCACTGAAAGCAACCAAGACTCAAAAGGAAATCTTCCTAAGAGCAAGAGGAAGAACCACTGAGAGGAACAAGACTCAAAAGGAAAAGCTTCCTAAGGGCAGGAGGAACAACCACCGAGGGGAACCAAGAATCAAAAGGAAAAGCATCCTAAGGCATGAGGAAGAACCACAGAGAGGAACCAAGACTCAAAACAAAGAGCTTCATAAGAGAATGTGGAAGAACCATTGAGAGAAACCAAGTCTCCAATGGAAAAACTCTCTAATAGCATGAGGAGGAACCACTGAGAGGAACCAAGACTTGAGAAAAAGCTTCTTAAGGGCATGAAGAAGAACCACCGAGAACAAAACAACCCTTAAAACAAAGAGCTTCTTAAGGGCATGTGGAAGAACCACTGAGAGGACGCAAGCCTCAAGAGGAAAAGCTTCCTAAGGGCATGAGGAAGAACCACTGAAAAGAACCAAGACTCAAAAGGAACACCTGCTCTCCTCTGAGCTGCACTGAATAGTGCAGTTTGGATATGTAGGAGTAGGAGACACTGAGTGAGAGACAGTGGGATTATATAGAGGAAAGATCTTGGAGATGCACTAGACTGATGGTAAAGTTTATCAGTCATCTGGAGGAGACACTGACTGTACGTTCAGTATTAGTGTGGTAAGAGAGGATTACAGCTTTCAGAAACAGGATAGGAGTTTATGCAGGAGTTGCAGTTGTAGGGTTCTAACAACATTTGAATCTCAATTCAAGTTCTTTGGAAAGGGTTTTGTCATTTCTGATGCAATATGTACATATTGCTGCTATTGGAACAAAACCTCGTATCTCCATTTTTTGTTGTTTTTCAGTTTTTGACATAATTTGAAAATGCTTTGTAACGGGTTTTGCAATTTTAATATTATTATTGCTAGAACCTTATGTGAGGGTGTGAGGTAACCCGGATTTATTTGAAGTCTACAGACCAGGGCAAGAGAGAGAAACGCTCGCACCAAGGATGGTTCAGAAAAGAGAATTTATTGGCTAAATATCAAACTACTTTTGGACTACATTCAATGATAAACAATAGAAAATAAAACAAGAAAACCAAACAAACAAAGTGATAGTAATGAAAGACAAAATAGCTCGAGTAAGTTAGAGTGATTCACGGCTAAATGGTATGAGGCAGTGTGGTTTGGGGAGCCGCTTGGGAGAGCCTCTAGAGAATTAACCTAAGCCTGGACGGGAAGAACTATATGGCTGGATGTACCTATAAAAGTTCTCTTATTAAATAAATTGGCGTCAGGGCCCTGACTGCAAATTGATGGTTCCAGCTTATGTGGGAGTTGGGGGCTGACTTCAGGCGGGGTCGTCTCAGGACAGACTCGATCGAAGGCTGGAGCTCACGCGGTGGTTCCTCTCCTCGCTGGCCGTGGATGCTGCATCTCCGTGCGGGCACGCGCCTTCCCGTCAGTGATTGGGCGGAGGCGTCTCGTGGCCGTCTGACGGTGGAGCTTGGGCAGCCTTTCGAGGGTCAATCTGTTCACAGATCAGTGCGTGGCTCTGGGTGCGATGCTGGGTCTCCGTGGCGTCAGAACCGCTCCCACTCCGCTGGCGAGGTTCAGGTTGCAATCAGGGTTCTGAGGCTGGTGATACTAATTTAACCTACTACCTCTCTTTAGCAGAATCGAAAGTTATGGATATATCCTCTCGGGCCAGACAAGAAATATCCACCTTCCTTCTCTGAGGGTGGTTCAAACTTAAGGTGTGTAGACGAACAGGCAAACAAACAAAGGTTTCAGATCTGATAATTTAGCGTCCTAATACTTCTGACCTGTCTTTCTGACCTAGGCCGGCACAAACTTAGAAACTTGTTGCGAACGCAGGAATTCCCCAAATTTTGCGGTGCACTCTGGTTTTGTTCAGCTGGAGGCCCTACCCTTTGGAGGTGGTGCCAGAGTGCTGATAGGTTCTCTCACCTAACGGGTAATTAGCTATTCCTAATTCTTGGTCCTGATTGGTGGGGGTTTTTCTGTGCGCCCTACCAGGGAACTCCTTCCTTTGTTCCTTCTAGGTTTAAAAGTTTTAATTCTATTAAACAAAACAGTTTTCAGATCAATTAGGTTACTAAAATCCATAACCTGCAAATCTAACGTTTTAGGTATCTACGTGTAGTTTGTACCCACATTATCTGAGAACAACTATGGCAAAGGCAGAAACAATTTTATAGATAATCCTTGGGTGTCTTTTCGTTGCAGGAACTTCCAACACAGTAAAATCATTACTTCAAATGACTACATCAAATAAATGAGAAGAGTAAAATAGAAGGCTAAATAAAATAAGTGACAAGAAAACCTAGGTGCATAGTGGTCTAAAATCACTACTTTAACTGGTTATTTCGGTAACTTCAGACATTTATCCCACACATTCCTAACGTCTGACAAAGAAGGATGAATACACTTTAAGTAACTGAGTATACAAATACAAGCATCATCACTCGTGAAATTAGATAAAGTTGATAGTCGAGCATGCATATCAATGAGTTTTCCTGGGATCCTTTGTGAGTAACAGTCCTTAGGTGGTGGCGTGGTAGTCCTCGTTTTCACCCCTTGGGGGTGCTGTGGGTCCATGCTTGAGATCCCTAGGGAATTTAAAAAGTTGGAATTTTGCCGTCCAAAGTCGTACAAATTCCGTTTTGGTATGTCTAGTTTAGTTAAAAAGAGTTATAACGAATGGTTGTAGTTTGGAGGGGACAAGTACCTTAGAAATGTACTTTCTGTTACTAAGGATAAATTTGTCCACAGGATTTTGGAGAGCCGTGCAGCTGCATTCCAGTGAAGGGTTCTGTTTTTCTCCAGGTCAAAGGAGAGGGGTGCAGCCTCTTGATTCAGCCGTAAATCTGAATGAGTCTGGGGTTGGGGTATTAAGCCGACAGCTTTACGCCTCACTCCCAGACTTGCTGGAGCCAAAAGGCCCTTAACTTTTGGGTAAACACTCTGCTGGAGGTAGAGTTTCAGCCAGTGTTCGCTACAGCTTGTTGCTCTTTACATTGTGTGTAAATTTCATGATGAATGGACCAAAAGAAACAGCCCAAAATTACTTGGAAAAAAGTCTGACTTGCATTAAAAGTAAAGTAGTTTTTTTCCTTCTCCTGTAAAGTTACTATTTTGGAGATTTTTTTACCGTTTTGTTCCGACAACAGCGATATACATGTTGTCCAACTCGTGATGGGTTTGGTCGGATTCGGGTGTCATTTCTCGAATGTGTGCCAGGCTCGAGTTGAGATCAATATCGCATTCAAGTTCTCAAGTTCTTCTTCAACACTTTAAAACAGTTTTTAATCTGGCATGCTGGAGTCCACATGACCCATGTCTGTGAGAAAATGGATGCAAGGCAAATTAAACAGCGAATTGATTTAGGAGAGTATAATTTGGTGCAGTTGTTTATATTTAAATAATTTGCTCAAAAATATTTTTATACAATGTACATAAAAAAATAGATCTTTAGGATTAAACAGATGAAGGCTAACAGTATGCTATATCAGTAGTGCACATTGTGAGAACAGTGTATTATGGAAAGCTTATCCAGACCACAAAACATTTGGGATCGTGCTTGAATGCTATGCTTGATGAATATTGTGAAACATTAAACTTAACTTTATACTTAATTTTGAAGAGTTGATTACTTCTTTTTATTATTGTAAATTATTTTTTATTTCATTTATTCATAATCTAGTGACGGCTGTTATTGCACTCCATGATCATTTAACTAGCACTATCTATATATAATATAGAATTGTGATGTTTGAGGCACTTTGGATGATAATGGGCTGGTTTCAGTTTCAGACAGAATTTTGATGGATACGTGTCAGTTTCAGACTCAAAACTTAATGATGTTGTTTAGGTCGGGTCAAGTTCGGACAAAATTTTGACAGGTTTGACAGAGTCAAATCTTGATGAAACAAGAAAGATCCCGGGCTATATTTGGGTTCGGACCATTATTACTGGCCCAAATAAAACTCTTGATCATGTTTTAACCCTGAAACATTTTATTATTACCAATTCAGAGCTCATGAAGAGATGATAAATGCCCCCACCTGTCAAAACAGAGTTCATTTAAACGGAACCAAACCTACGAAGTGTAACATGCCCTTAAGAAACATCTTTTCATGAGCCACCAATCCCCTGCAAGATTAGATTTAAAGCTTGTCCTGTCTCCCAAATCATAGCTATGAAGTCTTTGTGGGTGGTGCATACACTAGATTAGGCCAATTAGGCAAGCACGTTTCCACCACTTGTGCTACAACACTCCCCTACTTTTATGATGAGGACAGGCCAAGCTGAGTCAACTTAAATTATACACTATGTTTTACTGGCAGCAGCTGTTGAGCTGATAACAGTATTTGACCATGTTCCCCCTCACTGAGAGTGCTGTACTATTTATGTCTGGAAGTGATAGTATAAGAAAAGATTTAAGAAAAGAATCACAAACCAGAGGCTTGGGCCCAAAGCTGAGATGATTAGGAGCATCCTGGTGCTTCACAGGCTGAAATCTGGTCAGGTTCACAGTCTGAAGGGGTTTGTCTTGGACAGAGCGGTCAGTCTCTTAGCCTGTTAGGAGAAACTGTTTATTGGTCTTTGTCTGTAGACTGGGAAATCTCAAAATGTCTTCATTTTAGCTCCTGAAACTGGTTAAACAAGAAAGAGTCTCCTAGTTGATGTTTAATAAAAAAATGTTAAGAAGACGACTGACCTACCAGACATCTTTGTGTTTTTTTTTTTTTCCAAACATATCTTACACTCACTCTAATCCAACCATTAAAAGGATAGGATAAGATTCAATTTCTGAAACTTACGGAGTTTCTCAGGCACCTGCACAGAGAGACCCCAGGGGGAGGCTTGAGCCCTGCGCCTTCCCCCTCAGGCTGTTCAAGTGCCTCTTGGTCAGTATGTATAATAATTGCATTTCATATCGCCTCCAACCTTCTTCAAGACCTGTTTCAGTAATATGAAGCTAAGCCTTGCCCCAGGAATAGAGCTCGTAGTTCAGCTCAGGTGCGCCCCCTCTGATGCAGCACAAGCTGCCTCCAGCTCTCCTTATTACCTGTTACCTGTCATGCTCCACCCTACTGCTGGAAATCCCACGAATAAAACACTGATCATTTCTTTGAAAAAGTGTCTCATTTCATAATGTGATTATTTTAAACAATAATCAAATAAAATATTGACAATAAGGCTCTTAATACATGCTACACCAGCCACCCCCGTGTCAAAAACCACATAAGCAAGTCTATTTGAGATGACTTAACAGCTCAACACAATTTGATGCAAGTGTGCGATAATGTAGGCACACAATTTGCACAGCTAATTGGCACGGCATTAGCTTTCATTAGTTGTTAGTTATATTACCCTCAAAGCTCCAGCACAAAACTAAGGAGGCAAGCTTCAGACACCAAATATTTCTTTTCTGATCCCCTACATTTATAATAAAAGGTTGTAACTTTTTTTTTTGCATATTTCAGAGGTAAACAAAGTCATTGAGAGTGGTTTGATGTGAAATGAAGTATTATAAGGAAACCTAGCATCTTAGATATCTTTACAATTAAGGTGATAGGAACTAGGGGTCCTTCGGTCTTTCTTTGTCTACTATAGTCATAACACAATGATAATATTTTTATCTGCTAAACAAAACAGCCAGTGAACCCACACGTCTTTGTATGTAATGATGAAAATACAAAATAGTAGATTTAAAAATAGTAGAAAGAAGTTTATATGTGTGAGTGTGTGTGTGTGTGTTGGACCATATCCATTGTAAAACAATGCCTCAGGCATCACACTGTGTATTCATAACCACTTTCTATGATAACTCTCTGTGAGAGAGCTTTTAGAGGCATTAAACTCTTCAGACATCTGGTTCCCATCACCACCACTGTGAACAATTCTGACTCGGTAAGTTTCTTTATAACGGACCATCTCACATCAGACCACTCTGAATGACTTTGTTAGCACCTCAGTCATTTTGTTGGTGGAATTCCACATTAACCTCAACTCAGAACTGAAACCTAAAAGATAGTTTGTGCATAAGCTATTCTAAAGCATCAGAATGAAGTGTGACTGAAAGTTTCAGCCTTAATGTGCGTGTCTCTAAGGATCAGAGATGCAAATCACTTTAGTCATGTTGATGATGTAAGAGAGCTGAAAATAGCCCAGACCTGATGCCCCACTTTCCATCAAAGTCTGAGATGAAAGATTCACAAGGTTTGATTACCTTTTTGGAGATTTTTAATTAAAACTGTCTGACTGTCTCGAGTCAGGCTTTATTATTCTATTTTAGAGCTTGCTGAGAGGGGTGAAGATCCTTTTATCCGTTGTTATCTGTTGTTCACCCTGAGGTTTGTTGAGCCTGAGGTTTGCAATGTAGTCTCGTGATATAGAAGCTGATAGGACAGAAAACTCTGGACACAGTGAGGACCTTAGCTTTCCTGAAATTTGAAAACATGCATTATTTTTTCCAAATCATGCTGCAGGAGGGTAGGTATTGGTGTCCTTTTTGCAGTTCTGGTGAGTTCGCTTGCAAGTTTCGACTGGCCACTTTATAAGCTCCACCTACCTTATATACCACTATATTTTTTTGTAAAATTACAGACTCATATGTTGCTACACAGTTTATCAGCCCCTCTCTACTCATCGTTGGTCATTGTTTTTTGACCACAATGCTGCTGTTGACCAGCTCTTATTTGAGTGGTGGACCATTCTCAGCACAGCAGAAACACTGACATTGGTAAGTTAAGGGTAGTCCACCATCCAAACATATTCAGCCAAGAGTGGCTCTGTGGTGGAAAACTGACCATTGATGAAGGGCTAGAGGATAGCTAGCACAAACTATGCATTAACGGATGGGCTTCAGTCTCTAACTGTACACCAGAAATGTGGGGGTTTGCAATTGAAAAAAAAAAGCAGCTGGGGATTGTATATTAACTCACAAATTGAAAGTAAAATCAATAAGATACTTGTTTGCTTTTTCATTATGTTTATTAGACAAAACAAGCTTCCACACATCCCCCACTGTCTATCACATCAAAGATGTCATTTTATGAGGAGCTTGGGCGACTTGCCAGAGTGTTTTGTGCATTACAAGAGACTCTTGATTGAAAAAACAAATCATTATTGACATGAAAGCTCAAAGTAATATCAGCGGAGGAAGAGACAATCTGTTGTTCAAATATGCCTTTTTATTCTTTGTTGTCAGATGTTTTTTTTTTTTGAGTTAACATCTTTATCAGTAACACTGCTGTGTACTCTCTCAGTTTAGTATCTGAAAAATCAAGTATCAAGTAGATTCTGCTCATTTTGAAGACATAAACTAATCTCAGATCAGCACTTTTAATCCTATTCATATGCAAAGTAAGATAGTGACACCCTTGGTGAATATTACTGACACTGGTAATAATTGATACCAACATGCAGAAATCCATGTGTGAATGTTTAAATCTCAGAAGCTGCCCTCAGTAGAAATTACTGACAAATTTCCAACCCCTTCACTTTTATCACCTACCATTATAAGCTTGTGTGAATACAATACATTGCAATTTTAGTCACTTGTGCTGCTTAAAAATGATAAATGATGCTAATAATGTTTTAAAAGTGGCTGTTTGATTGATTCATTCATATTATTAGTCAATTCCATATTCTTCAAACCAACAGCGCTACTTACACCACAAAAGGGATTATGAAATAATACACAAAGAGAAATAGTCAGGAATAACAAAAAGGAGCCCTGAGTTTTATTTCTATTGTTGTCCATATTTCCATTGTGATACATTCAACACTGGTTCGAACTGAAGCACTATGGATTGTGACATTGGATGCACACTGAGATCTACAACATAGCTAGACTGCATTTAAACAGTGGTTGTCAAACTGTGGGTCGCGCTGGGTCACAGTGTGGGGACAAGTGGGGAGGAACCAATGCATATATTTTTTTCCCCAACAGAGCAAAGCTAAATTGAGCGCTTTTTTGGATCAGAGGCAGAAAACACTCTTTCTACATTGCACCACATCGCAGCATTGCCAGTAGCCTTCATACTGGCCGTGTGCAGCAAACACAGTTACGCCCTTTGTATGTCATGCAAATGATGATGGTAGGGGCATGTGAAAGCTTTGAGTATATTTATTGCTGCAGTGAGCTCCCTACTACTGTAAGCATGTAGAAAATACTCTGAATATGTTCAGCTCTACTGCCGTGTAGTGTCAGTTCTGGTATAAAACCAGCTTGCTTTAGCTTAATTAATCAACAGTGATCAGAGTACCGGCTAGCCCCAGAGATGGGGAGTGTTGACTGACTCGTGACTCACCATTAAATGACTCATGACTCAACTCAAACTCAAGAAAAAAACACAAACAAAACTGATTACATTAGAACCACCAATCTTAACACGGAAACACACTGCAATACTGTTGTCCTGCAGCTCGCAGCGGTGTCAGGTTCAATACAGCTTCAAATAACAGGACTTTCTTCATACAAAAATCAGATAGACAGAACGAGATGTTCCATGTACATGTGGTGTTTTAAGGAAAAAAGCAAAACAGCTTGAAACTGTGGGCTAGCACGTAGTTTGGATAGTAAATATGCAAACTAGTGCACCAACTATTTTAGCTGAGTCTGCTAATTGGAAACTTACTAAAGTTTCAGCTGGATTAGTTATTATGCTAGCAAATTAGCTTGCATTAGCATGGTAGTTTGTATTTTGGAACCAATGAGCATCAGCAAACAAACAAATAAATGTCTCAACCAAAACAACAGAATTTATTTAAACATGTAGAGCAGTGGTTTTAAACGTGTGGGTCGCAGCCCCCAAGGGGGCCGTAGTGGTACTGCTAGGGACCTTTGAACATCAGTTTTTTATTATTTTATTTTTTTTCAGCCAAAATATTTGCTACAATAAAGTCATTCCACCAAATGAAATTTTAGACATGACAAATATTGTCGATTATTTGCAACAATAAAACATTTTATTTGGCAAATTGCTGGCTATTTATGTTTATATTTTCAGTACAAGAAATGACGGAAACACAGCAGTGAATACTGTTTTTTGTGTGGGCCATGAGTTGCGAGGGTTTGTGAATCTCTGATATGGAGAAAGAATTGTTTTATTTTCTTTAACACATCTAAGACATTGTTGATATTTAATAACAAGAAAGTTCATTTTCCAGTTACCTTAGTCCAAATGATGTTGAGACGAAGATGAGACAGATGCGAGACTGGTCTTAAATGCTGTAAAATCTGTAGACTAACTGACCATTTCAAGATGGTTTTCTTCTTTCCTTTTAACACTGCATTTACTGCATATAGTGCTACAGTTCTGTCCTTCAGACTGGGATGGGTCTATGTTGAACCTGGAATGTTTTAGAAGAGCTTTTTTATTTTTTTGTAAAATGCAATTCCTAAAGCTAATAATAATACTAACCTGAAATTTTTGACCAAAGGCCAAAGGTGGGAACAAGTCTTGATACTCGAGTCCCAAATTAAGTCCCAAGTCAAGACAGTCAGGTTTTGATCCAAGTCCAAAGTCAGTATAGATGAGTATCAAGTCAAATCCCAAGTCAATGTAGGCAGGTCTTAAGTCAAGTCCCAAGTCCTGATCTTTGAGTCCTAAACAAGTAACTATGCATTCTTCAGCTAATTTAAGGCCATTTCAACACTGAACACCAAAAATGATGACAACTGAAACACAGCCTTTAACAACATGTTAGTGGCTGTCTATTAAGTTGTTATTTTTACCCTTCATTTCACCTGGTAAGTTTAAGTGCTGAGCGAGGGATTATTGATGCTTTTTTCTAGCTTATGGAGGCAAACTTAAACTCTAATGCTTCACTTGCCTTCCAAAATGAAATAAATCGAGCGTATGCACAGTGATAGACATTTGAAGACGTTGCTGTAGATCAAAGTTATGACAGAAAACGAATCCATCCACATGAAATGCAAGTGGCTGTGTAGAGTCTGCAGTCAGACTCTCTCCACGTTTCTTCCACTTTGGGTCTCATGTCTTTCCGAGTCATGAGGCTCAAGACCGAGTCAAAGTCTGAGACATTGGTGTCCAATTCGAAGTTGAGTCACAATTCTTTCTCGATTTTGTCGAGTCATGTCATGTCATCAAACTTGTGACTTGAGTCTGACTCAAGTCTAAGTCATATGACTCAAGTCCACACCTCTGCTAAAGACTCAAGCCTTGACTTTCACCCTGACCTCAGGTGTTCGAGACTCAACTTAGACCTGCATGTATTATCTTGTGAACATCTCTGGCTAACTAGCTAGCTGCCAACAAGGATCAGAACAAATTTAAATCAGACATGTAATGTCTAACTAAATATTAATAAAAATTTGTGTTATTAATTTGTTCATACCAAAATTAAAAGCTTAATTGATTAAGTGTGAGAGTACAAGATAGGCCTGTGCATTTTTATGGCATGCTATTGCAAATGACAGTACATTGCATAAAATTGGGCTGAAAGTTTAAACCCTTTAGGGAAGTTATGTTGTGTCGCTTAATATTTGGTGGATCACAAGACAAACACTAAATCTACACATGGGTCCTGGCTTGAAAAAGTTTGGGAACCTCTCCATTAAGATCTTTAACAAATGTTGAAACCAAATGAGACAAGAAACAAAAACTATACACATGGATCATGACATAAGTAGTGACTTGGAATTGCATATATACATGGAGTTTTTAAACACTCTCACTCACTGTCCACTCTAATAGACACTCCTACCTTGTCAGTCCACCTTGTAGATGTAAAGTCAGAGACGATAGCTCATCTGCTGCTGCACAGTTTGTATCATCCTCTAGTCCGTCATCAGTGGTCACAGGATGCTGCCCACCGGACGCTGTTGGCTGGATATTTTTGGTTGGTGGACTATTCACAGTCCAGCAGCGACACTGAGGTGTTTTAAAACTCCAGCAGCACTGCTGTGTCTGATCCACTCAGACCAGCACAACACACACTAACACACCACCATCACATCAGTGTTACTGCAGTGCTGAGAATGATCCACCACCCAAATAGTACCTGCTCTGTGAGGGTCCATGGGGGTCCTGACCACTGAAGAACAGGGTAGAAGGGGGCTAACAAAGTATGCAGAGAAACAGATGGACTACAGTCTGTAACTGTAGAACTACAAAGTGCACCTATATAGTAAGTGGAGCTGATAAAATGGACAATGAGCGTCGAAACAAGGAGGTGGTCATAATGTTAGGGCTCAATTTGAGGTAGAGGATGTAAACCCATTGGTCAGAAATAAAAATTGCCTCCCAAGTAAAACTAATCTAGTGCAAAGGGGTGTTTATTCCTATTTGAACAGTTTGCTCTATTCTGCTGATTAGAATCTACAGAATCAATGGAATCCTATTGTGTGTTGTGTGTTGCAGGCCATGCAGAGGGAAGGCAAGGACATCAACATAAAGGAGGTGATGGACCGCTGGACACTGCAAATGGGCTACCCTGTGGTCACCATTAGCAAGAATGACAGTTTGGACAACACAGTGACCATCACCCAGGAGCACTTTGTCTATGACATTGATGCCAAGCTCCGCGACCCTGACCTTTTCAACAAAAGGTAGAGTGCGTCAAACTCTAACATTATTTTTTGAGGTTTTATAAAAAGCATATGACATTTTGTTCATTTCGTTCTCCCTGTGTGGCAGTCAAAACATTTGTCAAATAACTGCTCTCAAAGTTCAGTCCAGGAGGGCTGCAGAACTGCACAGTTTAACCTTTAGAAGTTGCTGGTGATAACAATGTTGTAATTTGATTTTAATTAGTTCTCACTCGTAGCTCATCAAAACAAGTAGAAATATTGTGAGGAAAGTGCCCCTTCTAAACTTTCAATCAAATTTGTGTCTGTAAGTAGAAGATGAGATACTCTATCACAATTTGAATTTGATGATGTTTTCAGAAAGAAAATTATTTTGTACATGTTTGCTATGTTTGGTCAGCAAAACAAACAAAAAGTCAAATGTGCAGACTCAGATCTGTCAATATAGGATGTAAATTAAATGTAAATATACCTTTGCATAACTATGTAATTGATCATGTAGTTTTGTAATTATCTTTAAATCTTACTGCAAAATGCCTGTAAAAAGTCAACAGAATCTGTTGTGTTTGAGCAGGAGGGACGTTAAACTGTGCAGTGCTGCAGCCCAGAGCGAGATTTGAGTCTGTGATCCATGTAACTCAAAAAAAAATGTGCTATAGGTCTCTCTTCAATGTCCATCGCTGACCCTCTTCTCTGTTTTTGGCCATTTAAAAGAGTTCCGCTGTGGCTCTGTGAGAGAGTCCAGCCTGTCAGCGATCCCTGTCCACTGGGGCTTTGAGGATGGACTTTGATCATGCGAGAGAGTAAGAGAGAGAGAAAGAAAAGTGCTGTTGATGGAGAGACAATGGGGTCAAGAAAGAATAAAAAAGGGAAGCAACAACCAATTCAGCTGTTTTCAGTTCCAAAAAGTAGAAAACAAGAGGGTGATGTGGAATCAAGTACAAAAGAATGGACAGTTATGGAGAGAGCCTTAAGAAATAAACGACTAAAATGTAGGTCAATCCCAAACAACTCTTCAACCCCTGCAGTATCCTCTGTCAGCTGGCCTGGGTGGTTTGCAGAAGAGCTCGACCCCAGCGGAACTTGGCTATTCACATTAGGTTTAGTTGGGATCTTGAGTGTTTTCATATTCATGTTTAATACATTTTAGCCAGCAAATAAATGCAAAAAGAGCATTAAAAAATTATCATCAGAGAAGAGCAAACGGCCATGTTTTTGTATCAGCCTTAAAGGGTTATTGAGTCTCTGGTTTGTCATGTTTGGTTTCGGATTTGGATAGAATTTTGTCAGGATTCAACTGGAGTCAGAAGGAATTTCGTCAGGCCACATTTGCATAGGGAAAACATTTTGTCAGGGTACAGTCGAATTCAGACAGAATTTTTGTCAGGCTAAAGTGAGAGTTGAATTTTTGTTAAATTACAGTTGGGGTCAGGTGGTATTTTGTCACATAGAATTTTGGACAAATTTTGTCAGACCACAGTCAGGTTTGGATAGAATTTTCGTTGGATTGAGATGGAATTTTGTTGGGTTACAGACAGGTTTGGTCAGAATTTTGTCCATCTACAATCAGATCCAAATTTTATCGAACTTCAATCACACTTGGACAGACTTTTTTCAAGCTACAGTTGAATTTGGACCAAATTTTGTCAAGCTACAGTCCAGTTGGGGCAGAATTTTGTCCGGCTACAGTCAGTTTTGGATGGAATTTTGCAGGGATGCAGTCATGTTCATATGGAATTTTGTGAGGGTCAAGCTTAGTTTTGAGAGGATTCTGTCAGTCTGCAGGCAAATTCAGGCAGAATTTTGCCAGGTTGAAGTTGGGCTGGGACAGGAGTATGTCAGGCTACATTTTGGTACATAGAGCAATTAGTTGGACTACAGTTAGGTTCATACAGTCAGGTTGGGACACAATTTATTTGTACTTTATTGAGTTTGGATTCAAAACGTGATGCAATCAGGTTGGACTCAAGCAGGTAATGTTCTTGAAATATTTTTCAGTATTTTCAGTTCAAAAAAATCATAGGCCTGGTTAAAGCTGTAAAATGTAGGTCAATCTTGTAACACCTATTCAACCCATTCAGTATCCTCTACCAGTTTGGCCTGAATGGGACTGAAGGCAGCATGAAAACATGAGTTAAACTCTTTCATCTGAGTACTACCTTTACTGCCCTGAAACATGAAGAACACCGATCTTGTCCTGCCAGGCAGCACTTACATCAACCGTACAAACACAAGCCCAACATCGATTAGGCTCAGCGTTTATTATTTATGCAACCCCTGCTGACCTTTCACCTCCAGTGCCCTCTGGCAGGCTGCGCCGTTTTGCTGAGGAGGAATGGGCCTGCCACTGGCAGACAGATTAGTTTTAGCACTCATTAAGGTACCATGAATAATTCAGCACGGACTCCGACCCTACTCAGAAAGCCTCCTTTTCTTATTTAGGCCTAAATGCTGCCAGCAACACATAACAACCTGGGAATGTTAATGCTGATCTCTCTGTTGGAGTTTGCATAGGTGATGTATTATGGAGAAATACTGCCCTTGCGGAGACCCAAAAGAATTATGGGTCTTTGTTTAGATTGAGTAAAATAATATAGGGGAACCCCTTATAATGTAGATATAGCAGCAGTTAAATGCTCACAGTACAAATCCTCAGGACATTCCAGGGCCACTTTATTAGAAACCTTACCCTTGTATCTCCACCTTGCTGGTGTATAGTTCGAGACTGTAGCTCATCTGTAGATGCACTGTTTGTGTTAGTCATCCACTAGATCTTCATGAGCGGTCAGTTTCTGACCACAGAGCTGCTATTGACTTGATATTTTTGAGCGGTGGACCAGTCTAAACCTAGCAGTAACCCTGACATGTGTAAAAACCCCAGCAACACAGCTGTATCAGATGCACTTGTACCAGCACCACACACACTACCATAAAAACTACCATGTCAGTGTCACTGCTGTGCTAAGAATGATCCACCACCCAAATAATATTCTGGCCTGTGGTCAGAAACCGATTATTGAGGAGGGGGGGCTGATAAATTGTGCAGCAACAGATAAGCTATGAGGTAGGTGTTACTAATAAAGCGGCCAGTGAGTGGAAGTGCAAGGCAGGTGTTTCTAATGAAGTGGACACAAAGTGTATTTGTTCAGCTCATTGGAGTTTGTATCCTGTTTTCCTTCAGTCCCTGCTTTTATTCTATGTGTATTTAGAAAGCTCTTCCTTCTCTGTAACACTCTACCTGATAATCACACCACTGAGATGCTCACAGTGACAGACTCTTGCACATTTGTGGGTGTAAAAGTAACGATGCGGTTCTGTTTTCCTCTCAGCACAAGAGAAGCATATGCGGTAGTTACATTAACTGGATTTGGGTTGTGAACTGAACAGCTGGTGAGAACGCTATGTGATAGCCAGACTGGATTCTTCTGCTGACTTCAAAATCAACTTCATCCCACAGCAGAAAATCGAGCGCTTGCTTATTTAAAGGAGACACAAGGGAGTGGAAGTACAAGGTGTTTTGGCAACACTATTTTTACTTGATGATTACTAAGGTATTAGCAAGAAAGATGACCTTGTAAATAGAAGCATATTATTTGTAAGCAAACTTAGAAATGTTATAAATTCATTTTTAAGTGTTAGTAAGGTCTTCTGTAAATTAGTTGTAATGTGTTTGTTAAATATTAATTACCTGTAATAGTTTGAGCTAAAAGCATGCTGGAAATGTCTTTATGCGACATCTTAATCAAGGAATATTTACAGTGATTAGACATAGTAGGAAATACTAGCAAATGTTCACATTTCAGTTGCAAATGTACTCATACATGCTGTATATTTTGAATATGTTTGCATGTCCTTGTAATCAGTACACACTGTTTGAAAGTGTAATCATAAATTGCTGATGCCTTTAAAGCATTTAAAAGCAAATCAAGTGAGTTGAAAACCAAAAACTACCAGAAGAAAGCATTCATTAGCTTTAAACTATATTAGTCAAACACAAATTCATATAACTTGTTTAGTAGAAATGGCCTAAAGTCATCCATATGGTTAGTCAGATTATTAAAGGAGGGGCTTACAAATGTTTATAAATGACTTATAAATAGTGAGCAAATGATTAAATACATTTAAGATCTTTACTCATGAATTTGCAAGAAAAAAACTAAACATATTCATTCTTAATACCCTTACATTGGCTTTTTGAATAAAGGAGTTCAAAGTAATGTGTAAACATTGGTAAAGTTTCAAAATGTCCAATTTACTACTCCCTACAGTCCCTACTGTATCTACTCTATCTATGCAGCCCATATATGGAAATTAATGGTAAAATCAGGCTATTTTGAATTCACTATTTTTGTGATACTACCAGATCTAACTCATTTGCATAAATACACCTATTCAGACTACATGAGTTTAGGCCCTCCCGCTCACACTGAAGTTATAAGGAGTGTTTCAGCTCTGGGATTTTTGAAAGCAGACAGCCAATCAGAATAGAGCTGATTAATTAAGGCACAGTAACATAAACAGCCCATTTAATTCTAAGGGATAAAGATAGGTTGGAAATTTGTCATGTGAAAATAAATTATTACTACTTTTTGTACATAAAACCACACAAATAGTCAACTAACTGGACCAAGAAAAATGTAGGATATGGGTCCTTTTTTCAACATGTAAGCTAAAATTCTTATTCCTATTAATGACTATATAGCTTTTTTTATATGTTTTATTATGTTATTATTGTTATGATTATTATTTTTTTAACTTAATATCACTTCTTATCACTTATTATATAATAAATATATAATAAACATCTAGTCTGCTCTAATCTAGTGTAATCAACTATAATCTAACCTAGTCTAATCTAGAGAGAATTCTTTGAAGGTGTTCATTACATTCCTGTGACACTGCTTTTGATGTTTATTATAAGAGGTGAAAGTGCTATGCAGATAATACTGGCTTGGTTTGAATGGATCTGCAGCAGTGGGTGTTCAGTCGGAGCTTCTTTTCAGTTTTCCCTGAAAGCAGAGAAACTCTGGCTTTGTGTCGGCTTTAGAGCAGAGTTCTAATAGTGATGAAGCGAAAGCATTCATTACATAACTGAAAGCAGCTATCGTCTGATTCTCATAATCACAGCCCTCGTCTGCTCCGTCTGCTCCAAAACACTCATGCTCTTCATCGATCTGTCTGTCAGCAGCCCCCATTGAAAACACTGCTTCAGGAAGCTCTCAGTGTGTGTGTGTGTGTGTGTGTGTGTGTGTGTGTGTGTGTGTGTGCACGCACAGTCTTTAGACAGTGGGCAGTGTGAGTGACCGTTCCTTTAACCTGCTTTTAGATAAAACCTGGCCTTATGAGCAAAGCTGAACAAAGAATCAATAACAGGGAGCTAATGAAAGAGGGATGATCACTCTTCTCCTTCGCTTTCTCTCCTTCTATCTTCCACTCTTGATCTATCACTCTTTCACCATTCTAGTTCTTTTTTCATCTCTCTGTTTCTTTTTCTTTCTTTGCTTTCTCTCCACCTCTCCCTCTCTCCTTTTTCTTTCTGTCTTTTCTTTTCTCCTCTCTCTCTCTCTCTCTCTCTCTCTCTCTCTCTCTCTCTCTCTCTCTTTTTCATTTTCCTAGTCTCTACCACACTTGTCAACGGTCCTTGGATACTCCCTCTAATTATTGAGTTCAGGTGTTTCAGCCACACGTATTACTAACAGGTGTGTAAAATCAAGCACATAGAAAACACTGTCAGTAGACTGAGTCATACTGAAAAGCTTAATGAGTTTAAATGGATGCCACCTTTGCCACAAGGGTAGGGCTGCCGAGTGCTAAAGCACGTAACGTAAAAATCTGCTGGCCTTTGTTTCATCACTCACTACAGTGTTCTTCCAGAGTTAATCAGCACTTAGAGAACTGTGTGTCAGGAGCTTCATGAAATGAGTTTCCATGACCAAGTAGCTGCACACAAGCCTAAGATTACTATGTGCAATTCCAGCCAATGGGGTGGTGTAAAGAACGCCACCACTGGACTCTGGAGAACTCTCTGGAGTGATGAATCAAGCTTCATTATCTGGCAGTCTGATCGACGAATCTGTGTTTGGCGGATGCCAGGACAACACTACCTAGCAGAGTTAGATATAATGCCAACAGTAAAGTTTGGTGGAGGAGGGACAATGGTCTGAGGCTGTTTTTTGGAGTTTGAGCTCAGCCCCTTAGTTCCAGTGAAGGGTAATGTTAATGCTTCAGCATACAAGTACATTTTAGACAATTGTATGCTTCCCTTTCCTGTTCCAGCATGATTGTGCCGCTTTGCACAAAGTGAGCTCCATAAAAACGTGCTTTGATGAGTTTGATGTGAAGGAACTCCATTGGCCTGCACAGAGCCCTGACCTCAACCCCATGGTTTTGGAATGGGATGTCCAACTGAGCTTATATAGGTGTGATGGACTGTTGTCCGCATACTTTTGGCCACATAGTATACCTCAGTCGTTTGCTTCCTCTCACTTCTAGTCTTTTCCCCCTTTTTTCTTTTCCTTTTTCCAACTTTTTGCCACTTTGTTTCTATTTCCCAACTCCTTTATCTTATCTTTTCTTCTTACCTCCTTTCTTTTCACTCTGTGCTCTCTCCTTCTCTCTGTCTCTCTCTTCTCTGCCTCTATTTAATCACTCACTCTTTTTATTGCTCTCATTTTCTCTCTCTCTTTGTTTTTCTTTCCTGCTTTCTTTTTCTTTCACCATCCTTCTTTTTTCTTTGCATTTTATCCACCACTTCCCCTCTTTTCTCTTTCTCTTCTCCTGCTGTCTCTCTCTTATTCTCTCTCGCTCTTTGTGTCCCCCACCTCTCTTTCTCTCTTCCTGTTCCGTCGTCTCACTCCTTTCCTTTCCCTCTGCTCTCTCTCACTCTCTCTATTTGCTCTCACTCTTTCTTTTTCATTGTCATCCCCTACTTCTTCTATCTTCTTTCTCTTATCCTACTCTCTCTCTCTCTCTGTCTCTCTCTCTCTCTCTCTCTCTCTCTCTCTCTCTCTCTCTCTCTCTTACTCTCTCTCTCTCTCTCCTCAGTCTGTCTCTAAGACCCTGCAAGACTTCAGGGAGGTTCTGCAACTGTGTGTGCGTGTGCGTGCGTGTGTGTTTTCTGTTTGTGTGTGTGTGTGTGTGTGTGTGCGCTTTGTGTGGTGTTTGAGGTAGCTCTACAGAGAGGCGCCAACGGAAACTGTGGAGTGTATAAAGGCCTGGTCTGTCAGGCGGTAACACTGAGGGTCAACTGGAGTGTGTTTTATTCACTCTTCTCCTCTCTCTGCTCCTCCTCTCACACACTCTCTTTTTTACATGTGGAGTCACACCAAAGCTGCAGGGCTTCACATTCAGCTGCATAGAAAAGAAAGTGTCAGAGAAAAGCTGTGGAAACAGGTTGATTTATACCACCCTATTGTGTGTGCAACATATGCTATGCTGTTTTTTTCCCTCTCCGCTGCAGAGATTTTCTTTTGTAAGCAGCAATTCCTGTTGGAGCTACCTAGTCAATCGCATTTTTTTCCCTCCTTCACCTCCTACTGAGTTGCTGCTGAGCTTTCACACTGCACTACAGAGGCTGCAGAGTTACTACTAAAGACTTAGCTGTATAACTGCTAAGGAGATTTTCACTCACTGGCCACTTTATTAGAAACACTTATGTTGTACTTCTACTCACTGGCCACTTTATTAGAAACACATGTTGTACTTCCACTCACTGGCCACTTTATTAGAAACACCTACCTTGTACTTCCACTCACTGGCCACTTTATTGGAAACAATTATGTTGTACTTCCATTCACTGGACACTTTATTAGGAACACTATTCTCACAGGTCCACTATATACACTACTGTTCAAAAGTAAAGAATCCCTTGTTTTTGTATAATTAGAAAATGTTGTTTACCTTTTAAAATGTTTTAGAATTTTATAAAGATAAAACCAATAGAAATGGTCTAAAATTATATTCATACATTCATACAGAGTTGTATTCATAAATAGTTATATGTGTGCTTATAACTATTAGTAACTTGGTAACAAACCTTTGTAAACATACTTATAAACTCTAACAATGCATCATAAGGCTGTAATAATATGCTATAATTCATTTTTTGATGATTTATAAACACGCTGTAACACAAGTGCCACTATTCATTATATTGCCTTTTAAACAGATAATGACCTGTATGTAATGGTAAAGCACCTATAACACTTGATAACAATTCTAAAATCATTATGAACATTTAAAATTCCATCACTGAGTCCTTGAAGTAAAGTGATTGATATTTTAAGTTATTCACATTTGAATGTTAAATGTGGTGTGTGCTGTTTATGTCTGTTAGTGTGTGCTCTTTAAAATACTGTATTTTATTATTGAACCATCACCTGGCAGAGCTTCCTGCCCTGCAAGGTTAATTAGGTACCACTTATGTATTCTGGTCATATTCAGACATTGTAGGACAAACAAATGTTCAAAGCAATTGTGTTTACTACAGCTTAGAGAAATTTACATTTTAAGTTAATTTTAAATTGCAATAATGTGTCTGTGCTTTTGTAATTAGTTTTGAATTGAAATGATTTCACCTCATATTACAAAAATATAGTTTAGAGTACCTTATAATTAATAATAATATATGTAATAAAATATAATAAATGCATAATAAAATATCTTCTCTTTACTTTAAGCACACAGTGATGGCATTTTTATGTTATTGAAAATTGTGTCATTAAAAAGTCATTATCCATGTAAAAGCCATTATAATGAATACTGACACTTGTGTTAGAACATGTTCATGAAGGATATTTAAAGTTTTGTAAGTATGCTTACAAAGCATTGTTACCGAGTTAAAAGGAGTTATAAGTGCATATGTAACAGCTTACTACTACAAGCATTGTAGAAAGTGTTTTCCTTCTCCTGTAAAATTCCCATTTTGGAGATATGCAGATCTGTCCTGACAGCAACGACATGATATCTTATAAAAGGTACATTTCAGTATTATATACTAGGCACCAAACATGTTTTTAAATTGTTTATTCAATATGTCGAGTACTTTGGGAACAATATATTAAATAATACATAATATACTGTAATCATATTTTATAGTCCTTTTTTGTTATCTGCCTCATTTTTTTTTATTTTAAACCCTTAACATTCCAGGTTTAGTTCATACAAAGGCTTATTATTCAGTAACTACAGGGACTTCAATGCAAACTAATGGAGCTATTTCGGTAAACTTTAGGCCATCTTTTGCTGGATAATTTGTCAACCACTCTACCCCATTCATCATTGGTCATTTTCTGACCACAGGGCTGCTGTTGTCCACATATTGTTTAGGTGGTGGATCATTCTCAGCACAGTAGTGACAGTTACATGGTAGTGGTCATGGTAGTGTGTGTGGTGCTGGTATCAGGTGTTGCTGGGTTTTTACACACATCAGTGTCACTGCTAGGTTGAACAAAAAGTTGGCAAAAATATAATACCATAAATAGTTATTATAGTTATAATAGCTATAATAGATATTTCTGAGGTTTGCCAGCAAGTAGAAACAAAACAGCAAAACAGCAGTGATACATTTAAACAGCTAATGAATACAATGATTTATTAATGCTTTGCAAATGTAGATAATTTCAGAGGAAACAGGCAGAGAACGTTAAATAAATTGTAAAAAAAAAATTAAATGTAACATAATCACATCCAATTAGCTGCTTGTTGCTATGCAGTTTACACAGTAACTGTACACTGCTTGTTGTTGTTTACAAGCTCTCTAGAATATATATATATACTCATCCTATATCAAATAGCATACCCATTTTAAATTCAGAAAAGTGTATTGTGATGTAATTTATCATGATACCAATAACATATCGGTATATTGCCCCCCCCGGTTAACTATGGCCAACTGCTCAAAAATATCTGGCCAAGAGCAGCTCTGTGGTCAGACACTGTCCACTAATGGAGGACTAGATTATGGCTAACACAAACTGTGCATCAACAGATGGGCTACAGTCTCTAAGGCATGCTTCACACATGCTGCCTCTGCATAGTGAGAGCGACGCCGAACATCTTGACACCCATGTTAACAGGTTCACACAGACTGTGCAAGGAGCGCAGCAGTGCGTCCCAAACTCGTCCCTGGAGCGGTGCTGCATCTAGACATCTAGCACCTAGAGGGAAATGCTGTGATGCACATCATTAGTCCATGACGACAACTGGACAACTTCATATTCTCATTCACTAGCTTCTCTGCGCATACCACATGTAATCAGTTTGGTGCATTAGCATGTTCAGTGGCATGAGATCTGTGTTTTGTGTAGCTGTTGTCATATTTTTTATTTAATGATGTTTTTTTCTCGGTTTTGTTTTTATTCTTGTCTTTGATGGTTTTTACCATGTTTGTACAGTTCAACCATTAGTGTCAATCTGATACCTTTTTTGTGGCTATTGGACAGCTTGATTGTTTAGATTACACTCTAATTATTTCCTTGCCAGAACACACATGCAGAGGTGTTGGTCAAGAGCAAATACTTTGTGAAAAAAAACAATAAGTAAATAAGACATTAACCCTATCGAACCGAGTATCTAGCCAGCAATCCATTCTGGGAATTAAGTGGTGCCCTCTTAATCTGTTTCCTGAGTAGATAGGGCATGTGCATGTCTATGTTGGCCAAAGTGAAACAGATCAGCATTTGCATCTGTGTCCTACCATGTTTTCTCTCACTATATAAAAGATGCATGATGCTTCCTTTTTTATTGGTTGAACGGTGATTTTTTTCTATGTGAGCTCATTCAGAGTGCAATTCAGATTGTAAGCTTTAATTACTGTTTCCTTTAATCCAAGGAACAATAAAACATGATTAATGTGTGAATTACAATCCTATATTCACATTTTTACTCAAGTACTGAGATTGTGGAATATAAAAATTCTAAAATTTTAGATACAATTACCAGGAACATTTTTTGTAGCTTGGGTTGTGTTTCGAACCCCTTCCCCGGGTGGATGAATCTGACTGAACTCAGTTAATGCTTGGTGAAGGATGTTTCTTCCGAGGATGAGTGAATGACCTACTATTGTCATCATATCTTCATCAGTATGACCTATAGATTATGATTTTAGGCTTTACAGGGAGTAATGCTATTTCTTTCAATTTCAACAAAAAAATCAATCTGACATAAAGATATAAGGGAGATATTAAAGTAAAGAAGTGTACAAGGAGCACAAAAGAGAGGGAACAATAATATAAAGCACTTGGTAGGAATGTTGGCAGGAATGCAGAAAGATGCTCACTAATAAGGCATTAAGTAGACAGTATTTTTTTAAGTGCACAGTCACACCAAGTAAGTAGCTTGTCCTTATTTACAAACAAGCAAACAGTGAAACAGTACAGAGAATGTAGAGCAGTGTTACTCAGTACTGGTGTTATTATTAAATCAGGCGACCAGCAGCAGGAGGTCAGTCCAGCCATAAGGGGACTCATCAGTCCATTCAGCTCTGACCTTCGGTGTGAACATATTAATGTATTTCAATAATATTTGGTTACAATACATATCTTATTTAAATGAGCTAGGTTTGTAAGTTCTGTGCTCTGATCACTGCCACTTTCAGCATAATGATTATCAGTGCATTACTGGGGATATAACTAGTCATGAGGGACAAACGAAATTAATTTGTATGTGTTTCCATATAGCAAGTGTTACCACTTATGAACAGTCTGGTTGGTCACCGCTCACTTCATTTGCATAAAGTTAATTCAGAAAGACCAAGCAGAGTGAGGATGTGCATCAGCCGTCTTATGTGTCAATTAGATGTATAATTTGTCTTCACTAATTATAGCACGTTATGACACATTCTGTTTGATGTAAATTATTTAATCTGATGAAAAAAGACGAATCATATCGTATGACATTGTTGTTTACATCATGTATATTGTTACTGTACAAAGAAAATTATGTATTTCCAAAATAGTAACTATACAGGAGAAGGCAAAAATATTCTTAACGTTTAATGTAAGCTAATGTAAGGAGGGTTTATTCCAAGTGAATTTGGAGCACAATGTAAAGGACAGATACCGTGTTCAAAAGATGTACACTCCTGATTAACATTTCAGCACTCACAGCTAAAGACACCTTGACAATAAAATAAAAAATAAAGTGAAACATATCTTGAGCATTCCATATTTGAAATATCCCATGTAAGAAATATTGAATATTTGAATATTCGACAATATATTCTATAGAATATTTGAAAATGAAAATATTTGCCCGTTGAAGTCTTAGTTTCTAGTGGCATGCAGCTCAGAGAAAACAGCAATCAATAGATTCGAAGCTTCCAACACAGCAACTGCATGTCCATTTCACTATAATTTGTGCAAGTCTTGATCACTTTAAGGTGTAAAAGGCTACCCTGACCATGCAGCAGCAATTTAGAAGCAGCAGCAACCCGCCAGTTAACAAACTACAGGTTAGATTATTAGAGCACACTGAGATTGGTCAGACGTATTTATTTCTAACACATGTAACGTGATTAAAATCTGTTTTTGCCATCAACGTACCATGTTAGGGTGTTTACAGTCCAGACCAGAGTTTGGGTTTCTGACATTGAATTTTTTTCTTTAGGTTCTGATGGTTTCACACTGCAGTGACCAAATTAAACATGTGGGTGTTTGTTTACTGGCCAGAAGTTTTTTTTAATGGCATACAAGTGCTCTGCCCCGCGACCCAGGAGTATAAGCAGGATGTTATTCTCACATTTACCACCATTTGAGTAGAAGACAACTCCCACTTTGCATCAAATAGAGATGCTTAACACCTGTGTGTATCACAGTCAAAGTAAAAACAATAAACCTGCTTCTTTATGACTGGTGTCACAAGTTGAACAACTTCAGGGTTATTACTATACTATTATACTGTCTAAGATGCACAAGTAAGGAGACAAAAACAACCAGTTAATCATGACTCAAAAAAGAATGTGTGCATCTGCAGCTGAACAACAAAAACAAAAAAAAAAACAAGATGAGGTGAAAAAGCTTAGAGAGCTTAGGGTTTGGCTTGTAGTTGGACAACTAGAAGTGGTGGATCTGGAGGTTCAAGCAAGTTTAACTTAGACAGGCTTTCTGATTGAGTTTCAGTTTCACCAAACTTAACAAAGATATTGTTAACTTGTTTTACAACACACAGATAACAACCTTCTGTTAATCCAGGTTCAGATACTCAGGCTGTGTTTAATCCTTGTGGCAGTGGCATATGAAAGCATAATGTTTATGACAACAGCCAAGCGCATGAAACATGAGAAGAAGAAAGATGGAAAAGGAAATCATGCTACCTAAATATACAGAGAGCAAAGCATTTCTAACTGTAAAAAGCAACGCTGTCATCACTGCCACCAGGGTTAGACAGAGCTAAGCTGTAGAAACACTGCATCGTGAGACCTCTGGACCGAGAATGCTGAGAGGTTATCTGTAATTTAAACTGTAACCTTTAGAATACCAAACAAGCAATCACACACCCACACACACACACACACACACACACACGCACACACATTTTCTTAGCCGCTTATCCTTCCGGGTCACGGGAGGAGCTGAAGCCTATCCCAGCAGTCATCGAGCGGAAGGCAGGAAACACCCTGGACAGGTCACCAGTTCATCGCAGGGCAGACAAACGAGCAATCATTATTATAATAATTATACTATTATATAATTTAGACAGCTTGTGGTAGTGATTGTTATTAGTTAACATATAATGATACAGCACAGCTAGCAAGATGCAGGCGCAAAGCAATTAACATCTTAATTAAGGCCTCCAAAAGGCTAGAGGCGACCCTGAATGTACCAATCAGTTCACTAAGGCAACACAATCCATGTGCCAAAATCTAAGGAATTGGTTTGTCATTTTATTGTCATTTGAAGAGTTTCAACACAGGCAGATTATGCAGAGAATAAAGCACTGACATGCTACTAGAAGCTAGATGGGGCTGCTAGATGGTACAGACCATCTAAAACGTATTCTCACCAGTAGTGAACTGAATCAGGGTTCACTCAGAAGCTGGAGGAGTTTTGCTAGACCACATTTCAGTTGGTTATTGCGACCCAGGTATGGCTGGAGTGTTCATACCTGTTAAAACAGAATGAACGTAATTCATAAATTTCAGTAGATCCGCACCAAACAAGCTAGGTTTGGAAGTGTCCTGAGGATGCCTGAGGTTGAAGCAGACCATAATTCCCGAGTTATATTGCTCACTAAGCTGTTAATTTAGATGGACAAACGTTGTTGAGATTGAGGCGGAGCAGGTTATGTAATGTGATGCATCATATGATGTTTGTAGTATATAGTGTTGGTTCTGTTCATATTTGTATGTGGAACTGAACAGGTTAAGATATGCAAAGAAGTATTGTATTGTATAATATCTTATTGTATTACATAGAAACTCTTGTGCGGCTGCATGACTTTTTCATATCTAAGTAATTTAGTGATCCTAATTCACTCCAGCGTCAATACGAGAGGAAAGTGAGAGTAATTAAAAGGAAGCGAGTGTCTCCACGACCCATTTATAATTCATCAAAGGAAGGTCAGGTGAGCACATCAGAGCTCCTGACACAAATCGCTCCGGACTGGCGCTTAATTAGAATCACATTTGAGTGCTTGTTTTTTGTCTTTTTTTTCTTTACAATTCCAAAACAATATTTCTCGTTCACACCTGGTCACATCCCACGTCCTGACCACTCCCCGCCCCCACCCCCCGGGCCATTTCTGATTTCCGCAAAGACGATCACGTCCTCACAGCAGTCGTGGTCAAAATAAATAAGTAAATCGAATTAGAGGTTGGAGGCACAAATTGATTTCCCCGTCACCTGCGGAGCTGCATGACTCTAACGGGGGCGATGCAATTACTCGCCTTAATTACGTTAGCCTCCATCCCCACGCCCCCCCACCCCCTGCCTACCTTTGGATCTGAGGCAGATTTGAGTGCTTTTCATTGTGCTCAGGTAGCTGTCAGACCACACCAGGTGCTGTTATTGAAGCGTAATTGCGTGGAGCTCCAGTGCGATTACTCAGATTGATATCAGTGGGGGACTTCTAGGGTCAGCTGATTTACACACCAGCTGGTTACACACACATGCTTCCCAGCAGCCAATAAATATATCCTAGAGCACTGTGATCAGTTATCAGACTTCATTTGGTGACGCAGTCACCTTGGTCTAAAGCAGAGAGTCAACAAATGAGCCATTTAATCTGGTATTCTTCAGCTGTGTAGTTATTGCACAAGCTGCCTGCAAGGCAAGAACACCACCTATCACTTAGTAATAACATTATGAAACACTTTTTTGAGCTTCAGCTCCAGAGGTGGGCTGGGAATAACAGTCTGCCTGAGAAATTTCCTTTAGCCCTGTGTTTGTCTGAAATAACACAAGAAAATAGAAGCACATTCATAATTCATAGTATCTTAAAACCACATGTTGTATGTATTGTAATGCAATCAGGGTTCAGTAGTAGCTGAGAGGATAGTAAACAAATTGTCTCTGGCAAATTGTTGTTAGCTAACTCTAGAAACTCTTATTTTCTATTTCTAGCAAACTGTTGTTTTCTGCCCGGCACTGGAATGAATTCCATGCTGGTCAAAGCTAGTTTATGCTGGATTATATTGGTCTAGTGCTGGTCTGATGCCACCAGCATCCAAAACACATTTTGCTGGTGATGAACACATTAACTTCCATTGCTGCTGACCAGCAAGGCAGCATCCAATACACAAAATATGCTGTTTTTGCTGGTTACCGGCTGTGCTGGTCCATGCTGGTTTTACAAGCAGGATAAGTGTAGCAAACAGCTGTTAGGTAACTCCAGCAACCTGTCGTTAGCTTATTCTAGCAAACTAACTCTAACAAACTGCTGTTGGCTTCTGTCAAACTGTTTCTAGACATTTCTAGTAAACTGTTGTTATCTAACTCTGGCAACGTCCACTTTTTTATCTATCCATATGAGTCACTGGTGTTACTGATTGGTGTTACACATAAGAAAGGTAACACCAGAGAGAGTAACACCAGTGACAATTTTAATAAAAAATCCATCCATGTTGTCAATCGTGGAATATTCACTAAAATATGTAATTTAATGCATTTGTATTCTATTTTTTCACAATTACCTAAGAATAAAGTAGGTACATACCAGTGACTTCAACTAAAAGCTTTATATGAAATCATGAGCTAAATGAGAAAATTTCTGATAATTAAAAAGACACAGTAGACTTACCATGCGCTTTTTCATAGATCTTCAGAAAACAGGTAAAATGAAGTCAGGTGATGTCATCAGTGTGACTTTTTATTTCAAAATAAGAGATTTTTATTACACAGTAACACCAGTGACACGACTCTGGAGGACCACAGCTTTCATTATATATTTTCTAATATTTATTTGGCATTTTTTTTCTTTATGTCTTTTAAGTCATATATTTCATAGTCATGTATAGCTTATCACAGTTAAAATTGCACAAAAACATGTTTTTTACCTCAAAATATGGCATTCACTCTTTACACATGACTGTGAGGATCAGCACTTGTGTGGTGCTTGGAATTCTATATAATTGATTTAAAAACCAATATTGGTAAAGTGATGGCTCAAGAAGGTGTAATTGTTAAAATAACATATTGTTTTATTTTAAAATACAAATAAATTGTTACCCTAACATGTTTTTTAAGTGTAATATATCTGTAAACGCTAGGGACACAAAAATAGACATTTCCATAGAATGACTCAGCCAACCATGCTGAAAAAAACAGCACATGAATTCCATGCTGGTCTTGATGGTCTCTTGATGGTCTCTTGCTGGTGCTAGTTTAACTTATTGACCACCATACAAGCATCCAAAAACAACATATGCTGGTTTTGCTAGTAACCAGCCCTGCTGGTCTGTGCTGGTTTTTCTAGCAGAGAAAGTGGTCAGAACCTTGAATTCAAGCCTAGGCATATCCAAACATTTGACTGGTACTATAGTTGCATGCAAATTTTTATCTAACCAATTCCAAATTCAGGCTCACACAGAGAAACCATATCCAACATAGCGCTCACTGACCACCTCCTGTTTAGGCTGGAGGTCTAGGGGAGGCTCTAATATGCTGTAATTAAGGGGTATTTAGGCAGATGTGTGTTCCCCTGGTTTCAGGAGAGATGGTGATGGTTTAAAAATGGGATTTGAGCATGTTTGGGTCTGGTTGCTTTGCTAGAGCTTGCAGCTTCCCCATGGGTCTCATTATCCCCACACCCTGCTCTCATAGAGTGGTGACTGGAAAGGGCCTCACACTAACAGAGAAAGCTAAGCAGCAAGCAGAGAGACCAGTGCAATGAAGGAAGAGAGAGGAGGAGGGAGGAAAAATCCTCTCAGCAAGAAAGCAGCCATACTGAAGGTGAAATGTGGACTTAGCCGCTATTCCATTTCTTGCAGGAATGAATTTGTATGTCTCAGAGGAGCTCAGTCACTGCAGGTATTTATGAATATATCAGTGTGAAAAGATTGACTGATGTGGAGCCACCACTTTGTTGCACTTTTGTTCTTGGCCTTGAGGTTGGAGCAAGTTGGGAGTGGTGTTTTTTTCTTTACTTTAATGTTGAGCTCTTTATGCAGAGATATTAGACAGAACAGAGCAAAGAACATCTAAAAAAGAGAAGTTCCGTAAAAAAATAGGTGTTTCTTGGCAAAAAATGTGCCTGAACACATGCATGCATGGCAGGAGGCCACAGGGGCGCGAGCCCCTGCACCTTTTGTCTCAACATTAAAAGTGACTTTTTTGATGAGCTCTAAATTCTTAATATGCCACTAGGCAAAATCTGTCTGAAACTTAAAATTATCCCTGGAGGGCAGGCACAGTTTGGTTGTGTTTGTAATTTCATAAAATGGCTTTAAAACAGCAGCCTGATTGCACTCATGCTCAAATGTATTTTGCCTGCCGCTTTCAGTATACGTCTCTCAGTGTGTCGCTCTTATTTGCCAATATTATTTGTAATAACAAAATGTCCATATTAAAAAAGCAAGATAGTGTGGTAATAACATTATGAGCCCATTTCCGAAAAAGTTAGGATGCTGTGCAAAATGTAAAGAAAAGCAAAATGCAATGATGTGCAAATAATTTAAACCCTATACTTATTTGAAAATAGTACAAAGAAACTGAAAAATGTACATTTTTGAAAAATATATGCCCATTTTAAATTTGATGCCAGCAACATGCTTCAAAAAATGTGGGACAGGGACAACAAAGGACTGGCAAAGTTGTGTAGTGCTAAAAAAAACTGGTGGTCAGTAACGTGATAAATGAGCATCCAAGAGACGTTGAGTCTTTCAGTGAAAGACAACGCAGGGCAAATAGTGCCATAATTCAAGAACAATGTTTCTCAGTGTAAAATAGCAAAGACTTGATGATTTCATCATTAATGGTACATAATATCATTAAAAGATTCAGATAATCCAGAGAAATGTCTGTATGCAAGAGACAAGGCCGAAAACCAGTATGTGCTGGCTGTGATCTTCGGGCCCTCAAGAGGCACTGGATTAAAAACAGTTATGATTCTCTAGTGGAAATCACTGCATGATATCACTTCCAAAAACCACTGTCTGGGAGCACAGTTCATCATTGCGTCCACAAATGCAAGTTAAAACTCTACCATACAAAGAAGAAACCATACATAAACAGGATCCAGAAACGCTATCGCCTTCTCTGGGCCTGAGCTCATTTAAAATGGACAGAGGCGAAGTGGAAAAGTGTCCTGCAGTCCGACGAATCAAACTTTGAAATTCTTTTTGGAAATCATGGACACTGTGGACTGAAGGCCACCTGGCTTGTTATCAGTGCATAGTTCAAAATCTAGTATTCGTGATGGTTTGGAGGTGCATTAATGCACATGTCATGGGTGACTTGCACATCTGATAAAATCAGATCTTCACACAGAATTCTACAATATTAAAGTAACTTAGTCAATAACAGTACTTTCATATAATGAAAAAATCCAGAAGTGCACCCACAAAAATGCCTCTTTGAAACACCTCATTACCACCATTAATGTTATTGAAAAAAAAAATATAATGCAAAAACTGAGGAACCTTCAAAACCAGCAGAAATTGTATTTTATTGCTACTCTAAAAAGGGCAAAGGAAACTCAAATTTCACATGTTCTCAGAACTTCCAGTATTTGAGTGGAGTGGTTGAGTGATTGAAGTCTAATGACCTAAAAAAGGCAAAGAAAAGAAACTAGTAAACACTGAACAAGAGAAAAGCCTTCAATAAAAGGAATGATCACTTAAAAGCTTTATTCTGTGTTTACTTGTGTTGTCTTTATCTTATATTAAAATTAGCTGGATGATCTGAAACATTTAAATGTGACAAGTGTGCAAAAATAGAAGAAATTAGGTGAGGGGCAAATACAGCACTGTATTTTAGCATTTTTTTTGCTCTTGACTCAGTAATGTGAATTCTTTTGATGTTTAATAAATCTTATGCAGTGCAGCTTTAAGACAATTCAGTTACTTGGTTGCTTTAGTATTCCTTGTTTGTCAGTTTTGGCATTAAATTATATCAAAACATATTCTGATTCTTTTCTGGCAAAGACCAAAGTCTCGCTAAAACTTTTAAACCATAAAGCAAAATGAACTTTTCTGGACCATGATGCCACCAAGAACCCTTCCTGTTGTTTGTTCCCGTATGCTTGGAGCTGCTGTCTCCTATTTTTAGGAAAAACATGCTCCTCAATCTACTGAAAACCTTATCTTACTGACCAATTGAACACTGTTGAATTAATGAAATTGGTTAGCGCATAAATGTACAAACACTATTAGCTAACTAGCTAGGTGCATTGTGTGCATTTGAGTACATTTAGCAACAGTCATTTGGGAAAACATTATATTTATGCCTACAGCATATTTAATTGAACAACAACACAACCTCATAAGGCAGCGTAGATGCTGGTGTCCACTCCACTCCACTAAGGCTCTTATATGAACACACTACGAGCAAGATTTTAGAGGCTCCTTAGACCACCCCACCTCAGCCAGATTTTGCATGGCACAGTTGAGCTCTGCTGTCACCATTTGCCATCCATATTTGTGAAAAAAGACTGAGATTAGAACTGGACATGCCCTCGTTGGGTGGGGAAAATGGCAGGGATCCCAGATTGTCTACTGAAACACTAAAAGCACTGTGCTGGCCAAAGTAGTTATCTGCAAGGTCACAAAAACACTGTTGACAATGTTCCATGGAAGTGTGAAAAAATGTGGTATCTGGCATGTGCTAGCCTTCACTATCCTATGTACTGTGGAACAAGGAAAAAGACCAGAGGTTCAACCCACTTTCCACTCACTCGTCACTTTCTTAGAAAACACTTTGTATTTCCACTCATTCTATCTTTTTGCTTTGAAGGACCCCGTACCTTGATTGTGTTTATTTTATTAACTTAATTTCATTTTATTAACTTAATTTAAGTTAATAACGGAAGATTCCATTTTGTCACTACCAGAACAATTTATAACACTAAAAACTAGACCAAATCTAGTGACTGTTTTGGTAGTGATAATTTTAGCTAATTTTACGCACCACTCAAAAATACTAGCCAGCACATGATTAGCAAATGCAGTTTTGAACAGTTGTACACACATAAATTTAGTGAAACACAAAAAAGGTTAACATAATTGCAGAAAATATGTGTTTCAGTGGTGACAATTATTAATTTTACATACTGATTTTCAGAGTTTAGGACACATTTCCTTCAAAACAATGGGATCTAAGTGCTCACCATGTGGCCATGAGGGACAGGGATGCAGTCTCACTTCCTACACTAAAATGCAGGGAAGTGGCTAAAATAAGGCTCCGCCTATAGACTAAAACTCCTTGTGTAACATGCAAACATAGGACAGCAATTTTTAATAAAGTTTTTCAGATTAAAAATCAGACTCATGATATATCTAAATATTTTAAGTTCACTTCAAAAATATTAAAAAATACAAAAATTGTAAGTATCAATTTAGAGGTTAGAGTTTGACACCTCCCAAAAGAAAGTACCCTAATTATGATTTATATATATATATATATATATATATATATATATATATATATATATATATATATATGTATACATATATGTTTAGCTTATTACTATCTCGTGCCTTGGGTTTAAATAGATCATAACATAATCCATCTAAAAATATAAGGTCTGAATAGTTTTGCACTCAGTTTATTTGCCTAATTGTGTAATAAATAACAGTGTAATGGCTGACAGTAGTGTCTGTAGTCAGTGCTTGGTTGAGAGTGGTCCACCACCCAAAAATATCCATCCAAGGTGGTCCGAAACTGACTATTGATGAAGGACTAGAGGACGGCTTACACAAGCTGTGCATCAACAGATGGGCCGCAGTCTCTAATTGTACACCAACAAGGTGGGACTACAAGGGGACTGTTTCTGATAAAGTGGCCAGTGAGTGTAGCTTCAAATAATCCTGGGCCTAAAATCTAGGGTTATTAGTCTCTTCTCACAGAATCTCTTAAGCATGTGTAAAACATTAACTTCAGCCCCCTCCCCAGTATTTAAGCAATCATAACATGCAAGCAAATGAGCCATAAGGTGTTATTTCTTCACGGTATAAATAATGTTCCCATAGATGACTCTATATGATCGTGATGTATGCTGATTATATCACGATCCACAGCATTGCCATTACCGCTGCAATACATGCAATAGATTTCCACTCTCTTCTCTTGTTCATTTCCACTGATGAAGACAGATCTGTGTGTGTATGAGTGTGCATGTGTGTGCAATTCCATTTTCATACACACAGATGGTGGTATGATCACTGCAACTCATAAGTGTGTTTTCCCTGCACTCATCCACTACAGCCTTACTGAGTATTTCCCTGTGTACTCTCCCCACAAACATATGGCATTGTTTTTATTGTGTTGTCTAATTGGCTTCATAATGCATAATCGCATGCGTAATACGTTCCCCAGTGGTACTAGTTTCCCCTGAAAGACAGACGGCGACCTTGTTCAAACTTTCATGCGGTTCTTAGAAACTTCTCCAGCAATCTCGAGAACCATTTCTGTGGCCTTAAAGCAATAGCTTAGGTGAAAGGCAAATTTACACCACCTCTCCCATTACTTCAAATGTGCAAATGCATGTTTGGTGTCCAAAGTTTGCTTCTTTAGCTCTGGAGCTATGAGGCTAATGTAGCTAACAAGTGATGGAAGCTTATCCCACCTTTGGCTTTGTGAAAGCTATATGCAACAATACACACCTTAATCTATAAACATGGATAAAACTACATTGCATAGCTAAATTTAGTAGCTTCCATCTTGAAGTCTGCAGTTTTGTCCATATTTGTAAATAACAGTGTGCCATACAGTGTCAGAAACCGCAAGTATAGTTGGGAATACTTAACTCGACAAGGTTTGAAGCACTGCTCTGATGATTTAGCATTAGCATGATGCTTATTAATGAACTTAAAATTCCATTACTTGTTAGCTACATTAGCCTTGTAGCTCCGGTGCAAAATTAAATAAGCAAACTTTACACACCAAACATTTTGTGGATCATTGACTACATTTTGTGTAAAGGAGGTGGGGGGAAGCCTGTAAACCCTGTCTTTAAAATGAAATTCTTACCTAAAAAAAGGAAAAATCCATTGGACCTCAGAGTTATTATTTGATTGTTAATATTATGACTTATTAATGTATTATGTATGTTAATGTATTATGTACTATGAATTATGTAGTATCTACTATGAATTTTTCAGTATGTGCTATGAATTATTCAGTAACTACAGTGAATTATTCAGTAGCTACTATTGATTAATCAGGAACTGCTATGAATGATTCATTATGTTCTATGAACTATTCAGTAACCACTATGAATTATTTTGTGTTTACTATTAATTATTAAGTAACTATTATTAATTATTTTGTTCTATGAATCATTCAGTGTAAATTATTCAGCAACTCCTATAAATTAATGAATACAACAAATTATTAAATAACTACAATGAAAGTAATGTGTAATTCCAGTAGTTATGAGAGTGAGAAGCTGCAGTGTGGACCCACATACGGACCCTTAGGGTTGGTTTACCATACAGAGATTAAGAGATTGAGCCTAGTCCTTGCCTACACAGCATTCTGAATGGAGGTTCTCCATTCAAAGTAAAAATATAGTCCTGGACTAGCTTAAACCCTTAGTAAAAAAAAAAAAAAACCTAAATTTTAAGGGGTTAAATAGATTTTTTGTAGAATAATTTGCCCCTCTGACCTGAAAAGGCTGAATTTTGTTGATCATTCTGCCTTTTTTTAAAATCAAATTACGCTTCCCTCCGGGTCCCTGGTGACCAAACACATTAGCCACATGGGCATCTGGACTCATGAAGGCGGATAATTGGCATAATTAAATAATCAAAGGTCTCGATTCAGACAGGCACAAAAGGCTGTAGATTGTCAGGCTCGGCGGGACTTCGTATTGCACCGTAATGACATTAATTTCTCGGCCGCGGGTCCGGCCGTGGCTTTCTTTCTGCTTGTCTGAGGTAATTCGGGCTGGCAGGCCGCAGACCATGACCACCTGGGTGGCGGGCATTTTGACAGGCTGAGGGTAGGAGAGGGGCACGTGTGTGTGCAAGACAGCTGTCAGAGATGGTTTGAATGGATGTGTTCAGCTTACAGACACACATACACACATAGGGCACAATTGCATCATTACAGAGTGATGATGGAGAACATGACAAGTAAATGAACACTTCATGATGCAAACTCACTGAGTATGTGTATGTGTGTGTGTGTGTGTGTGTGTGTGTGTGTGTGTGTGTGTGTGTGTGTGGAGGGGGGTTGTGTGTTTTACAACCTGTGAGTAGACGATATCATGCTTCATTCAGATTTGATGCTGTCGGCTCCTCTAGGGGTAGCAGTCATCTCATGTGTTTTTAATTGAGTTGTATTGCCTGCTGATGAGACATTCTCTCCATAGAGGTGAATGAAGCCCTGCTGAGTGAATGCGCTGGGGCTTACATTCTTGTCTTTGTCCTTGATTTGTGCTGAATGTTTGACCACATATAATTTCTGTGTAACATACACTGCCTTTTAAATGTTTGGGGACACCTATGCTTGTTCAGCTTTGTCCAACCTGGATGAGGAACATTTGTCATTTTCAACCTCCATTCATTGACACTACAAAGTAGGGATAAGCATAGAGACTACTGTTAGCAACAAGCTAACCAGCTAGTGTTGGTGATATGAATGATAACTTTAAGGTTCATCTATGTATTGCTGTAATTTTGTCAGATACACTCTGATCTGCATATGCATTTTATATGCACATCTGTGCGCCAGTTTTTTATCAGTTTGTAGCAATAATATTAGACCTTCTTGTGTTTTGGCCATTGGACTTACCAGTTTGTTTACATGGGGCAGCTTATTTACATGAGACAGTTTTTGCTTTTTGCTCTAGGACAGTTTTGACAATCACCTGTTCCTAACTGTTATGCTTAAAACAGTTTGTTGTCGGTCACCAGCCACTTCTTCTCAATATTGGCAGTTTTTGACCATATTGAGTGAGGAAACCTACCAGATTATCTGGCACCATCCAAAACCACATGCTATACTATACTACATATAGTATATTGTCACTGTCCAAAGAAAAGCAACAATATACTTTGTGATTTTAGAGCATTTCTATATCAATTAATCATGAAATTTGAAAATGAAATTCCACACAACCTAAAGGACACCTCATTTGTTGAAATGGTGTAGAAAAATAAAAATCAACAAAAATGGAGATACATGGTTTTCTTTGGACAGTGACAATATGTATGATAGTTCTGAACGTACTACTAATTAAGATTAAGAGACCCTTATTAGTCCCACAACAGGAACATTTCACCTCTGCATTTAACCCATTCATGCAGTAAAATACCACATACACACTAGTGAACAGTGAGCACACTTGCCCAGAACGGTGGGCAGCCCTATTCACAGCACCCAGGGAGCAGTTGGGGGTTAGGTGCCTTGCTCAAGGGCACTTCAGTCACGTACTGTCAGCTCAGGGGAGCAAAGCAGCGACTTCTGGTCACAAGGCTGGCGCCCTAACCTCCAGCCCACGACTGCCCCCATGATGGAGTACTGGAGTGCTATGGTGACATTCAAATTTACAATGATTTCACATCACTATACTTAGCATGGCATATACTATACTTAGCAGGTTTATTTAAAGTAAAACAATAACTTGTATGTTTTTACGCTAATATAACGGCAACAAATGTGCATTTAATCTCCTTCTTGTGGTGTCGGCATTTATTGTCTCTCAAACCTTTAAGGTGTTTAGCTATCTTTGGGTCAAGGTTTCTTTAAGACTGTTTAAAAACACACACACAAAAAATATCAAATCATTATTCAGGCAGAATCTGCTCTTTGTCGGATTACAAATTTAACACATAGCTGTTTTATAACTGAACCATTGCAGGGATTTTTTGCACCGGGGCAACAAGGCTAATGTAATGGAAGCTTATGTACAATTAATTAGCATCATGCTAATATACGCTTGCCGGGATCATAACACGTTTGCCTCCAACCATGTTGAGTTGTTAACAAATCTGTTAACTAATCTTGTTTATGTGGTTTCTGACACTGTATTACATACTTTTACATACAGACATAGACAGACCATCTTAACATGGAATAATAAACACAGACTGTCCAATGTTATAGATAACAGTATATTAAATGATGTCAGGAACTTTATAAATAAGATAATCCTTTATTAGTCCCACAGCAGGGACGTTCACAAACAGGGAAGTTCACAAATCAGTGTGAGATTATTGACAGCTATGAAATGTGTGGCCACAGCTTTTCTGGCTGGTGACAAGGCTTACCCAGGATCATAAACAAAAGTATGCTCCCCCTGCAAGCAAGGTGCAAAATACAGAGGGTTCTGCGGGGTCCATAGCATATACTGAAAACTCTCCCAATTTCCCAAGAGATTGGTGGAAAGAGTGAATTGTCACTCATTTCCTAAACTGTAAGATCAATTAATACGAGGAGAAGCGCATTTCCAAACTACAAAAGAGCTTTCCAGAAGAAGAATTGTTGTACCAGACATTTTGTTGCCCTCAAAGCTACCAGCAGCACCGCTTTGGTGAGTAAATTAGCAGCTACCCAACGTAGGAATAACCAGCCAACATGGGATCCCCCTAATACCAGGGAGTATTTCACACACTGCCTGCAAGGTTTACTGCTGTAATGTTCCTGTGCCAACTTCTTCTAAGAAGCATTCCTGAAAGGTGCTTTGTTTTTCTCTTCTTCAGGAACAGTGCCAGCAAACAGTTATAAATAATGTTTCTGCACTGAGCCCCACTTAACCCTCCTGTTATGTTCAACTGTAAGGAACAGCAATAATGTTCCTGGGTCAGATTGACCCGGAGTATGTTTAAGTTAAGTCAACTCAAAGTTTATTTATATTGCGCTTTTTATATTGCGAGTCCAAGCCCTCCACAAGCAAGCCAATGGTGATAGTGGCACAGAAAAACTCTCTAAGAGTAGAAGGAAGAAACCTTGAGAGGAACCAAGACCAAAAAGTGAACGCCTGATAGCAAAACAATAACATAAGAGTAATGTAATCAGTGAATAAGCTTTTACCATTAATATAAAAGATTACAATAGAGAAAAGGGGAAAAACAGCCTGTCATTGGACAGAAGTATTTAGATTGGGCAATGATAACTGATGACTACAATTAGAGGCCAATCAGAGTAATAATAGAAACAGATCTATAACAAGTAACTACTAGTTATAGATTAGAAGTGTATCACAGAGAACCTGAACATCAATGACGATGTTTAACCATCCAAAGATAAAAATACATTTTTCCCCTTAAACATTATCTTTAGCTCAATCAGTGTCATTTTAATCAATATTTAGTGTAATCTAAATGAAGGTGAAAACTAGAGTAACTCCTTACAGATCATGGTTTAGTTATGATAATTCACTCATTTTTCAAATAATTTTCTAACAGTTTTTTTTTCCTGTACATTGGCAAAAAACAGACATTCAACATGTTTGTTTTATTTATTCTTATTTAGACTTTATTAACATTTTGCCATGGGGCATGCTGATTAATACAAACAAAACATTTCCTTTTTGGCGTCAATATGTCCCTTTCAATTTAAATCAAACTAAATGTGCCATAAGTATTATTTAAAAACTGCATTTTATTTTTTTCAACAATGTTTAAAACAGGAAACCGGAACAAGAGATAATGAAAAGTGTGTGTGTGTGTGTGTGTGTGTGTGTGTGTGTGTGTGTGTTGGGAGGGACTAGGCAATCACACTGTGCCTCCAATTTTAAACGAAAACAAATCACTTTCAATCTAAATATGATATTTTTACCCTTTGTAGCTTCCACTCTCACTGCTGGGTCAAATTGACCTGAACATTATGTGTGTAATATAAACAGGCAGGTGGGGTGCAAACACATTAAATTAGTCATTTTCCATTTACATGTTTATTACACTAATTAAGCCCAGCAGAAAAGGTTTCATGTTCTAAAAACGATTAAAATATTTTTTTTCCCTGTATTTTTAAACTTTGAAATGGATCAATTTGTCCAGCAACATAACAGGAGGGTTAAAGAAGGTCATTCCCAGCGTGTGTGCCCATCCTTTGGAGCCATGATAAGTTTTTACAATAGAGGAAGTGAACATCTCAAACTACTGTAAAATCACACCTGGAACATTGGGATGATTTTCAAGGTTCTGTGACAAACCAGTTGCAACTTGGAGTTGTTGAGATTGATCCATCATCCTGGTCACTGCCCATGTGAAGAGAGGACCAATCAACAGATAGGAACCCATGTGATGGGTACTGGGAGACTTTCTGTGCCTAAACTCCACAAATTTCACGTTGAATTGTGAATTGGGGTCTCATGTCTTCCAATCACCAACTTCTGAGTTGGTGCTTCTGGCACTGATTGATCTCACTCTGAACTCAGAACCTTTCTTGTCAAGAAGTAGAGACAACACATGCAAACTTCTGGATGTGGTGCGCTATTTTTTCCAGCGAAAACTGATCAATGACTGATGCTAGCGGCCAAGCTTCTCAGTCCCACCCAAGGGACCACTGAAGCGTACATACATATAGCTTTCCTTTCCAATACGGGCATGGTGGCAAGTCTCAAGACACTACAAACCCTCTAGAGTCTAATTTGGTGTACACTCAAATAGATGTGTTTATTGTTGTATGCCATCTTTTCATGATAATGTGTTTCGTGTTAAGCAGTCTTACTTCTGGTTTTCATTTCAGGCAGTTTAATAGTAGTGTCTCATTTGATTTTACCTGTTTACCTGATTTCTTATATTACTCTTATATTACTTTGATTAATTTCACTTTGTTTGCTGTTGTTGTTTTCTTTTTCCACACATATACTGAATTACTCTTCTTACAAATTGCTTTATTATTATACTTTGTGAACGTTGTACGCTTGCGTGTGCATCTTGTATCACAGAAGTTCTAACAGCTAATAAAAAGTACTAAGAAAATTACCACTATTCCTAGTGTTACTGACTGTCTTCATGGGGTTAACTGTCAGATGTACCTCATTCTGGAGCTACTTTGTCCTGTCTGGTTACTGGTGTTATTATTATTAATGCTAATAATTTCTAATACCTTATTTAGCGGTAATAATTTTCCACATCTCCTACATAGGCATGCAGTTGACTGATGCTAATTGGTGGGGAATAAGGTCCCTTTACTTCACTACATTAGCCCCGTAGCTCCAGCTCAAACTTCAGACACCAGTAATGCCTCGTCCATTTGACCTCATTTGTAGTGCAGGGGAAACTGTATACATTTGATTTTCACCAAACTTTTCCTTTACCTCTCTATTTCTTTTCTCTCTCTTTCAGCTTCCAGTGGCAGATCCCGCTGACACTTTCGGTGGGAAACTCCAGTCACATATCGCCTGAAACTATCATCTGGGTCTCTAATAAAACAGGTAAGCCTTAACCTGCGTTCCCATGACAGTACACGCACATAGACACACACATACACACTGTAGAAGAATGTGGAGCCGTATCTGATTCTCCAGCATGTTTTCTTGTACACTGTCAGATTCAGGGGAGAGGGTACTGTCATTGTTTCAATACAGTAAGGGTCTGTCTCTGTTCTCTCTAAATCTGACATAACTGTCCCCTCTAGGGTTTACTGTCTGATCCCCAGCTAGTAATATGAGTGTTTTTAGCTGAAGCCATGCCTCAGGGCAGAACAGCTGTACTTTAAAAGGTTCTGGCACACTGACAAGTACTGTTCTGTTAGCTCTTAGAAGTCTAGAGCTGTTCTTATAGATTTGCCATTTACTATTTTAGTGTAATCATATAATTACATTAGTACTTACATAGTGAGTTACTTGCGGAATTGCATTTATGTTTATCTTACATTCTGTATCAAAAGATTCAACAGGTTTGTTCCATGTCAACAAATAACACTACAGTGGCAAAAATGCAAAGAATAGTTTCTTTAAGACACAAATAACCTTAGCAAATTCAGATCATAATAAAATATCACCTCTCGTAAATGTGATATGAAGTGAAAGTTTAGAATCTGTACTTTTCATAGAAATTATGCACCCTATTTCAGTGAGCTACCATAGAGATATAATAAATATGTGCACTAATTACATTTGTGGGCTGTATGTACCCAAAATATCATTCATCATTCATGATTTATTTTTATAGGACTGATTTCCAACCTCTCTTCATCCCTTAGAGGCTGAGTTTGCTCCCTTTAAGACTTAAACATGCAACTGACCCCTTTTCTGATTGATGTTCATTCAGTGTTCACATGCATTAAAATGCACAGTAACAACACTCCATATCACTTCGACATGACTGGGCAAGGTAAACTGCTATAAGCTGAATGGGTCAGATGTAAATGTGTTTATGGCTGTGACCTCACATGCATAAGGACTTCAAAACAGGCTGTTTTTGCAGCTTAGTTTCCATTTACAGACTGTATGGACTTAAGAGTGAATGGTACATCTTGAAATGTTAGCTGTGTTTGCATAAAAGCTGTATTTTAAAAAAGCAATGAAATTTTGGTTTCCATAATATATGGGCCCTTTAACATCACATGGGTTGAAATGTACAATCATAACTCTCCATATCGATTCAGCATGAACAGGTGGGATAAACTGCTGTAAGCTGAATGATTAGTCAAATGTAAATATGTTCATGGTTGTGACATCACACCCACAATTCCTGTCTTTGCAGCTTAGTTTTCATGTCCAGTCCATATATGGACTTGTAAGTTATTGGTGTGTTTTGAAACAGCAATGTTTATATAGTAAATGAAGGTTTATGTAGTAGATACATTTGATTTCTGTGATATTGGCCCTTTAATGTAAAATCACACCCTGCTTTTGTTATCACCTGTGATATCTGCAACTTCTAAAGGTCAAAGGTACATTTTTATTCTCTAGTTTTCTTGAAAAGAAACATAACTCATTTTTCACAGGTCTGTTTCATCTATATTGCTGCCTCTACATCTCCTAAATGCTTTCGATCTGAGACTCGCAAGCTTCTTTTGTTGATGCATTTCTTCAGAAATGCATTTTTATTCTGCACGGTGGCTACGCGGGGAATAGCCCCATGTCGGCCATCGTTCTCTTTAATCCCGTTCCATTCCTCTGCTCCCCCGGGAGTGAGAGAGAGAGTGAGAAAGAGAGAGAGAGACGGATGATCCGTGGCTGGAACCGCATCATTTGGGGCCAGTTACATTCTAAAAGGCTGAATTCAATTTAGCCTTCGACTTCCTCTCCGCGGTTCACCGTTGAAAAGGTCTCTGCTGTGTGTCACCGTTTAACTGGCCCCTCTATTCTCACACAGTGAACTGGGAACAATGACTATTAGGCTCAAAAGCGAAGCTGTAGGGGATCCGGCGGAGACGCTCCATTTATATGCATTATTTCCTGGGCTTGACTTCACCAATCTGCCCGCCGGTGGGCTCGACGCAGTCTGGATGGCTGGAGATGTTAAATGAGTGTCCACCAAACGGTCTGAACCGCTCAACCGGCACATTTGTTATCCCTGAAAAAGCCTGAGTCAAAGCCCTGATATAATACAGTATTATGGGAAATGAACACAGCATTCACATGAGATAAACTGTCTATAGCTTTAACAGAGCCAAATATATTCCCCATTTCAGAGTGAGACAAATTAATCATACATTAATTGTAGGATAATAGGGCTGCCGGTGTAGTAATAATAACAAGAAGAAGAAGAAGACAAGGAAGAAGAAAAAGAAGAAGTAGAAGGAGAAGAAGAAGAAGAAGAAGAAGAAGAAGACAAAGAAGAAGAAGAAACTGCATGAATTAAAACCCCTTTACACCAAAGCAGTAAGCCAAGAGAGACTGTGCGTTTTATCACAGGTAAGACCGTTATCATGGAAAGAGGACAGAAACATTCAGTTGCCCATTGCTGTGCAGTCATTTCAGAACTTTTTTTACTTTTTGACATATATTAATCATAATATGACATTATATAGCACTGCTTCATGCTATTTTATGCTCACAAGATTACCACTGCAGTGACAATGCTAATTTCTATTAGCGCCTCTATGCTACTTCCAGTCTTATTCAGCACTAAGCTAGTTATACATCCCTATTCCAATGCTGGGGCTGGATCTCAAATGGCTCCCTACTCCCTACATAGTGCACTAGATAGGAAACAAAATGCTAGCTCCTGCATCCAAACAGTGCATAATAAGACATTCAAGTGACACATCGTTTACTTTCTTGTGTTGCAGTTTTACAGTGAATCTTATAGTGAGTATGTCAGTTCACACCCCATGATATTAATGGAAGGGTTGTTTAGCCTGTTAGCTAGCTGACTGGCTTGGTTCTAGTTAAGAAAATAAGTTGTCAGCACTTTAGTTCAAACTAAATCAGGTTCTTACTAATCAATACATTTGGTGGTCCATTCGAGCAACATTGCTGTCAAAGATTATTCCCTCAACAGCATGAAGGTTTTTAGTCATTGTGTGTATATTGAGTATTTTACAACAGCGCTGAACGTGGCTCAGCCAAGCAGATTTTATAATAAGTCAATATACACTCACTGTCCATTTTATTAAGAACACCATTCTAGTGCTGGATTAAAGAACTGGGTATTGTAATAATTTCCTAATAACGTAATAACCCCAAAAATGTTATTAAAAATTTTACATAACTTGGTCATAAATGTAATAAAACGAATGCAATAACTTGCACAGTAATGTAACAGTGCCTTAGCTGATCATGTAGTAGTACTTTATTACATTATTGGGAAGTCATTGCAAATGTGATAGATTTATTGATTGTTTTTGCTCAAATGATAGAGAGAAAAAAAGTGAATCAGTCCAATTTAACTGGGCTATCAGTGTTTTTCTCATTAATGTTATAAGGTATTACATATGCAACCTGAAAATGTAATACATTCTCAATAATGTAATGTAATGAAGTCCCCACTTTGCTTTCAGAACAGCCTAAATAGCATGCAACCTGAATAGCCATAGCATGGTTTCAACAAGGTGCTAGAAACATTCCATGTTTCCATCCCATACAGTTATGCTGATGTGACTGCATCATGTATTTGCTGCAGATTTGTCAGCTGCAGATTCATGCTGTAAATCTCCTGTTCCTGTTCCCAAAGGCGCTCTACTGGATTCTGATCCGATGACTGGGGAGGCCATTGAAATACATTGAACTCATTGTCATATTCAAGGAACCAGTTTGAGATTACTTGTATTATTTGTTTTTTTGTGACAAGGCACATTATCATGCTGGAAGTAGCCATTAGAAGATGACTAAATTGTGGCCATAAAGGGAACTAAATGGTCGGCAACAATACTCAGAATAGCTGTGACATTCAAACGATGCTTCATTGGTATTAGTAGATTTAATGAGTACCAGAAAGCATGAGCATGTGCCCACTGTAGCCTCAGATCCCTGTTCTTGGCTTACATGAGTGGAACCTGGTGTGATCTTCTGCTGTTGTGGCCCATCCAGCTCAAAATTTAACATGTTTTCTTTCTGTTACTGTATTACTGTAGCCTTTCTGTCAGCTCAAACAAGTCTGGCCATTCTCCTCTGACCTCTCTCATCAACAAGGTGTTTTCTGGATACTTCTTGTTTTTTGTACCATTCAGAGACTGTTGTGTGTGAAAATCCCAGGAGATCATCAGTTTCAAAATTACTCAAACCATGCCATCTGGCACCAACAACAATGCCACAGTCACTCAGATAACATGATGTGATGATTGAATGTGAATGTTAATTGAAGTTCTTGATCTGTGTCATCATAATTTTATTCTTTCAGCTGCTGCCAACTTGATAGGCTGATAAACAATTGTATGATCAAGCATGTGCACAGGTGTTCTGAATAAAAAGGCTAGACTTTTAACTGTGCAAAAGTTTTTTATTTAATTTCCAGTCAGAACAACTATTAGGTTATTCATTTGTCAGCTTCAGGGGAAAAACAGAAACATAGACTTAACAGAAAATTACATAGAAGCCTCAACAACTAAATATACACTCTTTACCTTTATTACAGCTTCTATTCTTTTCGAGAAACTTGCAGGTATGTTTTTTCCAAACATCCAAAGTTCAGTCTTAGAAGTTGCATTTCCTTTTTTTCTTGATTCAGATAATCCCAAACACATTCAGTGATGTTGAGGCCTGGACTCTGGGATGGTCAGTCCATCGTTCTGAGAACATTTGCTTACTCAGTAACAGCTTCTTGACAGCTACACATCCTTTCAGACTCTTAGTGTTGAGTTGTCCTCTCAAAGTGGAAGAACGGACAGAAACACCGGTGGATTTTTTACAATCTGCAATGAGTGAAGCTTGATTTTCTCCTCTTTCTCAAACATTTTCTTTTTCTCTAGCATATTTCTCTCTTATCCTCTAATATTTTTAAACTCCAGTGTTGAAAACCCCTGTTTTTTACTTTGCACTGTGGATTATCTTCAGTCTAATCTCCTTAGAAATATCTCCTGGTTAGTCTCTTACTTTTACACAATGCTCTATACATACTTAGCGATACAATATATTCCATACAAATCTAAAAAAAAATACAGATAGTTAAATCTAAAAAAAACACATTTACTTGTTATAAGATCAAGAGATTTATAAGACTCCTGAATGAAGAGTCCAAATGAAGAAGAATGAAATTCATAAATATTCACTGATATTCATTATGCAACACAACTCTATAGTTAATTAATTCTGTTATTGCCCTTAAATAATTATGTAATGCAGATTAAATGCATAACAAAACTACAAGTCCAGACCTAGGAACAATACTGTCAGGGTATCAGGACCTTCTAAAATGCATTAATTCTGCCCTGAGGCATGGCTTTAGCTCAGAACACTGCTGTTAGTGGCTGAGGATCAGAAAGTAAACCCTGCAGGGGACAGACATTCAGTTATGCCTAAGGAAATGAACTGAGATAGACCCTTACTGACTGAGCTTTAAAGGGCCTATATTACGGAAAACCAAATGTTCCTTTTTTTTAAATAAAAGTGTTTAAACATGTTAAACTTAAAATCTACTGTTTGCTCTGTTTGCGGTCAGTATAGGCCACACATGGAAGTAATCTTTAATACAGCCTGTTTTATGTTCACTGATTTTGAAAAAAAGCATTTACATATAAGTGTCTATTCAGCCTACAGCAGTTCAGCCCCACCCATTCACACTGTTATAAGTAGTGCTTCAATCAAGAATGCTATTTGAATGAGACAGCCAGTCAGAAAAGAGATCATTTACATACAGTCCTGTGCAAAAGTTTGAATACCTCTGGTCAAATTACATTTTGTTGAAATGAAAAAATGAAACACATCCTGTATGGGGAACAAACTTTCATTAACAGTGGCTAAAATAGGCTAGAGAAGGATCGTTTAAAATGAATCCTGACTGTTTTGGTAGATAAATGCACAAAAAACATCATATACTAGAGAAAAATACAATAAAATACTTAAAGACTGTAGGTTGTGAGTCCTTTAGAAAAATGAAGTATATCCCTTTTGAGTGAGACAAATGAATCATCTTTACTCGCTCACTTTCTAATGTATATTTACTCTAGGATTATACAAGGACTGCTTGTGTGAAATCAGTTTAATCAGAAGATGAAATGAAGAAGAATGAAATCCATAAACATTCGCTGACACTTACTCGTAGCACTGCACTGAGAATCGCATTATTAATACGTTTATGAATATAAATGCTTCAAACGTGAAGCATATCATCGTCAGTGGGCAGTCTCATTCATGTCTGCGAACGGCTCAATTACATTACGTGACATTTCATCATATGTCCCCCCTTCACCCCTCGGTAAATGGATGAGCGATGGAGAGTAGATTCATTAGAAATGACTCCAGTCAGGGCACAGTTTCCACCATAAAAGACCTGGCTGTCTATAGGCATTCCCATTAGCTCCACTGGAGTGACTGTCACCATGTGCCCCCATCCATTTATCAGCTAAACCTGGCCTGAAGACTGTTTGTGTGTCTGCATTTTCCAAAGGAATGACAATGCGGATGTTCTAATGAGCTGTCAGTCGTGCCGTTAAATATTCTCCCCCTCGCTCCTTTTCCTCGTTATTTATAGAGACGCACCGAGTGGGCCGCATAGACGAGGAGACGTGGTTGCTGGGCAACATCAATCAGACGGGCTACTTCAGGGTGAACTATGACCTCCACAACTGGAGACTCCTCATCCAGCAGCTTATGATCAACCCCACGGTACAAAGCCATTCATTTCCTCCATATTCACTTGCGTATATTCCTCTTCTTTTCTACCTCTGTGGCAAGCTGCCTTCTCTTTCAACCTCTCATTGCTCATTTTTCAATTTTCATAAATCCTCCACATCATCTGCTGTTGCTCTTTTTGGACCCCAGTTTGTTATTTTTCCATTTGTTCCTTTCGTTTTCCTTTCTCCTCATTTCCTTTTGCCTCCTCTCTTACTGTGTATCAGAAATCAAATTTACATAATTTCCCCTTTACCCCAAATGTAGTCGATCAGCCAAGATGTATTTGGTGTCTGAAGTTTGCTTCTGTAGTTTTACACTGGAGCTAAAAGGCTAATGTAGCTAGTGATGAAAGTGTATGTACATTTATTAGCATCACGCTAATTTCTGCACACCTAAATCATCACACACTTAAGTCAAACTATGTCAAGTTGCTAAGTAATTTCAATAGATTTGCTTAAAAAAAACACCTCAACCATAATGCTAACTTCTGCTAGTGTCTCTTTAGGATTCTAGTAGGTTTTAGCACTAAGCTAGTAGCAATTTGCATGAACCCTTTCTGATGAGGCAGATATTAACTTCTTAAAATTCCCACCCACTGAAAATCCATGATTGGCAGATTCCTCTGTCATTTTGTAATTATACTAATGGTTAATCTAATGCATTAGGCCTTCTCTTCAGCTCCTGAAGTCCTAACCAATAAAAGAGTTTGCTTAGCTGTATCTACCTAGATGCCCTGGAGAAAAACAATTCCTGATTTGTAAATTTTAAAAATCTGAAATCTAAAAATCGCAGACATTTTTTAGACACTTTTTAGATCCCAGAAGTCATTAGACCTTCTCTGAAAGCCTAGAACGCTAAGGGCTCATCTCTAAAATATATGGATCCTATTTTATCGTTTGAGTCCAATATCAGTAAAATCTCTAAGACTGCATTTTTTACTTGAGAAAACATCCAAAATAAGATGTTAACTCAAAATGCAGAGAAGCAGTCTGGACCTAATAAATGACACAAGTAGTTGCTTAGGGCCCCACAGCTGCCAGGGGGCCCCCTAAGTTATTATCGCAATTTACCATTATGTTGTCTAAAATGCTCAAAGGGAGAAAGCGACTGGTTAATCACGCTTAAACGAGTGAAAATGAGGAGAAAAATCGAAAAGATGAAGGTATGTTTTAGTTTTATTTTGCAGTGTTAATGTTACGCTTTTTACCAATCAGCCAGTTTTTCATTTATATTTTTAACATTATTTAGAGCACTTGCAGTTGTTATTATTACTTAGCCTTTAATTTTACCATGAAAGCTAGCGAGCTAACTGGTTTGCTGATATCATTAACAATTAAGATTTTTAACTTAAGATAATGTTTATGTGAGACTATATATGGACTATATATTCTACTAACTAGTCCAAACTACAATCCCACAGTAAAATTTATTTTTTAAATAAACAGTTAAATATTCCAATCCTAGATATTTACAGAGGCAACGTTATGATCTATTTAAACCCAAGGCATTAATTTAGGTAACAATAAGCAATAAGCAATATTTTCTATTGGAAGGTGGCTGTCCCAAACCTTAATGCCAAAATTTCAACTTGTAAACTTTTTTAAAAGTTTCAAAGCTGTGTTTGCAATTCATGTACAGGTTAGTATTTTGAATTCTGCTTAAAATTAGCTGAACTTGTTACTACTGAAACATTCCCTACTGTATTATTCAGTAAGGTTTCAGTATTGTTATGATTGTTTTGGTAGTCACAGAATAGAATGTTGAATCATTTATTTTAATAAAATAAACATAAATAAGATATCTGGTCATTCAAAGCAAAATAAATTTTGTCCAAGTCTAAGTCAGTTAAAAGTCTGAAGTGTGTTTCCAACTCTAACTCCTACCAGTTAATGGAATGATCTGTGTAAGATTTGAATGTATGATTATTTGAATTAAATTAAGAAAATATATGCTTTTATTTTTAAACTGTTTACAAGATGTAGGTCTTAGGGAGTACATAGGGAGACGGGGGCTGCAAAAAAATCTTGCTTAGGGCCCCTGAAATTCTAGAGCCGGCTCTGCAGAGAAGCAAGTTCTTGTTTTCATAACTACTTGATTAGACTACTGTAATGTAACTGGCTGGTTGCCCTGCTGTCTCTCTAAATAGGCTCTAATTAGTTTAGAATACAGCAGCCCATAGGTTTCACATCTGATGTTTAAATTCTTTAATGGCCTTTATAGCTGTCCAGGTCACTTTGCTCAGGAAAAGCAGACTTACTGCAAATTCCTAGGATCTCTTACAGCTCAGTTGGTGAAAGATCATTTTCTTATATCACTCCTTAACACTGGAAAAGCATTCCAGAGAATATAAGTAATGCAAGCTTGACATTAGCCTTTTGCTTCAGTGCAAAACCAAAGAAGCAAACTTCGGTAACCAAACGTGTTACCTGAATTACTACATTTTGAGTAAACAGGGGGAAAATGATGTAAATTTGATTTTTTTACCAAACTATCAGAATAAATTGAAGTTCTCTTTCCTATCTCCTACAGATCATCTCGGTGGGCAATCGGGCTGGCCTGATTGACGATGTCTTCAACCTGGCCAGGTGTGTTTTTTGCGGCTAACAACAACCCTAGCACTGGTTGGGCGCTAATGGAAGCTGCTCTGATTGGTCTTTCCCTTCTTCTAGCCTGTGGGTAGGGGTAGTAGAAGAAAAAACAGTGGCTGGCGCTCCTGTCGAAACGAAGCCTGCGGCGAAGCTGCCAGCCCCACACTGAGCTAAAAGATAATGGGTGAACGGAGGAGTGCAGGGATGCATCCCTCTGTTCCTGTCTCTCTCTCTCTCTCTGTCTCTCTCTCTCTTCACCTTCTACCACAAGCGGCTTGCTGAGCAGATCCAGCAGAGCTCAATCATTAGCTCCAGTCTCCTACAGGTCCCTGTTGAGCTACTGTTAAAGCTACAGCTGCTGGGAGGAGGGAAAGAGTGATGGAAAAGAGAACGCATTTTTCCTCCAGTTATACTCTGGGATTGAGCTTGCTCTGAGGATTCACAAACCCTTTGATGTGCCCTAGCACAACAGTGTGTTTAGAGTGTCACATAACTGAGATTTACGCATACAGTACAGTCATGAGTTCAGTCAATTCCAACAACAGTCGGCTATTACATTACGTTACGCTCTTGTAGCTCCACTGTTCTTGTGTACACTTAGACACTATTCTATCTGTTGATGCACAGTCTGTGTTGGACATTCTCTAGTCCAGTGTTCTCCACCCTGGTCCTGGAGGCCCACTGTCCAGCACATTTTAGTATTTTCCTTGCCTCAGTATGCCCACTTCAGCTCAGTAAGAGCTTGTTAATGAGCTGATTAGTTGGATCAGGCATGTTGGAAGCAGGGAAAACATTACAATGTTCAGAGCAGTGGGCCTCCAGGAATAGGGTTGAGAAACATCGCTGTAGTCCTTCGTAATGATCAGTTTCTGACCACAGACCCACCTTTGGCTGGATACTTTTGGGTTGGCCACCAGTCTCAACTGAAACTGACATTTGTAAAAACCCCCAAAAACAACACTGTGTCTGATACACTCATAGCCACACCGCACACACTACAATAACCACTACCATGTCAGTGTCACTTATGTGCTGAGAATGATCCACCACCAAAATAATATTTGGACAACAGTGGTCTTGTGGTCAAAAACTGACCAGTAACAAATGGCATTGAGGGGGGCTGATGAATTATGTAGCAACAGATGGACTGCAGTCCGTAATTGTATATCACTTTATATAGTGGAGCTATAAGGTAAGTGGAGCACATAAAATGGCCAGTGAGTGGAAGTACAAGGCAGTTGTTTCTATTAAAGTGGCCAGTGAGTGGAAGTACAAGGTAGGTGTTTCTATTAAAGTGGCCAGTGAGTGGAAGTACAAGGTAGGTGTTTCTGATAAAGTGGCCAGTGAGTGGAAGTACAAGGTTGATGTTTCTAATAAAGTGGCCAGTGAGTGGAAGTACAAGGTAGGTGTTTCTGATAAAGTGGCCAGTGAGTGGAAGTACAAGGTAGATGTTTCTAATAAAGTGGCCAGTGAGTGGAAGTACAAGGTAGGTGTTTCTGATAAAGTGACCAGTGAGTGGAAGAACAAGGTAGGTGTTTCTAATAAAGTGGCCAGTGAGTGGAAGTACAAGGCAGGTGCTTCTAATAAAGTGGCCAGAGAGGGGAAGTACTAGATTGGTGTTTCTAATAAAGTAGATAGGGAATGTTAACTGTAAAAATGTCACTGTAAAATTACATTAACCTACTAACTACTAATTGTATTACTTTCATAATGATTTGCTATTATTATTGGTAAATGATAGAGAAAAAAACAACTTTATAGTGTGACTTCACAGTCACCTGGACCACAAAATTATATGTAGCTGTATACTTACATTCTGTAATCGAAATACAGTAATCTCCTGTATTTTTACATAACAACTGTATAAGTACTTTAACTGTATAGCTAGTAATTTATTTTAATTTATTTTAATTTATTTTTATTCATTTATTTTAATTTACCCAACCAAAATACCAATAATCTGGCAACACCAATACACCATAACATTTTTGTCAACAGCTCAGTGTTCAAACATTTAAATAATCCAATAATATTAATAAATTAAATTTTTAAAGTAAAGCTTTAAAAGTCTTTAAAACACCAAAACCTGATCATCAGAATAAAAACAAAATGTTTTCTTTGAAATGTTCAAACCTACTTATTCAGTTGCTGTCGTATCCCATAATGCTGTGCAGTTCAGTTCAATGCCTTCCTCTCAGTAATTGCTGTGGTATTACTTATCTTAAGATGAGTTGATCTCACAAAAATGATGAAAACAGTATTTTACTGTGAAAAATTAGTGTGAAATCCTGGCAGTAATTAACAGTGTATATATTGATCTGTTCTAGTCAGTTTTAATCAAGATTTATGCCATGATCATTTTGAAAGCACTGGGCTTTGTAATTTGTTCTCCAACAGGTGAAAGCCTCTTTGCTGTGAATGCAGAGGAAGAAACAACCTTCCTTTCTCAGTCTCAGTTGTCTGTGGAATACCTGCATAATCACAATACAGAGCTACTCAATAACCATTAACTGAAAGAAACAGGCATCAAGAGTAATTTCCCTGTGCACTTAGTTTCTGAGTGGAAATATGCAAACATTCAGATACACCGATAGTTTTTCATGCTATAGAATGGACTAGAACCAAACACATATTAAGACTCCCAGACTGCTATTTATTCCCTCAGGAACAGTGGGCCTCCTGCTGGACGTCTCTTTCACACCACTGCTCTCACCCTTTCTACTTAATGAGTCCAAGCCAGAGGAAATAGTTCATAATTGTGGGCAGCCTAATATGAATTAATTGTGAACATTTAGCTAAATGCTGTCAGTGGGTTGTCCTGACGTATTTCTTCACCGCTTGCGCTGAGAAGTTAAAGAGCTTGCTGGTGAGGTCCTCGTATGAGCTGTTTACGGAGGGAAAGAACTGTGTTTGTTGACAGTTTGCCTGCAGCGTGGCTTTGAACACATTGTGTGGGGCATTCATTCTAGCCAGAGCTTTTCCACTGACTGCCCCCCAACAAACGAACAGGAAAGCTGCCAGATGCTTTCAGCTTTTTTGTTTTTTCTTTTTTCTTCCCCCGCTCTGCGGCCCAGTTCTGCCGTACATCACTGGGAAATGGATAGACTCATCAGCCACTGCTGTGTGTGTTTCATGCTGGGACAGACAGGGGTTTAAAAGGCATGCAGAGTGTTTCGTTGTTATGTAAAATGCACCGAGTTGGCCACAGCTGCTACCCAAGTGTAATGATTCACTTGAATGAATACAGAACAACAGGAGAACTTGAGTAGTTTACATTCGCGAAGGGCCGATGATTGAACCCTGAGGAACGTCTTCTACTAAGACAGTATTATTGAATTCTCTGGTGCTTTTATTTGTTTATTCCTTTATTTCAGTTACATTCTAGTTAGTTTTGTTTTCCTGGTAGACTTGTAAAGGGCCGAGGATTAAATACTGAGGAACTCCTTCTAGTATGGCAGTATTATTTAATTCTCTGTTTGCTTTCATTGATTTATTCTTTTATTCCAGTTAGGGTGCCTTAATTAGCTGCCACTCTCTTAACAAAAAGTGAATTTCTCTCTCTAAATAAAAAAAAAGTCAGGACAATGTAAAGTAATTGTGGCAGTTCACTGCCCTTGGATTCTTCTTCTGGTACTGGTAATGATTGAACCCTGAAAGCCCTTTTTTTGGTGCTTATGTTTGAATATTTGTTTAATTTGCTGCTATTTTCTTAACAAAGGTGCATTCCTGTCTGTAAATAAGAAAAGTTGAACTGTTTTGTATATATACAAAGCAGCATAAAAACAGTCATGTAGTATTAATGGCAGTTCTTGCAGTTCTCTGCCCTTGGATTCCTTTCCTGGAACACTTGTAAATGGTCAAGGGTTGAACCCTGAGGAACATTCTGTTGTAAGGCAGCGTTATTTAATCCTCCGGTGCTTTTATTTATTTATTCTTTTTTCCAGTTAGTCTCGTTTAATTAGCAGCCACTTTCTTAACAAAAGGTAAAAATAGAAAAGTCCTTTTCCCTTTTACGGCAGTGCTGTAGTGTGAAAGGCAGTTCCTTCACTGCTCGGCCCTTGGGTTCTTTTCCGGTAAAACTTGTAAAGGGTCGAGTATTGAACCCTGAGGTACGCCCGGGTGCTTTGCTTTATTTATTCTTCTATTCTAGTTTGTTTTATTAGCTGCTGCTTTTCTAAGAAAAAGTAAAATCAATCTTTTTTTTTCTTATAGGGTGAAGTAAAAATGTACCTTCAATGTTGTAGTTGAAATGGCACTTTTTCAGCGCTGTGCCTTTGGGTTGTTTTCCTGTTAACCTCTGCATTAGTAGATAATAGAAACCTTCCCTTTGCTGTTGCTTAGAGGGAATATTACCAGTCTACCTTATTCCACCTCAGGGCCTGCACTTTTCAAGGTGCTTAATGCCCCTTATGTGTTCAAGAAGGTGGTTGGCACACCTGCATATTAACAGCAGCACTGTTGTTAACCACACTAACTCGTATGCTTGTGCACTAGTGTGTATAGTAAAAGGGATGCTAAGAAATGTGCATTTGACTACAGAAGAACAATAGACATTGTTGCATTTGCGAGGCGCCTCAAGCGGTACCACCTAATTAAATGCTCCTGTAGCTCATGGGAAATATTCACACAGTTCAATAACACTGTTTCACACGGCCCTGCCTGGCTTTCTTGTTATTAATTTTATGGTCCAGAGAGGGGGAACGCACTGGTGTTAGTATAGCCTGGTCATGTACTGCGTATCATATTTCAGCATTTGCAATATGAATTTATCTTCACAGTTAGGAACGTTTTAGCGGAAATAGTTCTTGAAATAAAACACTGAGCGGTGCTTATTCGATTCATTTAAGCGAACAATGAGGCTTTCTTTGTCATTTACTTTCAAACTGATGAAGCTACTTAATGGACCTTCTTCAAATGCTCTGCAAATCTTTCTTAAATGAGTAAACAATTACAAGGCAATTTAGAACTTAATGATTTTTATTTAGGCAGTCAGAAGCTGTTTAGTTTGGGTGCTTTTAGGTCCAAAGTATATTTTAGCCTTACGGTTTCTTCCCTCATTAGCTTTAAGGTGGAAGGCGCAACGGCCGCATCCAGCTGATCTACAGGCCCATATTGTGGTCGTGATGAAACGTGTTGTGGAGTGTGAAATGTGTCACACGCGATCTCATTTTTACCCTCGCGTATGAATGATGAATGACCTTGATGCCTTGCAAACTTTTTTCCCCGAGGTTGTGTGCACGCGTGTGTGTGCGTGCTTATGTGTGTTTCTCTAGCAGAAATAATGAACTCATTCTTTGCTCTGTGTGCCGAGAGCAGGGGGAAAAAAGCTTCAGTGCTCTTCAGGGCGTTATGGTAATGTTGTATTCTTTTATTTTTAATGAACATTCCCCCCCTCCTCGCTCACCAAACCAAAGCTGAATAATTCAGAAATGAAGAGACAGAGAAAAGAGGGTACAAACAGCAGCAACTGAGCGCATGACTGGAGATTCCGCCTCTGTAATGCGCTCCCACCGCTGCTGCCTTTCACACAAAGTGCGGTAAGAGTTCGCCGGTTGCCTACATTTTATCGTTTTTTAAATGCTATGTCCTGGAGACTCCTTTTTTTTCTTTTTTTTCCCTTTCACTGCTAGAACACACCTCAATCAGATCATCCAGGCCTGATTAGCATCTTTAGGACAGGGATTAAAGGGGACTCCCTCCAGTTTCTGCATAATTCAATCACTGAGATGTAAATAAAGTCATTCAGAGTGGTTTGATGTGAAATGGTGCATCATGGAGAAACTTACCGACTCAGAGATCTTTACAGAGGTGGTGATAGGAACCACACGACGCAATTATAGCCGTTTTATTTACTATCTAAAACCTACCCGTCTTCTGAGTTTTTACTTGTAATATTGATGACGGTGAAATAGTGGTGAATCTGAATAATAAGATAATAAGAAAATAAGTGATGAAGTTTTCTTTGGAGACTAATTAGATTTACAGCACCCTGCATGTACCTCTCCAGCATAAATGGATTTTAAGACATATGGTTTAGGCTATAATCTTCTCTCAAACCTACCGCAAAACAAAGTCTCAGACATCAGACAGCATATCTATAACCATTTTATGTAATACCTTTCTGTGAGGGAGCTTTTAGAAGTGTTCGGCTTCAGATGTCTGGTTCCTGTCGCCACCACTGCGACTCAGGAAGTTTCTCTTGGATGGAGCATTTCACATCAAACCACTCTAATGACTGTTTACATTTTAACCATTTAATTATTAAGACATTTAAAAAAAGATTAAAAAGATCTTTTTTTCAAGTCATTCTGTCAATATCCTGTTAAAATGTAAACATATCAAATTACAAAAACTCAAATTTTGCCATGACAGTGTGACATACACGCTTGCCTTTCTAGCAATGGCGAGAAAACAATCACTAAGTTAACCTTAAACAATATTTAATAGCGGTAAATATAAATAAAAGCAAAATTCCATTAGACCAGCTACAATAAATAGTATTTGATTGACTTCGCATTCTGTCATGGTATTGTTGACATACCATGGACCAACACGGCGATGACAGCATTTATAGACTTAGAGCCACTGTTTGTACACCATTAGTTAATAAACATCTTGACGGATAAGATAAAGCCATGGTGTAATGCAGCCAAAACATAAAAGGTGTAAGCTTTTTTATCATCCCAGCACTCGACAAAGACAATGAAGAGTTGAGCCAGAGAACAGTAAGTCTTTGGATAGTGAGAAAAAACAGAAATACTTTCAGCCTTCAATCATTTTATCACAGGTTGACAGTTAGGTGAAGGAGGAATTCTGTAGTTTTGCCCATGATCATTTTCTAGAATTGAGAACTGTTCACACTGACAGTTGACATTCATTGACTTTTTATTGAACTATTTATGTCTACGTCTCCTATGTCTCAGCAAGACAGTGAATGCAGTTGATAGAATGCCAGAACATTAGCAGGGCTCACATAACTTAAGCTAACATCTGATTAAGCACATCAAACATAGATTCTCACTTTTGCGATCATGATAACATTTGATGATCCACAGATGAAATAACCTTAGTTATAGAATTCTAGCAGTTTGTATCCCTTTAGCTCCTGTGATGTGAGGTTAATGCAGTATTTACAAGGTAATTAAAGATGTCTGGATGTGTTGTTATGGATGATTATGTAAAGTGTAATGCCTTTGTATGAATTTTTATAGCCACATTTCTGATGCCTTATGAATGCATTCTAAAGTGTTCATAGTTTTGATAGACGTGGTATTCATAGAAAGTCTTACCAAATCTCCAAGGCAAGTTGTCACAGCATCTGCACTTTTAGTGGCCAGAATGTGGAATGTGACCAGAGGCAGTGGGCAATAGGTCATTAAGATAAGATAAAACTAATAATTTCATGCTATTCCAGACAATATTAATCAATCATAAAAAGTACTTTGCCCACCAGACCAGGTACAAGCTTTTAAAATATCATGCGGACTACTGATGTAGATTTCTCTTTCAGCTCTAAGCACCATCACACTAATTTCCTTTTTAAATTTATCAGAGTGATGAGCGCTGATCCGATCTTCAAGGACACTATCAGAGCAGGCACCTCCTCTCTGTCCTCCACGTTCTTCTTCACCTTGAGGGGCAGAATAAGAGCGAGAAAGGGATGGATTTTATAAAGACTTGCATTTGCTGTGTCTTTAATGCGACATGACTGATTAAGGCTCCAGAGTAATTGTGTTTTATTGTCTGCCTTTAAAGTCTACGGCTTAATGAGGGAGTCAGTGTAATTAATGCACGGCAGCGGCGTAATTTATTTGACGGTTGGAAAGCTCACAGTTACATGCCATGCTTCAGACTCTGAAAACCGTTTTGCAGCATGAAATATGTAACATTACAGATCTCTTTTTGAACGGGGCTAATGAAGGAGCTGATACAGATCAGTCTGAATATTTGTGTTTAGCTGTTTCTTCCAGTGGTTATTGATCAGCATTGTGTTGTGATTTTGCAGGTATTTCATGGATGATTGGGACTTAGAAAGTGAAGTTGTTTCAGTAGCATTTTCTATGAGAATTAAAAACACATTTAGAACATGTTATAATGCATTCATAAAGCATCAAAATATGGCAATAAATATTTATAAAAATACATTACACTTTTGTGTGCTACTTTGTTTTCTATTACCATATATAGGAGCTCCATGCTACCTTTATTGCTGCATTTAAAAAAAAAAGGATTAAATATTAATTTCCCATCCACATTATTAGAAACTCCTAGAATGTTGTACTTTCACTCTCTGGCCACTGGTTCTAACTTTCGAGTCAAATGCATGCCAAACTGCGTTCAAGCTGATGTTTTGAATGAATCTAGCCAATCAGGAGGCACAAATATAAATCGCATGAATATAAATATAATCATTGGTGTATGTGTGTGGGGGGGAAATAAAAAATAATCTCATTAAAAAAAAAACAGCCAATCAGAGGTCCTGAATTTCTCAGATAGCCATGAATTAAATCACCCCTGGGGTCGGCAGGACATAAACAATGGGCAAAGTTTTTATAATGGCCTTTATTTATAATAGATTGAATTAGATACGGTAACAGATTTTACACAACTAAGTCAATATACATTATGCGGTATAAGCTGGATTGGATGAGTTGTAGTTGCATAGTTGTTGAACTCAGTTAACTCAATAATTCCACAACAATCATCCCTGTAGTCTCAAAATATTAAAATCACTAAAACATCTCCTAGGAATGCTGCTATTAACCTCCGCTACAGAGGACTACATTCTGCACTTGTAATTTTTTCACTGCTCATGAGTTTTTATGTCTGATTGATAGAAAGTTGCTGTACAAAGTGCCATACAAATAAATCTGAACTGAATGAATATGCTACTACTGCCTATAATATGCTAATGTTGCACAAGCCTAGGTGGATATGGTGGTGGCTTGTTATAGATAATAGCCAAATGTGATGTTCTTAGCTTGCTCTGCTGAGAATTTCTGAAGTTTTCCTCCAGTTTTTTTGTCTCAGTGCCCACTTAGAGTGTGTGATAAGCCTGAGGCTGTAGAGCTGGTGGGTTTGAGACGGATGCAATAGGCATAGATGGCAAGCCGGGGACTAATTTTAGCACCCAAATGCTCCGTCTCATTTGAGCGGACCTCAAAGACCTGCTGAAATATTACCTCATTTTTGATATGCTGCACCCGATGACAGTAGATGGGGTTTGATCTTTTGCTTTTAGTGCCAGCGCCTTTATTTCCAAAAGCCTCTGATGTTTTATGGATTTATGCAAAGTGAACAGGACTGCAGCTTTACAACAGGAGATGCTTTTTGTTGTTTTTCCTGTTTTTGTTTTTGTTTTTTTTTTCTTTACAGGACACAGCGTGGCTCATCGTGCAAAGCTTTATGAAAGGCTATAAGCCACCCTCCGATAATGTTATGATTTAAATACAACTAAATGTAAGGTCCTCTTACAAATGTTAAACCAGCCATGTGTGTAGCAGTGGGGAAGCCTGGCATGAAATTAACCTGCCAGCACTGAAAAACACCCATTTTATTCCTTTAACTTTAAAGTAACGCTACTTCAGAGAGAACCATCAGTTCAGCGCAGTCATGCTCACGTTGAACATGTTCAGTGCGGCAGTGTTTATATGTTCACAGACACATGTTCACATCTTTACTCATTTACTTCTGTTTTGTTGTGTCCAGAATGATGACCAGAGTTGTATTTGGTTCCATAATGACTAAGAAAGCTGCAGAACATTGAGAATGAAGTTCTAATAAAATGAACATCCAGAATGATGTTCTAATAAGATTAATACCCAAAATGACTTTAAAATTAAATTATTAAAGCAAATTTCCAGCCAGATAACTTGATCAGCTATAACATTAAAACTACCACCTTGTACACTCATTGTCCATTTTATCAGCTCCACTTACCGTATAGATGCACTCCAGCAGCACTGCTGTGTCTGATCCACTCGTACCAGAGCAACACACACTAACACTACCACCACTATGTTAGTGTCTCCATGGAAGAACAGGCAAAAGAGGGTTAACAAAGTATGCAGAGCAACAGATGGACTAGAGTCTGTAATTGTAGAGCTACAAAGAGCACCTATCTGCTAAGTGCAGCTGATAAAATAGAAAAAGAGTGTAAGCAGGGGTGGAATTATTATTTCAGAATTAAATGAAAAGATTGATAATCCGTCTCTCTCTCTCTCTCTCTCTCTCTCTCTCTCTCTCTCTCTATCGCTCTCTCTCTCCACAGGGCCGGTTATCTCCCTCAGAACGTGCCGCTGCAGATCATCTCTTATCTGTCTGAGGAGAGCGAGTTTCTGCCCTGGCATGCCGCCAGCCGAGCCCTCTACCAGCTGGACAAGCTGCTGGACCGCACCGAGGACTACAGCCTGTTTAGTGTAGGTGAAGCTTCATCAGTCACACATTAAAGCAATAGTTCAGCCAAAAATTCAATTTAAATGTACACGTGGTGCACTGTCCATCTAAGAGTATAGGCAAAACTCTGTCCTCAAGGTGGCTGCAGCTACCGTTTTTAGCTATGTGATGTACTATAGGCCATGTTTATAGATACTAGCATGCCACACAGTTTTAGAAACCACATAAGCAAGTCTATTTGAAATGACCAATTCTGTGTGATGATTTAGGCAAGCACATATAAGTAGGGGTCACATTGGGCCAGAGCACACCTCTGGAACAAACCTCTGGCACCTTTGGTTTGCAAACAGCAAATGGAGTTGGCTGCCGGTACTATAATTTGATGGAACTGTGAATCGTTTTCAATACGATATTCGTGAAATATGTTTAACTATTCAATGTGATTTTCCAGACTGAGAGATAACCTCTAAACAGTCACATATTCCAAGTTTGTTTGTGGTTTGCTGTGGCACATCCTACTCATATCTTTGTACCAGTTTTCACAGTAATGTAAGTACATATTGAATCATTCCTTTCATAAAGTTTTAACTTTTTAAATAAACTGGTTCATTATGCCTCAACATTTAAGTAGCCTAGATTATTTGCTGTTATTTATCCAGTTTATCTGAAATAGTTCTGAAACATTCTCATGAGTGTGTAGCCGAGCCAGGTACAACTGTCACAACTGTTTATACACTAGGCCTGTTTCAAGGGGTTTTGTTTAATATGCCAGACTTGAATAACTGTTGGTAAATGGACTCAAATGTATGTGTACCTAGCTAGCTAATAAGGGTTGTACAGACTAGTCAACTTTAAGCTTGTTGACTAGTCGCTGATCACATGATTATGACACTACAACATGGACGCCTCAGAAAAGAGAACAGGTGAAGTGCCTGGTGATTTCGGGGTCCGTATCTCCAGTGTCCTGAAGCGATCTGACCTGGGGAGTTTAGCTTCATTCTAACATTTCTCCACCGATCAGCAGTGCTTCAAAGATCAGATATTGAGCGTCGTTGTCTCTGGTTTCTCAATCAATATGAGATTAGAGAGGAGGTATAACCTTATATATTGCTGTAAAGTTTGAGGTTGGTTACTCTTATTTTCACCGAGATTCCGGGGTCCGTATCTCTGGTTCCCTGAAGACTAGGAATACGATCCAGGGCTCGTTGGAGAGGGCATGTCACGCTCTACTCGACCTGTGGAGTTTGGCCTCACTACAGCATTCCCTTCTCCTGTGGTCTTATTAATGACTTCATCAGTGATTAGTGGACGTCAACTTGACTTTCATCACATAATTGTCAACTTTAAAAAATCTAGGGTAAAACTTTCTTTGGATAGTCCACTTTGGATGCTTTGTAGATCATTTTTAAATTACATTCAACTAAATATCTACTAAATTGACCATCATTTTCTTTAACTCTAAACCTGGCTCTAATCCTAACCTTAACCTGAACCTCAACCCAAAACCTAAACCCAACCCTCACCCAGGTCCTAGTCCTAACCCTGGCCCAAATCCTAACTCTAACCCCACCACTGTTTAGAATTAACTGACTTTTAACAGATAGTTTGTTACCAATTTGAACATCTCGAGATAATCTATAGGGGACTATAGTGGACTATCCGAATAAAGTGAGACCGCAAGTTAATAGTGTTTGTAGATTAATACTGCTAATCAGTTCCATCACTTGAGTTACACTGGTTAGTCAGGTAGGTTTTCAGTAGTTTCCAAATCTGTCTAGACAGCATTTAACACTTGGCAGTAAAATGTTGCACAGATGTGAAACATTTCACAAGTTTTGTGGATGAACTGTGTTGTCACAGGAATGGTTTCTTGATGTCAAATAAGTGTCATCATGGTTTGGAACAGTTCATGTTGTCTGTTTTAAGGCTTTAGTCTGGCTTACATTTCGAAATTCAGAAGATATCATGTTGATAAATTATAGCTTTGATATCATTTCTATGCCAGAACTGACAAACGAAGAATACTAAAAACAGACCAGCATATTAATTGACTTAATTAAGCCAATAAAACAGAAACAGATAGGCTATTAGTTTTAATCAGTGCTGAAAACTCCATCTAATACCACTTAAACTGAACAATATTGTTTCCACATTGTTGACACTCATGGGAAATACCAGGGATCACCCACCTCTAAAACGTTTCCATTAGTTGTTAGTCATATTAGTTTCGTAGCTGCAGTGCAGAACTAAAGAAGCAAACTTAAAGGTTGTGTTCTGATCTTTTTCCAGGACAGCAGGCCACTGCGCTCAGGATATGATGCTTGTGTTTGGCTGCTGTGTATGTTGTGCAGTATATTTATATATGTATATGTATATGTATATGTATACGCGTGTATGAGTTCCAGTGTTTGCTATAGGAGATGCTGGCAGTGGTGGGGCAGGTGTGAATGTCGACTGTTTGTTTGCTATTAGAGGTGTGTGTTAGTGTTGGAGAGGCAGGTGCTTTGTTCCTCGCTTATTCATACACTGTCAGCTCTGTTTCATCTAACATTAGCAGCTTGTGTCAGAAAAAGTCAAGCACACAAACACAGACACACACACAGACACACACACACACACACACAAACACACACACACACACACACACACACACACACACACACAGGCACCCACGTACACCAGCCCACATCTTCAAAAAGCTTCAGTGATTTTGGTGAATGGCTAATAATTTAAATTCTCTCTTCTTTCTTTGTCATTCTCTCTTTCTTTTTACCCATCGCTCTCCTTCTTTCTTCTATGTTTCTATTTATTTTCTCTTTCTTTCTTTCTCTCTTTCTTTCTTTCTTTCTCTTTCTTCCCTTTTCTTCTCTCTTTTCCACCTCTCTTTCTCTTTTCTTTGTCTTTCCCTCTTTCTCTTTACCCATATCTCTTTTTCTTTCTTTCTCTGTTTCTCTTACTTTCTTTCTCTGTTTTTCTTTTCCTTGTATTTTCTGCTCATTTACATCTGTCTGCTGTCTGTATCTCTCTATATAATTTTTCTGTCTCTCTCTCTTTCTATTTTCCTCATCTTTCTCTCCTACATCTGTCATTTTCTTTCTGTCCTTTTCTCCCTTCCTCTTTTTCTTGTCTTTTTTCTCCTTCTTGCTTTTTTTCCCTATTTCTCTCTCTTTCTCTCTTTTCCATCTTTCTCTTTCACTATTGCTTGTCTCTTTCTCTTTTCCATTTCTCTCATCCATCTTTCTCTTTTTCTCTTTTCTTTGTCTCTTTCTCTCTTTCTCGTTCCACCTCTGTCTCTTTATTTTGTCCTTTTCACTCTTTCTCTTTATTCACCTCTCTCATTCTTTCTCTTTCTGTTTCTCTCTTACTTTTTCTTTCTCTTTTTCCTTGTCTTTTCCTCTCTTTTTCACCTCTCTGCTCTCTCCCTCTCCTGACATTGACAATAGAAGAACCCTTTTTGGTGCTGTATAGAACCATTTTCGAAAAGGTTCCACCTACAATACATTCTCCATCAATCTGAAGAACCCTTTCATGTTGCAAAGAACCCTTTTAATCATGGAAAGGGTTCTTTGAGTGTTCCTGGTCCATCTCTCTCTCTCTCTCTCTCTCTCTCTCTCTCTCTCTCTAAGGTGTTCCATCAGCAGATCAGCAGATGCGTAGAGAGCAGTAGAGGACAGTAAGCAGCTGGAGCAGATTAGTTAAAGCCAGGCGTCTCAGAGTGTGATAATGCGTCTCCACTGTCACACTCAGAGTGTGTGTGTGTGTGTGTTTATGTGTATATGCGTGTGTGTGGTAAACACTTTTTTCAGCCCCTGTTGTGGGAGTCTCTGCACAGATTTATGATTTCTTGCTCCAACACACCTGATTCAATATGATTGCTAATGATGAAGCCCTTAATCAGTCGAGTCAGGTGTGTAAAAGCGGTGAAAACACAGAAATGTTCAGTACAGTCAGACAAAGTGTCAAATTCACACCTTCCACCTGCCAAATTCAGCAAAATATTTACCTTTGTCAGATAAATTGGCTTCACACACCAAACAATGTGACAGATTACATGAGATAATGGAGAAATGTAAGATGGCCTGCTGGTTACTGATTAAGGAATATGCCAGTCAGTATTTCTTCATTATTGCTAGCTTAGTATATTTGATGTTGTAAAGAGTCTCTGATGTTAGCTAACATTAGATAACTAGATGAACATTTTAACAGATGAACAGATTAAAAGGAAATGTTATTAGTCACATGCTGTAGCACCGGTGAAGAAGTGATTTGACTATGCCAACTGCTTTTTAATTGGTCACACACACAGTGAGGGCTGTTTGATTCCAGAAATTTTGGAGTCAACTCAGATTCCAAATCTCAGCGATGGAATGGATGGATACGATTCCAAGAGCCGATTCCACACAATAAACTCAATACCAAAAATCAAGACATACAGAAGGACACCTGGCAAAAATAAAGAGTGCAATATTAGTTATATTTGACCAAAACAAAGAAATATATGGGGGCTGGCTAAGCTGTACCTGATTCTCCTCTGTCGGTGCTTCGGGTGGATAGAAGTTTCAACACTGACTGTGTTTGATTGTAAGCCAATTGATTCACTACAAATATTATATTTTACTTCGTTTTCCACTTTTTGCATAGTAAAATACTGCTGGACCATTAATGTATGTATTGTGGAAGGCTACGTTTTTCATATTGTTGCTGTCGGAACAAAACCTTGTATTTCCATTTTTGACGTTTTTCAGTTTTTGACATAATTTGAAAATGCTAGTTGCCCTTTATACTGTGTGTAAATTTCATGATGAACTGACCAAAAGAAACAGCCTAGAATGACTTGGAAAATACTCTGGTTCCACTGACATATATTGAAGGTGAAGTATGTTTCTTCCTTCTCCTATAAAGCTGTCATTTTGAAGATACAAATTTTTCTTTCAACAGCAGCGATATATTCTATCTAGACAGTGTCAGTTGAATATCTCATGTTTTGTGCATGCCAGTGTGGACAAGCTTGACGATCACTGTGTGGAATCAAGTCCAAAGTTTTGGAGTCGACTCTCGATGCCTGGAATTGAGTAATCGATTCTTTTTTGGGATCTACTCCCTACTTTGCCCTATTTTGCACTACTTTGCCTTACTCTGCCCTACATTGCACAATGCAGCAAGCTTGGTGGTTAGCACAAGAGTAAAGAAGCAAGGGGAAGCTGCAGGGTGATAACAAAGCCGTGAACTCTTGCTGCTAATAAGTATAAACAAACACCAACTAATGTGCCGATATAACACATGACTTTTTTAGCAGCTAACATTTATTCTAACAAAGCATCAGCATATATTACTGGTTTTGCAGGGAACTTAGACTACTGCTAATGTTAAAAGCAAAGATGGAGATGAACCGCTTGGACAACAACCTGATGTAGTATTAACGTTATTCTGTGAACAATCTGTAATATAATATAGCTAATGTGCAGAAATGCTAGTGAAAGGAATGAAACTTTGTAACTATTATGTTAATTTAGACTGATAACTAGCTAGTTAAATTCATTCAACTTAGAAACAGCATCTCCAAATTATGAAATAAATCAAATTAGCAAACAAATATCCAGTTTTCCTGTATAATCAGATTGTTAAAATGATTGTAACAGGGGAAACAATGTTCTGAAACATCACAAATGCTTGCTTGTTTAATGTCTAGACGTATTATTATTAGTAGTATTAGCATTAACTATTGTAGTACAAAAAAAGTATTTATTGACAAACATTCAGATCTGTGGCTGATAAAATTTACCACACACAGGGCTAAAAAGTTAATTTGCCATCCTGCAAGGAAATCTTAAAGACTGAGATTGAAAACCACCAGCGTTAACCACCTCCAACCATCACACTCTCATTTACAATTACACAAACAAACCCGCTATGCACAGCTAATCACGCAGCTGAAATTCATCTCACTGCTAAGAGGCTAAATATCTCTGTGTGTAGCACTACTGTGACAAAAACACAACTCCTTATCCATGAGCTCCTACTAGGGTGAGGAACATCCTCCTTTGTATGTGTGTGTGTGTGTGTGGTGCGTATGTGTGTGTGTTCATCCAAATTCAATTGCTGGATAGTGGGATCTAATTTTAATCATTCCCTCGTCTCGGTAAAGGAGCATGAAGGAGAAAAGCCACGCTAAATTAGCCATAACATTACCTGCTGTGTCATTTCCCTGGACCGTATGGAGAACGGGCAAGCACACACACACACACACACACACGCACACATACACACACACACACACACAGATGGGTGTCAGAATGAGAAGTCACATGCATACAGTACCATGCAAAAGTCAGAGTCCACCCTTCTTGTATTTTACTTGCAGCCTAAATGGCCATTAAGTACAAGTCATTCATTTTTCAGAGGATATTTCTGAGGAGGTTAGATAGAAGACTGTCCATTTGTATAAGGAAGGAGAAAGTCAGAGAAACATAAGTGGAAAAAACAGAACTTTCCAAAACTGGAGTTCAGAAAATGATTAAAAGATACTGAGAAAATGAGACTCCTAACAACCATGCAAGACTTCGTAGACCACCAAAAATGTCACCATTAGATACTTAAATCTTTCATCTTTGAGAGAGAGGGTCTGAAAAATCCACAGGTGTTTCTGTCCATCCTGCCCACTGTGAGGAGATCTCAGTGCTATGTGTCTGAAACAACATGTAGCTGTTGAGAAGCCGTGGCGACGAGGTGGTCTGAGTTTGTATGGTGCAGTGTGCGCTACTTACTGAACAGAACTCCTAATCACCAAGCCACTCGTTCTGAGACCTCCCCGACTGCAAATGGTCCACTGCATGAATCGGGCTGATACGCACCCCGTGTTCTTTCTAAGTACACTGACAACAGTGTGTTCAATGGTAGTTTGATTTCTTTGGACTTCTGCCAGCTTTACGGAGAAAAAGACAAACAAGTAGAACAATTGCAAATCAAACAAAGAAGCTGCTGGTGTCTCAGAATAGCACTGAACAAAAGGTGTGTGATTCAAATGTGTCAAGTGGTTGCACACAATAAAATATATTATGCACTCAACACAATGGATTTCTTTAAGTTTAGTCAGTAATTTTGTTCACGAAATACATTTTATTCATTTGCAACCACTTGGCACATTTGAATCATCTAAATTCAAACAGCCATTTTTTTTTAGTGAATAGACTGACCACCCCTGAGCCCAGAGCAGTCACTGAATCTGTTTGGGATACTTGGATTGCATTAAATATATGCTTTCACGTTTCATGAAAAATGAAAAACATTGACTGGAAGGTAAATGACAAAGGGTAGTCTTTGACGTTTTAACAGTGCTGTGTGTATAAATATGTTTAATAATGTTTGTTCATTATGTATTATTATGTATTGAGTCCTGAAACTGCACGAAAACTAACACACGTACACTCACGGGCCTCATTGCCGTTATCTCACCATTCAGTCCCTCCGTCCCACGTATTCCATATTAGCAGCATTAATTTTGCAGTCAATCACCACACAGCGCTATTCTTCCTCCACACTGACTCATCACTCCTCATTAAGCTAACCTCGGCTTAAGCGTGTGGCCAAACTGTACGATTCTTTAACCGCGCGCTAATCCTGTTTTAAACTCTACAGCTAATCTGCCTGTTTAATTGAAAACCTGCGTGTGTTAAATTGTTTTCTGCACCAGTGTCTGTGCAAGCTACATGCCAGCCATACTGATGTGCAGTTTTTGCTCTCCCTCTCTCTCTCTCTCTCTCTCTCTCTCTCTCTCTCTCTCTCTCTCTCTTTCTCTATAAACAGGACTATGTGCTAAAACAAGTGGCACCGAAGTATCACAAACTGGGCTGGCCAAGCGCCTCTGCGGATGGGTCATTCCTGCAGGCTGCTTATCAAACAGAGTAAGTAACACATGTTTTTGTGCCGACAGGTGTAAATCTACACAATTACAATAGACCCCTTACACTCACCTCATCAAAATACCTGTTACTATGGCAACGCTTTGCATATTTTATTTTAGCGGTCAAACAGGATGACCACAGGCAGTGTAAGTAAATAAATATGGCATTACCTAAGAGAGGAAAACAAATGAACAGATATCAAAATCAGATTCAATATTCAAGTAGATAAAATAACAGGCGTGTGGTTCTTAGCAGTGAATTAGCTTCTCTTTGCTAGCGTTCTTCTTCTCGGTGGGTAAATGAAACAGTCAGAGCTACCTTTCTATATTTGAACAAATTCCACAATTAAAACACAGAAATTCACCATTTTTTACAGATTTTCTGTTATTTATGCTAAAGGAGAGTTGTTCTGGTTTATTTACTCCCAAAAATGTGCTTTAATATTGCTAGCTGGCTAAGTTTTGTAACCTTCACCGCCAACTACTGTAGTTAGTTATTCTAAGGGATTTTCCAACAACGTTTCCGTTAACGCTGTATACTGTGTAGCCTATGCTAGCAATACTGTTTACTGTGTAAACAGTATACTATAGCACTCATCAACTATGGTATAGTCACTATATGGCCAAAAGTATGTGGACACTTAACCATCACACCTATATGAGCTTGTTGGATGTCCCATTCCAAAACTATCAGAATTAATATGGACTTGACCATTTGTGGCCCACTCTTCTGGAAAAGCTTTCCACAAATGTGTTCTCCAAGTCCAGATTCATACATCAGTCTGCGCATAGTGCGCATAGTCATCTTAGGCTTATTGCGTATAGTGATCTTTAGGCTTGTCTTCAGCTGCTCAGCCATGGAAACCCATTTCATGAAGCTCAGCACAGTTTTTGCGCTGATGTTGCTTCCAAAGGGAGTTTGGAGCTTTGGAGTGAGTGCAACAACAGAGGTTAAGCAGATTACAGTTGACCAGGGCAGATCTAGCAGAGCAGAAATACCACAGACTGACTTGTGGCAAAGGTGGCAGCCTATGACAGTACAGCATTTGAAGTCACTGAGCTCTTCTCCAGGACACATTCTACTGCCAGTATTTGTCTGTAGAGATTGTATGGCTATGTGCTTGATTTTATGTACCTGTTAGTAATGGGTGTAGCTGAAACACCTGAGCCTAATAATCAGGAATGGTGTCCATGTACATTTGGCCATATAGTGTAGTGAATATTGGAGCTTCTTAACTGATGTTTTTTACAATCCAACAAGGCCAAAAAGTTGTTTTAATCTGCTGCCAGAGGAGTGTGTATGTCTCCCCCTTGCAATCAGCAACATCATTTTATCTAATCATTGTGTAGAACTGGAGCTTTCTGTGTGATACTCTGTTTACTATTACTGTGTAAAATATGCACAACCTGTCTGTAAGCGCTTATTATTGATATATTTCGTCAAAATAGGGCCAAACTTGACTAATGTGTGACTTGTATTTTTATTCATGTGTTTTCTTAGTTTGAAAACTCTAATGTTGCATTTGTTAGATCACATTCTTTACATACCAATTAAACACAACAGCAGAAATGGCGTTGTTCATGGAAAAGTGTAGAAAAAGTGGCAGAAAGAATCAGTCTTAAAGGGTGAAGCTTGAAAGGTCATTCTCTTTATATCGCTTGTCCCAAAACTGCACATTTTCACCATTAAGGCTTCATTCACACCTGGCGCCTTGGGTGATCCGATCTTATGTGGACAGCAAGTACAGGAGTGAACAGGGTCTCAGGGACCCCTCTGTGATCCAGTCACTCAAACCACCTTCAGAGATCATCTGGACACATAACATTACTAGTGTGAACATCCTTGACAGCATCAAAAGCCCACCTAATCGACTATGTCATCACTGCAGAGATGAAAGCAGCGGCGTAGCTGCTTCTTCATCTCCTCTCCTGTTTCTTTAAAGGTTATGTTAGAAGTCTATGCTGTCTAGAGCTTTACAGCAGCTCAAACACACAAATAAGGGCTCGTGAGACATTTTTGTCTGACACTAAACGCATCAAGAGCCTGACGTAGTAAGTGTGCGAGATGTCCTTCCTTGAGTCATGACAAACCATTAACGTTTGGTCACTGAGACACATTTCTACAGTCCACTTGTGATCAGATCACTTGTGTTCTAATCACTTGTGATCAGACCAAGTATGAAGAGGGCCATATATGGATTAGTCTACCGAACTGGTTCAAAGTCAGAATTGAAAACACATTTCAGACTTTTAACTGACTTGGACTTTAGACTAAAATTCTTCTGCTTTGAATGATCCTACACCCTAATTTTATTTTATTAAAATAAATTATTGAACATTCCATTTTGTCACTGCTTTAAAGAATCACAACACCACCTAAACATTACCAAATGTTTCAGTAATGACTTGAACTTTTGGTGGTGACAGTTTTCAACTATAGCCAGACCATGACTAGCAAACACAGAACATGACTAGCTTTGAACTGTTTTCTTAATTGCAGAAAATATGTTTTGATTTTGTTTATTTTATTAACCCCTTAAATGGCCAGGGCCCACCAGTGGGGCCCAAAGTTTCATTATACACCTCTGTAGTCTAAGAATAGCTCAGCCAGTTTGCACTGAAGTAATTAATGAGCAATACGTCTTATTATTTAATAAGCTTGGGATTTTAAGGGATTAAAATAAATGACCGAACATTCCATGTTGTCACTAATAAAGGAATTAGAACACTATTGAAACTTCATCCAAAGGTTTTAGTAGTTTATGACTAGCAAACACAGCTTTGAACAGCTGTACACACAAAAAAAACATAGTATTTTTCATTAAAACACAAAAAAAGTTTGTTTAATTGCAGAAAATATGTGTTTCAGTAAGGACAGTTCAATGTTACACACTGATTTTTTAGACTTTGGAACACATTATCTTCAAAACAATGGGATCTAACAGGGATGCAGTCTCATTTCCAGCTCTAAAATGCAGGGGTGTGGCTAAAATAAGGCTCTGCCCGTGGACTAAAACTCTTTTTGCTTCATTAGTGATGTGAAAATGTGTGACAGCATTTTGAATAAAGTTTCTCTCGCTCTCTCTCTCTCACTCTCTCTCTCTCTCCCTCTCTCTCTCTCTCTCTCTCTCTTTCTCTCTCTCTCTCTCTCTCTCCTCTACAGAGAGCTGCAAAGGGAGGTGATCATGCTGGCCTGTAGTTTTGGAAATAAACACTGCCATCGCCAGGCTGTGTCCCTCATCTCTGAGTGGATATCCAGCAACAAGAACAGGTACACACACATTGTCCATTACTGCAGCAACCACAACAGATCAGTTTATATCATTATGAGCGTTTAGTTTTAACATGTGGGTGAATTCTAGTTTACTGTTAATTCTTATTACTGGTACATGCACTGAGCTGACATTTTATCATTAAGCTACACTTTTGTGGGTTTACAGTTACTGGCTGTAGTCCATCTGTTGATGCGCAGGTTGTGTTACCCCCTCATCGGTGGTCAGTTTCTGAACACAGAGCTGCTCTTGGCTGTATAATTTTTAGTAGTGCACCAACCTAAAGGTGACACTGATGTGTAAAAACCACAGCAACACTGTTATGTCTGATACACTCTTACCAGCACCCAGTGCAGGGATGTAATGGAGTACACATATTGGGATGTATTCAGAATACATATAATAAAGTATCTGTATTCAGTCCAAGTTACATTTTGTAGTATTCAGAAAACAGCTTAAAATTTTTAGGAAAATACTTTTAGAATACTTACCCACTAAATTTAAAAAATGCACGCCATCTTTTAAAGAAACACCATCAATATTTGTTTATTAACTACCTTTAAAGTCAGTGTGTGAAGTTGTAGCTAAAGCCTGAGTAGACTGATAAATCAGTTTGATGATCAGTTATTAACCTCAGCTAATTACTAATCTTTTTTGAGAGATGATAAAACTTCATGAGTGTTAAGCTTAACACTGGTGTTGTACTGGACTGGTTCATGTATTTTGTGGCAAGTTACATACAAGTTATTAACTGAAAATCACATATCCACCCACTTTATAGTCAAATTTGCAAGATTGGAATATATTACTAAATACAATTATGACAGTGTATTCAGTATTCAGCCATCACTACTTTCTCAAAGTATTCTGCCCAACCTTGCCAGCACCACACACACTACCATGGCCACTGCCGTGTCAGTGTCACTGTTGTGCTAAGAATCATCCACCACCCAAATAATATCTGGACAATAGTGGCCCTGTTGTCAGAAACTGACCAATGATGAATGGGGTAGAGGTAACAGATGAGCTGCAGTCTGTAGTTGTACAGCTACATAGAGAACCAGTAAAGTAGGTAAAGTTCAAAAGTGACCCATGATTAAATGCACAAGGTAGGCATACCTAATAAACTGGTGACTCAGTGTAAACTGATTAACTCTACCAACAGCCACTAAACATCAAAATGAGTAGTTTAAAGCACAGTAAGCTGTTTAAAAAGCATGTGTGGCATTTGCAGCAGCAGTAATGTTCTGAATGGCAGCAGGAGTGTCGAAAGGTGGCTAACAGTAATGAGTGAGTGAGTGCATTATATTCTATAGGTATGAGGGTATAGCTATTGATATATCTGGGTCAGTGACAATGCTTTCCAAGGCTTTCATTAGTTCAGAGCTTTTAAAATGGTATAAATTATCTTTATACAGGATCATCAATATTACCGCCAAGAAAATGTCAAGTGGTGTAACCACACTTTAATAAAAAATAACAGTCAAAAAATTTACTTTTTAAAAATATTTGTGAAAGAGTTACTGGCATTGCACCAAGAAGGTCATGTGGGGTCTTCATTATGATGCATTATGATGTCCCACCCACTCATTTTTTATTTCACAAAAAAAAGTCATTTGTTGTTGGTTATGCCATATGACACTTACAAAATCAGAAAGTGTTAAATTAAAGTGTTAAATTATTTTATTTCGAATTTTATAAGACTAAATTACCCTTTGTGCTAATGTAATTGATCAGCATATATGGTGAGGCGGTTGCACCACCTGACATTATTAGACTTTGGAAGGCAAAAATGCCTAAAATGAATTTTATTTTGATGCAAACTAAAAATGTATTTACAAAAAGGAAAATAACTTGACGTATGCCATGTATTATTAAATCGTTAAGTGGGAAACCAATGTGCTTGGGCACAAAAATTGCACATCACTGACCCATTTACCACATACTTTACTATACATAGTTACTATATAGAAACATATACGTATAATTATGCCCGACTATATTAATATATTGATGATTCATAGTAACTTCAATACGGTACTAACTAAGGCATATAAGGCATAATCAGGTACCAATTTTGTTGGAAACACTAAAGCTGTCCAACTTGTCCAGTAATTTTACCAACTGCTGCAAAACATCAAAACACATAACTTGAAGCACAGTAAACTCTTTACAGAGCGTGTGTAGCATTCGTGGCAGGAGTAATAGTCTGGGCGTGTGTAATTCTGACAGCAGGCGTTTTTGAATGTTAGCGAGTGAGTGCATTAGCGTCAGAGCACGCGTACAGGCTGTGTGATGTTGGTGTGTGCTGACAGTTTGAGATGTGATCAATAGAGTTCACTCAGGAAGCTCGCCAGCCCTGCTGCCACACGCCAAGTGTCCATGGCAACACCTATTTGTTCCTCTAATGTTTTCTCCCTGAACAGCCTCAGCCACGCTCAGAGACATGGCAGTAATCCATGAGCAAACACGAGACACCATCAGTACAGTGTAATGACTAAAACACAGCTTAAGGGGTGTAAGAGAAGATCTAGGTGTGTGTGTGTGTGTGTGAGTGTGTGTGTGCGTGTGTGTGTGCGTGTGTGTGTGTGTGTGTGTGTGTGTGCTCTACCCAAAGGCAAGAGATTCTGTTCTGCCTCCCTAGTAGAGAGTACTTTCCCCTGTGGAGCTGGAGAGGAGCCTAAAAAGAGAAACACAATCGCACATATATGCACACGAACCAGTAGCGTAGCCAAAATTTCATTTTAGAGGGACGCTTGTTACAGGTTGAGTGGAACCAGCTTGGACGTATTATGTCCCAGAGACATTTTAACAACCCAACCTATCATGACATACTAATGTGTTGTCATGATAGGCTTCTAACAGTAGTCAATGTTTTTCACTGATTTTTACTGTGACACGCTTCTAACAATGCTCAGTGGTTTTGGTTTGGCTATATATGGTTCACCTATATACATATTCCAATTTGTTATTCTACCAGTAGTCAGTGAAAGTAACAATGACTGTAACATTTACACTGTTACAGTCAGTAACAGTGACATTTTTATAGATCTATTTCTTATGTGTTACGTTGATAGGTTTCCCATTTGTTATTCTACAGTAGTCAAGGACAGTAACAGTGACTGTAACAGTAACACTGTAGCACTGTTACTAGTCGGTAACAGTAACTTTGTTATAGATCTGTCTATCATTTGTTACACTGGTAGGTTTCTACCAGTAGTCAGTGACAGTAACAGTAACACTAATACTGTTATTAGTCAGAAACAACTGTAGGTTTTCTGTAGGTTGTTACTCTGATAGGCTTCTAACAGTAGTCAGATGATGGATTCCTCTTTTGAGTCTTGGTTCCTCTCAAGGTTTTTTAGAGATCTTCTCATCATGTTTTTCACAGTGTTGGCCCAAAACATTTAAATTTACAAGTATTCAGTCATACTGTTAGTGTTTATTCATTTGGTTTGCATTCAGAAATTTGAAACTTTCTTTAAGCCACAAAATGTCCAAAAATAAATATTATTAGCAAAAGTCTTTAGAAAAGGAAAGCTAATATATGGAAAATTGTTAAACATTAATAAATTACAGCTTGTTATGTCATAAATAGAATAATTTATGTCAGGCATCAACTGCACTGCTTGGTGGGTATACCACAGACACAGAGTGATGAATTATCTCAAATATGTAAGTATAGTAATCCTTATCTGAGTACCACCACACGTCCAGTCCACACTACCTCCAACTGAGCTCCATCACATAACCACTTCATTAGCTCTTTTTCTCCATTTCTTTTCTTATTAAAGGGTTGTGTTTATTGCAACAAAATCACAATCACAGGTTTTTACTGCTGTATCATGGAAGAGTTGCCTCCACACACTGTTAGTACAGCTCAGGAGCTGCTCTGCAACTACTAAACCAATAAATCACATTTCAGTAAATTAATATTTCATTTACAGTTTAGAACACGGATCTATGGATCCGGTAAGATATGAGTCTATCACAGCAGTTGTGGACGGAAATACTGACTAAAATTGTGTAAGATGATTCAGAGTGGAGGTGACAGGAACCAAACGTCTCAAGAGTTTAATGCCTCTAAAAGCTCCCTCCCAGAAACTATTAGAGGAAATGGTTATGATGATGCTGCCTGATGACTGAGACATAGTTTTATGATAGGATTGGTTTTGGCCTGAAACATATTTTTTAAAATACATTCATGATGGAGAGGTAAATGCAGGGCATTCTAAGGCAAAAAGAAAACTGTTTTTTTCCTAATCTAACATTATTTTGTCATTATCAATGTTACATATGAAGACTCAATAGACACATGTAGGTTCATTTGTGGTACTGGATAGAAAATAAAATGGCTATATTTGTGTTGTAGGCATTACAACCTCTGGTTCCTATCATCACCACTGTAAAGCTTCTCTACAATGAACCATTTCACATCAAACCACTCTGAATGACTTTGTTTACATCTCAGCATTTGAATTATACAGACATTTTGAAAAATTAGAATTCCCCTTAGCCAACATGCACAAACACATACACACACAGAGAATTGCTGTAGATTTGCGCCTTTTACAGAACAATGCGTGCAAATCAGAGCTTTTATTGCACTGATATATAATATTATAATAAAAACACATAAGAATGCAAAGAGTAAAGAGGCCGGGCAGCTTCATTAGATAGAGATGCCTTATTGAACATCCAGTAAAAACCTGGCCTTCACAATTTATGGACTTCCAAAAAGTGTTATTGCTGAGTGTTTTTTTTAAAAGTTAAGTTGTGACCTGGCTGATTCGATGAGCCATTCGCGTCCTCTATTTCCATTGCCATGGCACTGACCTCCCCCAGCCTTCTGGAGAGGAGAATAAAACCTCTAATTCAATATTCAAGGATGAGCACCTACTGCAATAAAAGAGCAATGGCTCTGTCCTTTGGCTTTATAGGGAAGGTGATAATGTGGAGAGATCGCCTGATCACATCCTTCATGCTCTGAGAGAATGAAAATGAGCGGGACATCCCATAATACTTAATAATGGAGGCGTCAGCCACAACATCGCTAGGGTTGGCACAATTACTCGATTAGACTCGATTACCTAATTAAAATCTCGATTAACCCTTAGAAGCTGAGATTGACAGGCTGTATGAAACTGTCTGACAGGTCAAGTGCAGTAGCTTGTTGTAGTTTGAGACCCCTCTGCCAGAGTTGTTGGTAAATTAGATTGTGCAGGATTGTCTTACTAGTCTGTCAGCAGCATGTTCTTATAAATAAACAAACAAATAAATAATTAAATACATATTTCTAATTAAAGGTTCAGATCTGAACCCACTCCTTATTCTCTGAGAACATTTATATGAATAAAACATAAAAATTGCATCAAACCCAGTGCTTGTTTAAAAGCTATCACATCTGTTTTGATTGTTTTATTATGTGTTATGATTGTTTTATTATGCCCTGTCCTGTGTTTAGTATAATGATTTCTCATTCATAGCTCATTGAAATAAGTGGAGAAAGTGTGTGGAAAGTGCAGATTCTAAACTTTGAATCTAAGTAGAAGAGATGTTTTATTATGACTCGAATTTGAATGGTTGGTTTATGATTGTGTGTAAAGCTGTTGTGCAGAAAGATAAATCATCCTTTCATGTTTGATTTTATTACTTTTTTATATCAAAAATAAACTGAAAAATGTCAGAGGTGCAGAACTGAATTTGTCAATTCAGATTGTGAATGAAACACAAAAGTAATTCATTCTGGATCTGTTGTTAATTAACTAATTGCATTGAATTTGTATAGTAAACAGTAATACGAAGGCTGGACTTCCAAGGGTTAATCTCCAAGTTATACAGGAAAAAACCCAACAGCTTCATTCTATATGCACTTTTGGTTCTTCAGTTTGATCCCTCACATTTCTTATGACTTCTTACTGAAGCAGTTTTCTGTGCTGCTGTGGCCAAAAACTCCCTGAGGCCCTTCCAGAATAATCTGGAATCAGCAGGTCTTTATCGCCTGAATGTAGGAGCATAAACAGAAGTTCACTCACTTTAATGCCTTTAAGCCTCCAGAGACTTGAACGTCTTTTCCTCACTTTACTTTATACAAGCATCACATGCATAGCCTCAGTGTCTCTGCATCTGTCATTCTGTTTCTAGTGGAAATTTCACCGTTGGCTGCCCCATTCAGTTTTTTCCTGTAACAACGAAATATCACCTGACTGCTGAATTTCAGAATCACCATCTATATACACTGTATGACCAAAAGTATCCCCTTCTAATTAGTGAGTTCATCTACTTTAAGGTGCACCAAATGCTAACACAAGTGTTCAATGGCACACACACAGTTTGAGTAATCTCCATAGAAAAGCACAGTATCAGCATAATGAGATGCTCTGGCGCAGCTGCACATGAGGCTATGGTTACCATTCCCAATGCCAAGCATCGACGAGAGTGCTATAAAGCCCCCCAGCATTGGACTGTGGAGCATTATAACTGTGTTCTCTGAAGTGCTGGAGCTCCATCCAGTACTTTTATGCTAAGTTGGAGTGACATCTGTGATCCAGACTTAATCAGCCAACATCAGTACTTGGCCTCACTAATGCTCTTGTGGCTAAATGCAATCAAATCCACAAACAGCAATGTTCCAACATCTAGTATAAAACCTTCCCAGAAGAGTAAAGGATGTTACTGCAGCAATGGCAGGGCAAGCTCCCTATTAATATCCTTAATTTCTGAAGAAACATTGTATGAGCATGCGTCTATTTTTGTAGATAAAATGTGGTCAGATTTTCACATAAGAAATAATAATAGATACAGAAATTTATTTTTTATTGAACAAAGGGATTCAACAAAAAAACCCTCTAGAATGATCAAAAGAGGATAGGGGATACCAAGGGTCAGGAGGTTCAGTCAATTGGATGACAATCAAGTGTGAGTGTGGGTAACCCAATCCTATATAAAAACATCAACCTGAGTCTAGACATGCTTGTGTGTGCATGTCATGTCTTGGTCAAAGGAAATTTGTGAGGATCTCAGAAAAAAGTCATTGAGGCTTCCATCAGGCTGGAAGAGGCTACAAAACAATTTCTGAAGCATTTGAACTTCAGTCAAACAAATGGAGAAAAATCAACCCCATTCGTACCCTTCCCAGGAGTGATGGTCCAGTAAAAATCATTCCAAGAGCAGGCATACAATATTCTACAAGATCATGAAGAATCTCCAGGCATCGACAGTGTAAGTCAGTTCAACCTGCGGTAAAAAGCAATTGAACCAGTTTAATTCAACTCACAAAAAGACTTTGACAGAAAGAACTGTTCATTGTTCAAGTATTTCTCAAGGTTTAATTGAACTAGTTAATTTACTTGTTATCACATGCAGTAATTTTTAAAGTTAAACGGACCATTTTTACAGTGTAAGGATCTGCAGGCCTCTCTTGCATTGGCTAATGTCAGTGTTCACAAGCCCACTATCAGGCAAACACAGAACAAGAATATTGTGTATGGAATGATAGCGGGGAGAAAACCATTACTCCCCAGGAATTTTGCTTCCTGTATAAAGTTTCCTAAAGGCCACCTGATGAGCCAGAATGCTACTAAAAATGTTATATGGAGTAATAAGGCAAAAATACAACTTTATAGCTTAAATGAGAAATGTTGTTAGGTGAAAAAGGAACACTGCATTCCAGCATAACATCCTTATCCAAACCATGAAACATGGTGGTGGCAGTATCTGTCTATCTATCTATCTATCTATCTATCTATCTAAAGCCATGTCAAGCCAATAGCCGCTTTTACAACTTTATTAAGCGATAACTACAATGTATTAGGCTTTTCAAGATCACTTTTATTTGTGCATCAAAATCTTGTGTGCAAACCTTTCCTAAGCACTGGATCTACATGGAGTACAGTTAGAATGTGCTTATTTTCTTTTGATTCCTTTTAATACCTCAGTAAATACCTAGACATCTCAGCAAACTCTCATAAATACTACACTAAATCACTCTCTAAATACAGATCTAAATTAAAACAAATTCCCTAATCATAAGTGAAGGTTTCTATTTAAAGTACTAGAAATGTGTTGCATTCTGGTATGCAGGCCTTTTTTAAGCAGGGGGTCTGCGAGAACTGTGCTTATTAACAGCTTATACTCAGTACATGTTAGATTGAGTCTTGTCAGACTGTCTTGGTAAAGCACAAGCTGGATGTCTTCATATCAATAAATGATGTGCATTCTGTTCTTCACTTTTCTTTGTACAAGCAACGCATGCATAGCCTACCAACATCTCTGTGTCTGCGAGTCTGCTTCTAGACGAAATTTCAAAATGAAGTTAAAGAAACAGGTTAAACTCCACACCTTAATAATTTATCAGTGCAAGGTACTCAGACAGTACTGAGAAAGTAGAAACCGCATGCTCTGCTGCAGAAGAAATTTTATTAGAACTTGTGTGAATGGATGCATTTCACCTTTTTCGTCTCCTTCTGCATTAAAAAGTGGTTTAATTTTACTTTTAAGGACCCATATCCTACATTTTTACCCGTATTTTATTTTTTCCCTTGGGATACACTTATAATGTGTGTGTTTTTATGTACAGAAAACAGTCATAATTAATTAATTTTTATATGACAATTTTTCCAAACTTCTGTATACCTTAAACAGACTGATATCACTGTACTTTTAAGAATGATATAGGATAGGCTAAATGAGCTCTCTTCTGATTGGCTGTCTTGTATTGTGCCTCATTCAAAATGCACTCAGAGCTGAAACACTGCTTAGAACTTCACCGTGAATGGGAGGGGCTACACTGCTGTAGTCAGAAGAGGTGGATATATGTAAATGTGTTGGTTCTTGTGACATCACAGAAACTAAGAATTGAAATTTGGGATCTTTTTGCAGCATAGTTTCCATATATGGACCATATGGACTCAGTATTGAATGGCACATTTTAAACTTTAACTATGTTTAAATATAACTTCTAACTTCTTCATTTGAACAAAATAAGTGATGTAAATTTGGTTTTATGGCCCTGTATGGGACCATTCTAGTGGAAACTTCACCATCAACCAGCCTGTTCAGTTTATCTTGCAACAAAGAAATCATAACTGCCTGCTTAGATTCTGGGTTACCTTCTATTAGCATGCAAACTGGCATAATTTCTCCTGAAGTAATACATACACTGCGGAAAATGACATCTTAGCTAGTGACATCATCTTAAATCTAGCCTAAATATCTAATGTTTCTCATTTTGACATAGATGCAGGAATATTATAAGATTATTTCACTTACTTCTACATGTTTTTACTTGTTCTAAGGGTGAAAAAATGAGTTATTTATCAGTGCAAAGTACTAAGAAAGTAAAACACCATGAACAGTGCAGCAGAATAAACAAAATTTTATTGCAGCTTGTCCGAATGGGCACATTTTGGCTTATGCTTTGTTTTTTTCCCTCTATGATGAAAAAAGCCTGAGCCAAAACACAATTTGGACGTGCTGCTATTAAATATTGTTTATATTGCATGAGAGTGCCAGTTCTATTCAGAGGTAGGTAGTATTTAGTTCCATTTACTCATTGTACTGAAGGAACATTTAGATGGATTTGCACTTTCCTGAGTATTTTTAAATGTTAATATTATTATATTAAGTGTATTACTTTTTACTTCTTTCCATTATAGTCATTAATGTGGACTCCTGGGCTGCTTTACTGTAGCTCACACCCCTCACTTTGGAGCTTTATCATTCTGTTTTAAACCAAAAGGATCCATAAAGAGAAGAACAGAGTCTAACAACCTTCAGTTGCTATGCTGATAGATGCTGGATAGACTAAGAAGTTTCACTGCAGTTCTATATGTTACTCAGTACTTAGGTAGATTTATGAGCTGCTACTTTTTTGCTTCCACTCAAGTTGTTTTTGCAAAAGGCACTTGTACTTTTACTGCAGTCATTATTATTAACTGTTGTAGTACTCGAGTGCGGTCTCTCTCAAGACTGAAAATGAATGGTCTCTGTCTTGTCTCATTCTCAACATTATTTGGACTCAGCGTAAGGAGAATTTGGAAGTTGTTCTCAAGACCACGTCACTGGAGAAAAACGGAAATCATTACTGAATATCAACTTTACCTTTAAACTAAATTAAACATACATGTTTTACATAAATTTACATGTTTAAATAAAATCTGTTGAGGATCTAATTGACCTTTCCAGGAAGTATTAACTCTTATTTGTTTGTTGATGTTCATTGGTTCCAAAATTCAAACACCCCATAAGAAAAAATCTGAATAATATTATTACTATGTTTTCACTGAATAATAAAAATGGATATATGTCATTTGGTTTATATTCAGTTGACTTAAGTGGTGATTCTGAATATTTTTTAGAGAAGAAGGAATCTATAATTTTCTTCCAAAACCTACAATGCAAAGCTGGACAAACACTATAATATAATAATAATTAAATGAAATTTTTGGTCTACAGTCGAGGTGGGCAATATGATTATCACGATAAATTATGCTTTTCTGAGCATATCGTTAGTACTTAAAGAGCACTGATTAACTACGTTTCTTCACAAAGTGTCTGTTTAATTGGCTTTACTGCAGTGCAGTTTGTAGAATATCGAATAAAAATCATAGTTGTTGATTTATTATTATTATAGTATTTTTAATATGGGGCACTACAGTTGTATTATAATTGTATTATAAAATATAGTATAATTTATTTATGTATATCACGCATGATAGTAATGAATGATAATGAATGTACAGTGAGCTACAAACAAATTTCTGTTTCTTTAGTTCTTTTAATTTTATATTCTGAAAAAAATCTCAATTTGGTCTCAGTCTTGGCCCAGTCTTAGTCTCTCCTGGTCTTAGTCTAGACTTAAACTCACCTCTAGTGGTCTTGACTGCATTTTACTACTGCTATTTCACAAAAGTAACGATATTTTTTACTGGACTAAAGGTTTAGATGCTTCTAGCTTTGTTTCGCTTGTATATTTCTAGTAGAAGTTCACCTTGATCTGTCTGTTCACTTTCATTCTGCAACAATCATGATATAGCATGAAACACAACATGACAGACATAACAAAAATAACATGAAACATTTACACTGCACACTTTAGAGGAACTTTGAAGTCTGCGGCCTGCTGCTAGCCTGAAACCTAGCATGATTTCTTGTGTAAAACAATCTATTTAAGGTGGTAAATGTTATAAATTTATGTTCTGGTTTTCTCTGTATGCATAAATGCATGAACCAGACTACAGACGCCATACTCCTCAGACACTGAATACTGAGGGAGAAAATGGGTTTTGAGGCTTAGCGCTTTTGACCCTATTACCCAAAACATGTAACAGTTTTATTCTGTTTTAAACAGAAGTTACATTCTCTTGTCCTGAATTAATTAGAGTTCCCATGAATCCTTAAAAAGTCCTATGAAGTCTTAAAATAGACTTAAAAAATTAAAGGTCATAAAATGTCTCAAGATGTCTTAAGTTTTTCTAGTAAAGATGTTAAATTCTAAGATGGTGCCTGAATACTGAGTTGAAAAGTGTTCTTGTGTGTATTAAACTAAAACAGAATAACCCACTAACCAAACATATCCAGTCAGCAGCATCCCTGTGGCCAAAAACTGACCACTGATAAAGGAATAGAGGATGGCAGGACTGATAACAAGGTCAAGCACACTGTAAAGAGTGAGGAAAAGAGAGATCAGGTATTAAGTTCATATACCTTCATGCATTTTATCAGCCTCATTTACCACACAAGTGCACTTTGTAGTTCTACAGTTACAGACTGTAGTCCATCTGTTTCTCTGCATACTTTGTTAGCCCCCTTTTACCCTGTTCTTCAGTGGTCAGGACCCCCATGGACCCTCACAGAGCAGGTACTATTTGGGTGGTGGATCATTCTCAGCACTGCAGTAACACTGACGTGGTGGTGGTGTGTTAGTGTGTGTTGCGCTGGTATGAGTGGATCAGACACAGCAGTGCTGCTGGAGTTTTTAAACACCTCAGTGTCACTGCTGGACTGAGAAGAGTCCACCAACCAAAAATATCCAGCCAACAGTGTCCTGTGGGCAGCGTCCTGTGACCACTGATGACAGACTAGAGGATGACCAACACAAACTGTGCAGCAGCAGATGAGCTATCGTCTCTGACTTTACATCTACAAGGTGGACCAACAAGGTAGAAGTATCTAATAGAGTGGACAGTGTTTAAAAATTCCAGTGACATTGCTGGGTCTGATCCACTCAGTGCAGCCCACTCACCCTGAAGGCCAGGCTACTTTCCAATTTGGAGAAGTGAAGGTAGCATGGAGAGTTTCACCGCTTCATTCAGGAGCTGAAACCTAATGACTGCTTGCACATTTAACTCAGATCTTTGTAGCTCCATATGAGCTGCTTTTTGGAGAAGCTAATACCATTCATGACACTGCAGAAACCAAACTAATCCTTTTAACATTTGTGAAAATGCCCCAGATGCTGGGACACAGCCCATCCAATAGGAGTGCGTTTCCCGAAAGCATCGCTGAGCAACCACAGTGGGGAGTGTTCCCAGTGACAGTCTCTGTCTTATTTAACTATGGTAGATGTTCAATGACACTTTGGGGAAATGCATCCCAGCTTGGCCGTCACCATGGCAACACCAGAGATGAAAATGATTGGTCATGTCAGTGGTGAATGTTCAAACCAAACAGAAGGTGAATAAAATAATGTTGCTGTTTTGCCTTCTGAAAAAAATCACGTTTAGTGTGCAAGATATCATCAGTTATGCATGTGCACGGATTAATTAATTCTCATTTGAATAAATCATACAAATAAATCATGCTCAGTGTTTAAATGTCATGTCAGTGTCACTGTTGTGCTGAGAACGATCTGCCACCCAAATAATGCCTGCTCTGTGGTGGTCCTGAGGGGGGGTCCTGTACACTGATGAATGGGGTAAAGGGGGGCTATCAGATGATACAGAGAAACAGATGGACTACAGTCTGTAACTGAAGTTTCACTCCAAAATGATGTAACAATTTTGGGTATAACAAGTTTTTTAAAAGAATAACGGCTGAATGGAAAACACATTTCTTTTTCTTTATTTCTCTAATAAAAGTGGTATTAATCACAATACAGCATTGTTTTCTAGTATATGTAAAGTCCACTCCCAACAATGTATATCATAAAAAAGAATATTCTTGAATGTGGTCTATAATGTATTTTGGATGGATCTTTATGGTAAGTGGAGCTGATAAAATGGACAATGAGTGTAGAAACGAGGTAGACGCACCTATAAAAGTGGCCACTGAGTCTCTATGTGCCATATTTGAGTTTTTATGCATTGTACATTGTGGTATTTTTCTTTTGCTGATGTTTTAAAAAGGAATTAAAAAGCATTGAATTCGATTTTAAAATATAATGAAGCAACCCAGATGTATGAAACAGTATAAAACAGCAACCAAATTCTCAGATTTCAAATTTAACCAACACGCAGTGTGGCAACTGCTGCTGCAGATCTCAGCAGGCAGCTACTGTTCCACTATGGAGTCGTTCCAATAATTGGCAGGTTTAAGAGTCGTCTTACTCCTCCCTTCAGACCAAAATAAGGGGCCAATTTTCCTGCCACATATTTAGCCTAGTTTCAGAATAAATCACACTGCCAATAGAAATTCTTCATTACAAATACGTTCTGGTCTTGGAGTAGGCCTAATCTGTATCAGCCAAAGTGTCTATTTTCCAGCTTATTACAATTCCCATGGCTCTAGAAACCAAACAGCCGTAGGCCTTTCCTTAATGAAGTCAAAGTCTGCTGCTCTGTCTCAGCCTTTGGCATGAGCAAAACACAGAATTTACTCACTTGTTGAAAGTTTTCTGTGTGTATTAACCCCCTAATGCCATTTTTGTCCTAAGGGCCGGTATGTGGGCCCACACTTTAGTTTCTCACTCTCTTAACCACATGTTCCTTTTCTGTTTGTATTCATATTTATTCTTTAATATCATATTTTAAGAAAACAATAGTTAGTGTAGGGGTCAAAAAATAGCTACCTTTAATCTACTCTTCGTCGTTAATAGCATGATTTCTCAATGCTGTTGTTGCAATTTTGATACATTTGCGTTTTTTGATATGTAAAGAACTAACAAAGCTGAAAACCGATAGATATATTTTTTTGTCATTTTGAACAAGCAAACATAATCATATGTTTATACTTCACTGGTCTTTTACTGTCATTCTGATGAAATCAATTATAAGTTTCTCTATAGCGATGTGAATTGCGTCCAAAGGCAGCATGGAGCTTCTTTTATACAGTGATAGGAAACACAGTAGCACAGTAGTAGTGATCCGTTTCACCATGACAAACATGGACATGCATGCACATCAGCTACTCTGAAGGCAGATTTCAATCAGTTAACGGGGACGAAGACAAACACAAACACTCTGAAAGGATCACTGAACACACATTGGGCAATGTAGATATGTATAGCTGAACTAAGGGGCTGCTCTCTCTCAGGCTTTGGCATGAGTAATAAGACCATGCTCACTTGTTGAGACCGTTCTTAGTGTGTTAAATATGGCTTTTTGGCTATTCACAGAACAGAAAAGAGGAATAAGTAGCTTTGTGATTCACTCAATCCCTTTATCTTGGAGCAGAGACTCCTCTCAGTTATAGCCTTGAGCTCCTGACCTCAGGCTTACGGACAAGCTTCAAGCTCCAGCAAATCCCCGCCGCCTGAGCTGACGTCAGCTGGCACTTGACCTTGGCGATGTTCAACACAGCAATCATCCCCAACTGAGCCCCTGCCACGACTAAGCTCCAAAAAATCCTCTGGGCCTCCATTACACTGAGCTTCAGCTTCTGACAGAATGCTAAAAGTTATCTCTTTCTTCTGTGCCAAAGACAACAGACAAATATTTGACACAAAGCAAGACATTTCTGTGCTCGTCTCATGTCGGTCCCAGTTTGTAGTTGGGCAAACATTCTAATTTGCATAGTTATATCCCAAATGTAATCGTTTCAGCCAAGACCTGTTTGGTTCACTTCTTTCGTGCTTGAGCTACAAAACTGAAGTAGCTAACAAGTATTTGTGCTATAGCATTGTGCTAACTGCATGCGTAAAAGATCACACACTTGCCCCAAAAGGCATGTCAAGGACCCTATTTGGTTCCCCTTATGACATTTGTGTGGTTTTATGTACCACAGTCATAGTTTATTTTTACGTAAACATTTTCAACCTCTTTTTATTCCGTACAGTCAAACAAGCTGTTTTTCGTTACTGCGCCTTTAAGCCTCATATATGTATATGAGCTCTGACGTGATTGGTTGCCCTGTATTGTGCTTCCTTTAAAAAGCAGTCCAGGCTGAGACACTTCTTATAACAGGGCTGCTCAATTGTGGTCTGAGAGATCTACCACTCTGGATAGTTCAGATCCAACGCAACTGGTGTTAATATTCAAAAGCTCCTGAAGGCCTTTATTACCTGGATCAGTTGTGTTAGATTAGAGTTGGAGCTACACGCTGCAGAGTGGTAGATTTCCAGGACCAGGGCTGGGCACCCCTGCCTTACAACTTCAGCGTGAAGGGGCGGAGCTACTGTTGTATGCAAAGGTTTTGGCACCCATGGTCAAATTACGTGTGGTGGATTTGAAGTGAAAATAAGTTACATATCCTCTACACTTCTGCACATTTTAATACAGTGTTACTGCTTATTTGTTGAATTTAATATACTGAGGAAAAATAAAACATAAAATGTGGCCTGTTGGGAAGTTAAATTCTGAAGTCTGAAGTTTCATATTTTATGTTCATTTTCTTCAAATATGTTAAATTCAGCAAATAAGTAGAAATTGTGCACTAAAATTAGCAGAAAAATAATTAGGCCCTCAATGTTTATGACTGTAAACTGCTGAGTAGGCTGAATCGGTGGATATATGTAAATGTGCTTGTTTTCGTGGCATCACAAAGACAATAAATTCAAAATATTAGTTTCCATGTGTGCACTGGGGAGTAAATGGTACATTTTGAAAGTTGACAGTGTTTACATACTACATCAAACTCTTACATTAAAAAAAAAATTGAGGAAAATTCAGTTTTCTAGGGTATGGACCTTATAAAGTGTATATGCTTCCATTACTGGCTTATATTGCTGATACACTATGTACAATTTAATCTAAAAATCTTTGTTGCATTGCTGCACACTTGAGCTTGACGCCTCCGCTCTCCAGATGGACAGACAAACCTGTGAGCTTCTTGAAGATCTTGCTGTAGTGTCTTAGAGCGTGTCGGTTAAAATGAACCCTGGTGCGATTGTTCTGTTAGTGTGGCTTGTTAGAACAAGTGAGAATGCTGCCATGCGAACCCTGGTGTGCAACAAATAAGCCGAACAAGACCTCCTGAAGAGTTTGGTCTCGGTCCGCTTCCAACAAACTCAGGTGTGGTTAGTTTGAAGTATAAATGTAATGCAGACCAAAGACAACACAACACAGAATCAACAGTCATCTCTTCACTGCAGACACCTGCAACAGTCAAGTTTCTGACACTGTTTTGACATGTGGATGCTTTTATTGTTTCCTCCTGAGCTCTGAATTGGTAATTAGAGAACAGTTTTAAAATGTGACTGAGGCACATTCAGAGTCACTGTAAAATATCAATAGCCCTGTTCATTAATTTAAAAAGCCTTAATTGTACTATGGTTATGAACACGAACTCTCGCAACTTTTGGAGTGAGCATTCATCAAGGAGCCATCAAGGAGACTTGGAGACCTACCTTGTAGAGGACCGTCAATATTTGTTTGTTCATTTCCCTGCCAGTAGTGCTCCCTATGTCTGCACTTTTTTGAAGATTGCTGGAAAATACTGCATACACACATAGAGCAAAAGCCATGGTAATCCCCTGACTTTCATGGCTTATTGCTTTAGAATATGACAAGACAGGGATAAAACAAGTCATATATAAAATCTACGAGCTCAGTTAGGCCAGAGTACAGCATGGTTTTGAAAGGTCACCAACTCTACGTCATTAAATCTGTCTAATCAGTGAAGACTTTATCTTCATATGATTTTTCGTTTGATGTAAAATATGTCATTGTAAACCCTAAATGATCCAGAACTAAAATGCATTTCCTACCAAATTAATTTCCCACTTTGTTCAGGACCAAGAGAACCAAACAACAGATATAAACACACTCTTAGTGTGTTTCACTTCCTTAGTCTTCTTGAGGTGATTGCTCTCAGTGTGCATTTTTGTTGCACTCTAGCTCAAGGTGAGTTATCTTTAAATAAAGTGAGATAAATAGATTGATAGACCTGTTTAGAATTGAAAATAGTGTGTATATACACACACACACACACTTTCTAAAATGCTTATCCTTCTGGGTCAGGGGGGCGGAGGGGGGTTACCCTGGACAGGTCGGCGATGTTTCTGGATGTTGTTGACAAATGGCTTCTGCTGCGCAAAGTACAGCCTAAAATTGAAGCATAAAGATTTTTAGTGCAGTGCTGTCTGAGGGATTGAAGGTCACAGGCATTCAGTTGTTTCAGCCTTCCCATTTATGCACAGTAAGGTCTCTGAGTTCCCTGAAACTTTTAATGATATTATGCACTGTAAACACCTAAAATCCCTCTGATCGCTCATTGAGGTACGTTAGTCTTAAACTGTTGGATGATTCACTAATGCTTTATTTGCCTTGACCCATCCTTTCTCATAAAACACAAGGCCTTTCCTACATGCTACTTGTATACCTGATCATGATTGCAGCCCCTATTCCTTGCCTTAAATTGGCCCTGTCCCAACTTGGAACTTGTTACAGGCATCAATTTAAGACTGTGTTTATATTTACAAAAACTATGAAGTTAATAAGATAAAACATGGCATGTCTTACCTTTGTACTGTTTGCGTTTAAATACAGGTCAAAGTGTATTTAAAATCACTGATTTGCATTTTTATTTGCATTTCGCATACTGTCTCAGCTTTTTTTGGAACTGATGTTTGTACATCTTGTTATCTTTGCAGTTATCCTCACTATCCTATGTATGTGGGTGTATTTTAGCTACAAAGCTGATCTAGGGGGGTGTTTTTTTAGCTGTGTCTCTACATTTAGTTGGATCTAGTCATCCTACCTGTACTGTGCAAATATGCTCCCCTGTGATGAAACATGCTAAGGCAGCAGTCAAAGAGCTGAAACGTGGTTTATGATTTTAGAGTGCATGAAAAATGAGAACAGTCTGATCCTTCTGAGAGTGCTTCACCTGAAATTGGGGCAAGTCAGCAAGAGGGGGGCATGAAATACCTCAGGAGGAATGTACAAGACTGTTTAATGTGGCTGTACTGTCTAATGATGTTAGAGTTGCTAGGGTGACCACATTTGGAATGAAGTTGACCTTCCCTCCCTTTACCTCTCTCTCCCTCTCTCTCTCTCTCTCTCTCTCTCTCTCTCTCTCTCTCAGTTCTGTCTCTATGTCCCTCTGTTACTCGCTTAGAGCACAGCTAAAAACGTGACTTCATGTGGCCACAGTACGTGCTCGGAAATTAATGTTAAATCAGGTAAACTGCAAATAGGACCGCCCACTAACCGTGCTATATTTGTGCAATGGTCACCAGGCTTGGGATAAATAAAAATGCAAATTCAGCGATGAAGAGATAGACATCTGGCCCAGAGTCTTCAATCAGTCTCTTTCTCTCAAACACACTCAAAGTCGTTTTCTTTATTCAGCCGGAGCCTCTCATCAGTAAACATTTAAACTTGCATAATGCCGTTCAGCTCCACAGAATGATACAAATTTCTCCTCAAACAAACCAACACAAACTCATTCCAGATGGAAAGCTTTCAAGTGGTTGAAAACAAGGGCAATTGTGCATCTTTTCAGAGTGCTCCAGCAAACTAAACGTTAGCATCAGCATCAGCCAGTTTCCAGCAGATTGATCAAACAAGCATCAGCCACTCCTGGGCAGAACACATTGTTCACAATGTAGGCCACTGTCTGCTAGACTGTGTGAACATCACTGGCTTTGATGCAGTGTAAAACTAAGTTTTTAGTGAACAATAGCAGATTATGCAGCCTCAGTGAAAAAAAACCTCTAAACAAAGAAATAATATGCAGAAAACGGCCGAACCACACTGCTCTCAGCTTTATTCTCTCTCAGGTTCTTTAAAGACAGAGAAGGCTAGGTAAAATGCAGTCATATGCAAAAGTTTGGGTGCCCCAGGTCAAATTATGTTTTGTTGACTTTCTAAGTCAAACTCTGCGAGTTCGGACTATACCTTCAACGTATGATGGTAGTATGAGAGGAGACTGTGATTGAGGGAGGGCAGAGACCTCTGAAGGCCAGACACCCCCTTTCAGATGGTGACAGGATTGACAGGCAGGACTGAGGAACAGGAAAGGGATGCAAAAACTATGTCACAGGGGTGGGAAATAGGTAAAGCGTGTTGAATTGGAAGAGGAGGGGTTTCAGGCATGGTTGCCCCCCCCCCTAAATTATAGATAATCCAAGTCCATTAAGTGCACATCCTCTACAGAGAACACACTTCTGTACATTTTAATGCACAAATGCTATTAATTTGCTGAACATGCTGGGAAAAAATAAACCATAAAATGTGGCCTGTGCAAAAATGTTATAGTGCCCTCCACAAATATTGGCAACCCTGGTAAACATGATCAAAATGGGCTGTTATTTCTCAACCCTTTAATCTTTCATTCAAAATATTAAAACAAATCAAACCTTTATTTGAAGTACAACGATTAAAAGAAAGAATTTAAATCTTGAATGAAATAAATATTTTCTCAAATCTGTGTGCCAGAATTGGCTTTCCTTCACTTAATACTTTATGCAGCCTCCGCTTGCAAAGATAACAGCTCTGATTTGTCTCTTATAATGATTAATAAGACTGAGAACACATGGCAACAGATCTGAGATCATTCCTCCACAGACAATCTCTCCAGATCCTTCAGATTCAGAGGTTCACACTGTGGACTCTCCTCTTCAGCTCATGCCTCAGGTTTTCTAAGGGGGGTTAACATCAAGGAACTGGGGTGGCCATGGAAGAATATTGATTCTGTGGTCCGTGAACCATTTTTGTGTTGACTTTGAGGTGCGCTTTGGATCACTGTCCAGTTGAAGGATCCAACCACAGCCTAGTTTAATCATCTTAATTTAAAATGATGGAAATGAGCATTCCCAACTGTGTAGCCATTTTCTTGCAGCTCTTTCCTGATTTGTGCAGCACAACAATCTTTTATGGTCTATAATTGCTGTATTGTCTGGTCTTTATCATAGCGATGGGTGACTGAGGGCATTTGCCCTGTGTTGTCACCTCATATTTATACCCCATTGAAACAGGACGTCATGGCTGACTATTTATGTATTCATAATTGCTCAGGTGACTTAAAAATATTAAATATGAACCAGCAACTAGAATTTTTTGATAAATGTCAAGAGAATTAGTTTGTCTTCTGCTTGCTCACATGCTGCAAGCATCTTCAGAATCAGTCATGGACATCAGAGCGATGTGTATAAGAGCTTATAAAGTTTCCACTTGTAAAGTTCACTTTTCCAAAATAGAAAGTAGTCTACCCAATGTTACTAGCTAGACTTCCATCAACATATTTTTACGCATAATTTCATGCATCAAATAAAAAAGGTGGAAACAGTAATTATCGAATAAAATCACCAAACTTTGCATAAAAGTTTGTACACTTGCTCCAGAAAAAAGGAAATGTGATAAATTACAATGGAAATGCATTTGCTGGATGAATACTAAATGCAAAGAAATATGACAGAACAGGCGTTTCTTTTTTTGCCCAGCCGTCGCTACGGAACATGACTGAAGGCATCAGGTACAAGTTCACTAATGAATAAATTAAATCATACCTTCATCTTATCAAAGAAAAAAAAAACATAATGGTGATATTAGACACTAAAAGAATCTAAGGAGCCTGCTGCCAACATTTCCTGAGCAGTCATGCTTGCTGCTGCATTCTGTCTGTATGCTCTTAGTCTACAGCTATAAAATTAAACACACCAGAAGTCTCAGATCTGTTTTACAGATGAGGCAATTAGAGTTTTTATTCGCTCGTACTGAGCTGATGAAAAAAGTCTTATTCACTCAGTTTTTGAATGGAAGTCTGACTACTGTTTGCCAGTTTTATGAGGAGCAAAGGATGTCTTTTGCACTTGAAGACATTCTGCTCATTTATTTGCATGCAGTGCCGATGCAAAAAAATCGTGTCTGAATATTTGCATTTTTTGGTTGTTTAGTTGCATCACATTCAGTGTATAATCACCTTACTGCATCAGTGCTGATACCAATATCAAAGTCTCAGTAGACCCTTGATTATTAATGCTAATGTCTGCATTAATTGGAATAGAAACGCCTGCTTCACAATTGGTTTTAAATAGTGAAAGGTTCATAACATCAGTACGTCTGCATGCTAATGAGAACCTGATCTCTGCAGGATCCCTCCCAACGTACGAGACATTGTATACTGCACAGGCGTGTCCCTGATGGACGAGGACGTGTGGGAGTTTATCTGGATGAAGTTCCACTCCTCTACAGCCATCTCAGAGAAGAAGGTCCTCCTGGAGGCTCTGACCTGCAGCGACAACAGCTTCCTCCTCAACAGGTAATACCTCAAACAGCTAGATTAGATCGCCTAGATTAGATTGAGATCTGATTTGATTGTTTTAGTTTGATTCAATATTAGTTTTAGTAATACATAAATGTAACTGAAGGAATATACAAGTATACAATATACAAAAACGTGTTGGCCAAAAATGTAACAAACACTTGATTTTGAATGCTATTCAGGACTGTCAAAGTTAATGCTTTAATAGCATGTTAACATGGTGAATTGTTCATTTTTTATGCTGACTCCCAGCTGCTCATGTGTTATATGTAGCTATGATAGTATCCCTCTTGTTCAAATACAGCTTTTAAATGGCTTTTAATCCATTTGGAAAAAAGTATATGGACATATATTTTTGTATATTTGAAACGCATTTCAAATACATTGCAATCCATGCCAAAATACATTCCAAACACCAAAATATATTTCAGAATATCTTGCCATATTAATGAAATATATTTTAAAACTATGTTTTTTTTATGTATGACGAAATATTACACATGCAAATGTACCATACAAAAGTAAATGTATGTAAATATATTTATTAAATACATTTGAAAATGTATTAAACTAGCCAAAATACTTGTCTATTGCACTGTTTGGAATAACTTTTGAAATGAATTTGTATTCCAGCATCTTAATTTTTAGTATTAGTAAATGAACCTTTAGCAAAAGCAAGTGTTGATACACTGTAAAAATTCAGTTTAATAATTTGATATTTTGTTTATTTGAAATATATTTTGTGTGAGCACTGTCTTACTGCATACGTATAATGGTTAAAACAAAGTTAGGACTGTTTATTCAGTTCCTGTATATTTAGTTATACCTGTAGTCTTTGTTAAAACTACATAAAATTGAAAAAAATATATAATGACAAGTTCAAATAGTACTTTGACCACACATTTCTGACCATTTCATGCATTGCGAAATATATTTGATAAATACATTTGGAATATATATATTTTTCCATATAGGAAAGCAACACTTTTCTACCTAAAATGGAACTTTTCTTCAGTATGTTCTTGTTGCAGTTTGGATATGATTTTATATGGACAAGAATGACACATTCACATTTTTCTCAGTATTTAGTCATAGCTTATTCCCATCCACTACCTACGGCCCCTCCATTAGATACGAAGGTCAGGGCTAACAGGTGTTTCTGCCGACACATGTGAATCCAGGCATCATGTCATCTCTAGCTGCCACTCCCACAACGGCATTCACTGCAAAAAATCTCTTTACAAATGAAAGGATCTAAAATCTAGCTACAATATCTAATATTGCTCAAGTTTTAAGACTAAAGCAAGAACATTATAAGGCTATGTATCTGATTTCTAGGTGTTCTTACTTGTTTTTTACTTTTTAATTAAAAAACTGAAATTGTTATACTATTTTCATAGTATACACATACACATATTATTCCAATCAGTCATAAATGCAAATGAATATCCATAATGTTGTAAGCATATCTTTGCTTCGGGCCCCTTCCCTGAGCAGATTAACATGACTGTAACTTATGTCGCTGTCATTCATAACATACAATAGCAGGAGCAAGCAGTTCTACTGTGCCTTTAAAAAGACATGGATTGTTGGGTCAACAACGCAAGCACACTGTTGTACTGTATCTTTAAATTAATACTTTAGAATGCTGTCTGAAAAAGTCAGTTGCTGTTATTATCTGTCAAACTGTAGCTTCTTCATCAGCAGAGCAGAAAGCATAGCAAGTCTCCAAATAATTTAGATCCTATCATCTAAGTAAATACTTCTAAACAGACACAGGTTCTTAAATAAGACTATCCACACACACACATGTAGTTTGATCACTGGCACGACACTGTGTCACTTTGTCTGTGATACATGGACAGATCCTGGTGTGCAGGATGAGTTAGCATAGCATTTGATAAAGCCATTGATAAACACTTGACAGTTTTATTGCCAATCTCTCCAACTAAATAACAGTCAGGGTCATTTTTAGATGAAGTGTTTCTAAAAGTGCATGTATGCATTTATTTATTTTTTAGCTTGGACAATTAGTTATATTGCCAGGCACATTGCTGCTGTAACTGTAGAGACAGTACAACTTATAACAGATGTTGTGTTTGACAATCTTCTCCTAAGAATGGGTCTTTTTAGCATTATATACACTATAAATACAGTAAATGGACAATGTATTGGGACACCTACACATTACACCTACAGGAGCTTTTATGACATCCCGTTGTAAATCCATAGGCTTTAATATGGAGTTGGTCCCACCTTTGCAGCTATAACAGCTTCCACTCTTCTGGGAGGCTTTCTACAAGATTTTGGAGTGTGTCTGCGGAAATTTATGGTCTTTCATCCAGAAGAGCATTTGTGACGTCGGACACTGATGTTGGATGATAGGGCCTGGCTCACGATCTCCATTCTAATTCATCCCAAAGGTATTTGATGGAGTTGATGTCAGGGCTCTGTGTAGACCAGTCAAGTTCTTCCACACCAAACTCATGCCAGCCATGCCTTTATGGAGCTTGCTTTGTACACAGGGGCTCAGTCATGCTGGAACAGAAAATGGTCTTCCCCAAATTATTCCCACAAAATTGGAAGCATACAATTGTCTTGGTATGCTGAAGCATTAGGATTTCTCTTCACTGGAGCTAAGGGATCTTGGGCAACCCCTGCAAAACAACCCTACAGCATTATCCTTCCTCCTCCAAACTTTACAGTTGGCGCAATGCAGCCAGGCAGGTAATGTTCTTCTGGCATTCGCCAAACCCAGACTCGTCCATCAGACTGCCAGATACAGGAGCATGAGTTACATGGTCTGTCCATTTGTGGCTGAGTTGCTGTGGTTCCTAAACGCTTTCACTTTTCAATAATAACCACAATAAATAAACCACTAACAGCTGATCATGGAATATCTAGGAGGGAAGAAACTTCGCAAACTCATTTGTTGCTACAGTGGCATTTAGTGAGCTCTTTAGAACGACTCATTCTTTCACAAGTGTTTGTAAAAGCAGACTGCGTGGCTAGGTGTTTGATTTTATACACCTGTGGCAATGGGACTGAATAAAACACCTGAATTCAATGATCAAGAAGTGTATCCCAATACTTTTGTCCATTTTGTCCATATAGTATATAAGTGCTGAATGAGTGACTGAACGTGACCTTTGAGTGTTTGTAGCTGTTTTTTTTTAATCGAGATACATTTGAGCTGGACTGCCCTACTACCCTCACTGAGCCACATCATCACCTCTGCATCATCAATTAATCACAGCAATAAACCTTTGGCTTTCTGATACCCATCATCTCTAGGACTCGTATTCATTAAGTGCACATGATTACATTTGCGAGTGCATGGAAAGCGTATTCACAGGGAACTCAGTCAAAACTTGGTGAAGGATGTGTCTTACGAGGATGTGAGTTAAGTTCTACTATTATCATCATATCTTCATCACTATAATGTCGATTTTGCATTTGAGACTTAACCACAGACCTAAGAACCCCTGCAAAATCCGACCCAACGCCTCTGACCTTTAAATTCTTATTTCAGGCTTTACAGGGTGACTCGCAGAAGCACATACACACCATATTTTAGAATTAGCATGTTTTTCTCTCCTGCTACTTCTGTCAATTTTAACAAAAACATCTTACGTACAGCAGTGTTAAAATTGACTTGAACAAAAGTTTGATTATCTGCAAAAAGAATAAGACAATTTTTACTAATAAAACAACTTATGACAAGGGAAAAAAGTGTTGGACGACTAAAGCCACTCGGAGATGTTGATTAGCTGCCCAAATCTGATATGTGAGTTAACAGAAGCCCACAGTTGGCTAGCATCTCAATGAGCAATAGGGAGAGAGGGAAACAGGCCATCTTTCCCACTAAGAAAGAAGGGCCAAATGTGCTTTCTTGGATAAAACCTTACCTGCTCCTCCCAGGAGCCTCCATTCAGGGCTTGTTTACAGCTATTCTCTAATTGTAACAGAAAAGCTATTGGTAACAGTGTCAGCGTTTCCTGGAGGTTCTGTATCTCAGCAGTTGTTTGTGAAAAAGATGCTATCTTAATGCAGTCTAGTTGGAATTCATCTCCAGGCTTTATCTACACAAAGGGTCTACCATCAGTTTGATGTTGTGCTAAAAAATAATTTTGATTTTGTGAAAAAAGATGCTATCAGATAGAATCTCTTTATATTTTTTATTGACAGAAGAAGCTCACTGAGATTGAAATCTCGTTTTAACAAGGACATGGCACAAAACAAAGTCACACTGTTTCAAGACAAAGAAAGCCGAGCAAAAGTTTCTGTATTATCAGCATGGACACTTGCGGGCCTCCCGCTGAGGAGCTGTGTGAGTTCGAATCACAGCTTGATCACGCTCGCACTTTCTTGTTAAAAATAACTGAACCCCTCGATTAGGAAATGATCTGAAGTAGGAGGCATCTTTGAATAAAGCATGACCAGGTGCAGACTTTGTGGAGCAGTGTTAATTCATCACAAAGCATTCTGAAGTTTGTTAGGCTGGCTTTGCATGATGGAACTTTCATGCAGCCAGTTGCATGTTGAGAATTGTATGCAACATCATTTCCATACGGCTTAATTAAAAATCAATCAAAGTTGTACCTAACACATTTTGATTACTCACTGGCCAAATTAGCAGCTCACATTTTTTACATTTGCATATTTGTAGCACTTTCATCATTCTTGTATAATTTGTCAGCTGTCTACAGAAGCCCCAGAAAGTATTTAGAAAGGTATGTCGGACTCAAACATGTATTAATCAACTTAATGGCAAACCAACAGAACATTCCAAGGCTGCAATTTTCTTTTTGAAAGTATTGTTTCCAAAGGCAGTTCAGAGTTCATGATCCCATCACTGACACCATTGTAAGAAAACCAGCTCCAGACTTTGACATTTCCACCTCAGTGCTTTACAATACCCTTAATGCAGTGTGGTTGGAATGCTTCTCCAGGCTGTATCTACACAAAGAGGCTACCATCAGTTTGATGTGCTAAAAATGATTTCTCCCCTGCTGAAAAATTCATACCATTTAAAGTTTCTGTAGGGTCCTGATGACGTCCAATAGTCTCTAATGTTATTTTGTGTTTTCCTGATGCATCGATATCACAGAGTAAAGGGTTCTAATGATATAACAGGTGTTCTGAAACTGATTCCAGATGCATCTGATGGTTTCTTAATGGAAACTAGTGGTCTTTAATGTTAACCATTGACAGTAAATTCCCAATAAAATAGCAAAACCATTAGGTTTTAGACAGAAATATCATTTTGTTACACATTTTATGAAGTTAAAGAGCTTCCCAAAAGTTTATCAGTGGTTAAAGTGTCAACGTTCTGAAGTCGCTTCTCCATCCATCCATACCCCCCAACCCCCAAACCACATCCATCTATGGTTTTTACTAAACATTTGGCCTTTTTTATTTGTTCTTTGTTTGTTAACCTCCTAAGACCTGAGCCATGTTGTTTAGCAGGGACATGGGAAGAAGGGGTGCTGAGGGGCCTGCACTAGATATACATACATAGATGCCACATTAGGTTCAGCTAGGCACGCCAACGGCACCGCCATTTCGGTCAACATCGCTGCTGCACTGTGTTCAGTACTGTTACAGAGTGACAGTTTCAGAAAGGTACTGTCCAAAATTATACTATTTCAAGAATATTGTACTCAGAAAATAAGATTATATAACGGAGGGAATGCAGAGATCCACTCTCATGTTTGTGTGATGTTAATTGTTTGGGTGATGTTTGTGTAGATATGGCTGTGTGGCTGGTGAAGCACAGAGAACTTGCTGGTGTGATTGTTTTTTCTTTGATTTATATTAAGCTTACTTATTTTAATAGCCTATACAGGGAATCTTAACTTCATGTAGTAGATATATTTGTTTATTAACAATGATTGTTGATTCTGGGTAAGCATTGTAGGTAAGTTACAGCATTCTTTAATTCCGCATAGATATTCAATAGATTAGCACCTTCTTACATAAAGCTGAAGTCAGCTTCTTATTCACCACATTGTTGTTTGAATTTTCCCATTCCACCTTAAATGGTGCAGCCTCGAGCACCAAAATGTAACTGCTGTACCATTAAGGTGGAATGGGAAAATTTGAACAAGAAGCTCGCTGCTGCACTATTTAAGGTGGAATGTGGAAATTCGAACAAGAAGCTGGCGAACAAGAATCTTGTCCTTCTTACTGTGTTTAGGGGGTTTATTTTATTTTATGTGCATTAAGATTAGAAGTGATTTACACACTGATGGATTTGCTGATATGAGTGAGACTGTTTCTACCAGAGCTCACGCTAAACTTGGTTTTTAATGTCAGGTGCAGGCTGAATATTTACCTGCTGCTCCAGACAGCTAACCAGCACAATCACAGTTATTAAATAGAAATAAATACAACTGAGAGCAGTCTGTGCTAACTAAATTAATCTATGTCTGAGGATTATAACAAAACAAATTTGGTGAAAACTGGTAGTTGGTAGTAATAAGGAAGTTATGGCCAAAGTGGATCTTGAAGATGTATTGAAGATGTAATGTACAGATGCCTCTTGTAGAGAACAACAGACAACGCGGTATCTACGTATGTATATCTGTAGGCCTGCAGCACACCCTGATTTCAAGACTGCAACTACTAAAAACAATAAGAATAATAGATCTGAATAGAGATCTGAATTTTTTAATAGTTTGACAGTGTGTGAAACCCATCTGTGCTTGTTTTAGCAAGGAGTTTGTATTTTTCTGTTTTTAGTTTTGTATTTTCAAAACCTGCAGTAGCCAGGCTGCTGTGTAAATGATGTATTTTCATTAAAGTGAACTGACTCACTTCCCTCAACAGCTGGACACTTTGGGGGCGCCTCACTAAAACACACACAGGATGTGGTGCTGTGGCTGTGGGTGTGACACAAACGGTTACCATGCCACATATCAACAATATGATTGGTTGCCACTTCATTTCATTTGCATAAAGTTCATCCGGGAATGAAAGCAGAGAAAGGATGTACTTCAGCGGTCTAATGTGTCAGTTTGTATTGTTGTCTTTCACCTCATTATAGTGCAGGATAACGTTTTGTTTGATGTAAAATGAAAAAATGAAAAACAAGTATCTCCAAAATAGTAACTTTACAGGAGAAGGCAAAAACCTTCTTTACTTTCAATGTAAGTTAATAGAAAAGGTTTCTCACAATGTAAAGGACAGCTGTTGAGCTCAACTGATGCAGAAAAGTAAAAATCGCAAAAAATGGAGATACATGTTTTTCATTGGACAGTGACGATATGCTGCTTAAAGTCAGTGATTTGAAATAATGACATTCACCGTGATCACCTGATGAACTATTGACATCTTGATCAGCTTGATATCAAAAAACCATGTACAGCAGCCCCCCCAAAAAAAGCTTTTAAACACTATAACAACACTTTTAGACTTTCTTGCTTACCTAAGATGAAAATCCAGTCTGCTTTTGGTTTTGGAAATTCTATACATTTCCTCGTCATAATTAAGGAAAAAAGATGCATGGTTAAACTGGGGAACCTTCAAAACAGGAGGAAACTGCATTTTAGGGCTACTGGGCTAAACATACTAAAAAGACAAATGGAATCGTGTTTGTGATGGCAACCGGTTCAAATCTAGTTGTCCCGGTCTTGGGGTCTGTGTAATCTAAATGCAAGCTCCACCCACAATTTTCTATACTGTTCCCCAAAATTCAATACTTTTTAGACATTTCTTCTCACTCTCACATGGACAAGTTTGGTTCATCCTGACTCCTCCAGCTGTTCATATCCTGTCACTCATACCAGTAGAGGTCCATTCAGTGTTCTCTAAGAGGGAACTAAAGACAAAGCCAGCAGCATGTAGGCACTTTGCCCGCAAGTCTCTACGGTGCCCTAAATCCTCTCAGAATTCAATAGCTGGATGAAGGGGGGTAACGGATTATCGGCCGGCCGGGCCAGCCGAGGAGATCCCACACGTATTTTCAGCCTCTAAGGACACAGTGTGGGCGTGACGTCTTCATTTGTGCTGGCTCTTCTGGCAGACTGCACTGTGCATACATTTAGAGGAAGGAACTTGGCCACACAAGCTTTAACCCCTTTCCCAGTAAATGTAAAGCAGCTCCAGAGGGAGAGACCTCACACACCTGTGAGGCCTTTAGAGGCTAACATGGCCAATATAGGCACCTTTCCAATGCCTTTTTAGAAACCAGGAACTTTCTCACAAAGGAAACTTTTTAGGTGCATTTCCATTGGAAGAACCTTGATAGACACAAACCAGAACTATTGGACTGAAGCTCGGCGCACGGAACATAAACTAAATGCTAAAAAAAATGCTTTACAGCAGAGATACCAGCAGAGCATGTGAGAACCAGCAATGAAAGTATTTGAATATATTCATATCAGTCTCCTCATCAAACTCTGCTCTGTTCCAGTATTGATGATCATATTAACAAAAAAAAAAAAAAACTATATGGGAAAAACAGTTGCAGTCTCAACCTCCTCCAAGCTTACTGTGTTTCTGGCCTTTTCCTGCACACATGATGTAACCGTAATGCAGTTTGCCTCACTTCTGTTATTTCACCTAATGATCACAGTTCCTGCAGTGCAGTGGATTTTGAAAATAGGAAACTGTTCAGGAAGTGTGAAGTTCTAGTTCAAAGAGTCTAGGACTCTTTAGTTCCTCACAAGATTTTCTTTATTTTCTCAAAATGCTCAAAATGTTCCAGAATTCTTTAGTTCCTCAAAAGGTTTCAGAACTCTTCTGCAGCCGGTTGCGCCAGCTGAACGTAAGTTTGATCGTAGGTTGGGGTGTAAAGTCCATCCTAAACCTTACATTGAGAGTAGTTAGTTTAAAACTAGCGACACACAGAATTTTTGTTTGCACCACAGACACTTACGGTACATCTGTACTAGTAGAGTGCAAAGTGATCATAGACCAAAACGCAGAATAACACAGAACACAGAATAACGTTTTCACTCTGCAGCCAATCAGTAACACTACCCGACATAAACAGGAAACAATACACGCATTATCTCCACACGTATTTCTTTTCACTTAAGGTATGTAGGTTGTATTAGCTACTTTTCTTAGTGGCCATCTCTTGTATGTATGTTTATTCTGTTCTGCAGCTGGAATTTTTTTGATATTCAGACTGGGTTCTCATGCATAATATTTATGGCAATTTATCAATGAACAGTTGGTAACGTTAATGAAGCTGCAGCTAATGTAACTGCTATTTGAATCTGCTCAATAACAGAAAGGTAATGTTAGCTATGTTAATTATATTTTTAAAATAATCTATGTTATGTATTGTATTATAATAAGGTCAGTGTCACACACAACCTGAGCACTGATGGAGCTGCTTTCATTGCTCTGCATGCAGTTGACTTATGTACTTGAACAGAGTCTTCCACCATGTTTTGGATCCAGAATATCTTAGAGCCAGACACAAAGTAGGTCTCAGGGCTCTGTTCCTGTGCAGATGGGAAGTCTGTAATCTCTTCTATCTCCGATCGCTGAAAACAGGTGTAGTCTATTCTGCCAAAGTGTCAGCGCAAAATTGTGACATATTACGTTTTTTTGCTAATTTTCCCATTAATCAAATCGACCAGCCATTTCAACGGATTGTTATGGCAGAACTTACACCTACTGTGGGCATGTGTTATAACCTAAAGCTACGTTGAAACTATGTTACTTGGTGCAACCGGTTAAATTCTAGTAGCTCGCAAACTTGAATGTATTGGCAGTTTACGTTCAAACTAGGCTACGATCAAACTTGCATTCAGCTGGTGCAACTGGCTGCAGTTCCTTAAAAGGGTCTATAAACAGAATTATTTTTATAGGGGACAGAATTATTTAGTTTCTTTCCAGCTCTCCTTATTTCCTCAAAAGGTTCTAGAAATCTTTGATTCCTCAAAAGGTTTCAAAACTCTTTAGATCCCCAAAAACTTTAGTTTGTCAAATGGTTCCAGAACTTCTTATTTCTTTCAAATGTTCTGTAACTCTTTATTTCCTCAAAAGCTTATGAAATTCTTTAGTTTCTTCAAATGTTTCCAAACTCTTCAGTTCCTTGGAGGTTCCAGAATTTTTGAATTCTTCAAACAGTTCTGGAATCTCAGCATGTTATGAGATTGAATGAACCTTATGAAAGACAGAGAGCAACAGTAGAAAAAGAAATCAAGATGTTTTGTTGCTGCATTCATTAATGTTTTTAGATTCTTGTAGACCCTTGTGAACATTGTGTGCCTTTTGAATTTATATCTTGTTTCAGCATACGATAAAACAAGTATCTCCAGCCAGAATGTGGCAAATGGCAAAGGCCTTTTAATGTGAAGTCTAACAGCCAAAGCAGCAAGAAAACAACAGCTGTGGCCTCCCTTTAGAGAGCTTTAATAGTGTCTGTTGTTGACTGTTTATGTTGTTTATTACCTTTTTAAACAGTGTTTTAAGTTGCAATTGCCCTGCATGAGGAGTTGTAAAGTAAATGTATCTCTAATAGTGGAAGTAATTGTTTAATAGGAAGCGCTATATGGGTTTATACACCATTATTTGACAGAAAGCCATGGGTTTGTGATATATGAAGCGTTTGTTTTTACTGCATACCTATAGCATGCAAAAGATTGAACACCTAACGTCAAATTACAGGTTTTTGTTGATTTTCTAAGTGAAAACACATTAACACATTGCCTATAGGGAACCAATTTCTGTTTATTGGCTAAGTTTAGGATATTGGAAAAAATAAAATATAAAATATATCAAAACTTTTGCACAGTTTTTTTTATTTCTCCACTGTGTGAAATTCAGCAAATAAACAGTAATTGTGGAATAAAATGTGCAGAAATGTGTTCTTTGCAGAGTAAATGTAACTTACTTTCACTTAGAAAATCAACAGTGCACATAAACATACATCTAAATGAAGTGTATATGCAGGAGAAAGAATAATAATCTTACTTCAGTGTAGTTCTAAACATAGCCATGTAATCTACGAAGGTGGAACATTTGACAGTGTAGTGAAAAAGCGTTTTTGCTTAGCATATGGTCATGTGCTAATGAATGAAATGGAAGGTGGAAAAAGATGCAGAGCAGCTGCAAAGAGATGCTGTGTTGTTATGAAGTGTCAGACAGTGCTGGAAGGAAAACAGGAGGTATATGCTTTGGAAATCCATTAACCACATGCATGTGCTAATTGGAAACAGTAGCATTGTGTTATGACGTGCAGCATTAGCATTAACAGTAGTGCATGGCATTAGCAACTGTGGCTAGAATGTGCCACATAGCAAGAACCCTTTAACACAGAGTGTAGCTGCCAAGGCAGCAAGAAAACAACAGCTGTGGCCTCCCTGTGGAGAGTTTTAACAGCGTCTGAGTTGGACCTAGTTAGCTCTGTTAAGAGATGCCGTTTATGAATGCTGGCTAAGGGTCTGCCTGAATTTCTGAAAGCTTTTTTTTGTACTTTTCTCACACCGTGTGCAGGTAGGGTTTGATGAATCATGCTGTATCTTCTAAAAGCTTGAAGTTGCCGCAGTCTTGCTGGATAATTCATGATGATGATGGACCTGGGGCATCCGTGATTTTGATGTTGACTCATACATTGGCGGTACAGACCAGGAGAGGTTATAGGCTGCATACTCGTAAATAACAGAAAAGTGAGTCATGTTTTTCCCTGTGGAAAGTCGTGCATATGAACCTAGACTTTGCATATGTATTGATTTTTTGAGCAATTTTTAGTCAAATTAGATTTTAAATTAATGCCAGGATGAACGCGGTGCATGAAACTTGAAAAGGCCTCTAAGACATTGCAGAAGCTGTGAATGGAGGATAATTCGCTATCCGCTGCTCTTGGAGATGGCCTCGAGCAGGACTTCATTGATTTAAGCTACACTTGAATTTCACACAGCATGCACAACCACAGGCTGAACGTAAGGCTCCTGTGCCAGATTAGATGTGTGTATTTGTGTGTGTGTGGGCCTGTATGCTATAGGGATAGAGCTGTGACTCACTCTGAATTCCAGATTGAGAACGCCAGCTCAGGTGGAAGCACTTATGTGCCTAGCATAGGTGTCTTTGTCCTCGGCAACTTCAGAATAAACATATGCTCAAGATGCTGTTGGCTAGATACAAACCCTGTCTTGTAATACAAGCAGGAGTGGCTGGCTGATCTGCTAGTGAAACTTATATGCTAGTTGCTGGAAACTTGAGAGTTACATGAAGCAGTTCAAATGTAATGAAAGTTAATGCAACATGTATGATTACAAACCAAATCGGAACACAAAGGTTGGCTGTATTTTCAGGTGGATAACTGGCATCCAGTCAGTCTCTAAGCAGCTCAGTTTATGGTACAGTTTACAGTAAATACAAAAAGGACAGATAAAATACTGGCAATAATGGTACAATCTTGTTGGCTGTAATGTCAAATGTACCCAAGTATGTAACTGATTTTACTTCTTTTCTGTCTCATTTTCCAGCTTTTAAAAGCAGGCAGAGCTGCTATAAGTGTTAATATTCCCAGAGGGATTCTTTGTCTTTGGTAATATTTGCAGATGAAAGCAGTGAAAATCTAGAAAATCTGTTGAAGGTAGTACTGCTAAACCCTATTGCATGACTAATAAGAGCACCAAAATATAAACTAGGATGGTATGTTAATGCTTTGATTGCTATTTTAAGGATTATTACTTCATAGAGAGTTCAACATAAGAAGTGAATGCTATTCCTATGTATGTTAGTAGCCATAGAAAGAATAAAAAGAAGAGTGTTTTTGCTCATATTTTAATACTCAACAAAGAAAAAATTGAAATAGACATTTGTGTGAGTGCATGTGTAGGATAGTGCAGTATTTCATATTAGTCACTAAGGTAATTCTTAAGCAATGTAGCTGATGGTAGCCAGTTAGCCAAAGGAGATGCTTTAGAGTGACATAAAATGACCAAAAAGTTTTTGGTGTTTTTCCAGTATGTTGGTTAAATAACTCTCAGGACTAGTATAAAATCTTATTGTATCAATGCAACACTACCACATTGTGACAACACTTATTTGTCCTATTCCTTTAGGTAGCAAAATTAGCTAGTATTTTTCATATACCAATTGCAGGCTAACAAAGTAGAACAAATTGTGACTCAAGCAGCTGTTCAAATAGTGTTAATATTAGCTGTTAGCTAGCAACTTGTGGGCTGGAGGTTAGGGAACCAGCCAAAGGTCACCAAATCGATCCTCTGAGCTGACAGTACATGACTGAAGTGCCTTTGAGCAAGGCACCTAACCCCCAACTGCTCCCCAGTGCTGCGGATAGGGATGCCCACCACTCCAGGCAAGTGTGCTCACTGCCCCCTAGTGTGTGTGTGCATTCACTAGTGTGTATGTGGTGTTTCACTGCATGGATGGGTCAAATGCGGAGGTGAAATTTCCCCATTGTGGGACTAATAAGGGTAATTTAATTTTAAGCTAGTTAAGCCAACTGATTAACAGAAAGTACTGAGATGTATTTGCAGGTGAAACACAATATCAGGGAGGGTCCCTGAGTTAGCTGAGCATTTTCTCTTGATGATAGGTGGGGGGAGGGTGTGAAATATGATATTGTTGGTTAATATTATTTCTCCTGCTCACTGCTGCACAGTGATATAATCAAAAAGCATAAGACGTTTTAGAGACAGGCAAAACAAAAGGGCAAAAACAATTTGTGTCACACTGATATTACTTTTACATATATGAATGTAAAGTAAAAGACATTTTAAACATAGATAAAGTCATTGACAACATCCTGTGTGCATGTTTCTTAAAACCTGACAACAACCTATCTACAGCAGTGTTAGTGCTAGGGCCGAGTCCAAGACCCTGTAGTAGTAGAGTCTGAGTCAAGACAAGAGTAAAAAACTGAAATTCATTTGTAGGTCATTGTGCATTCTTTAACCTTCAGTATGCATGATATATATTAATAAATAATATTAGAGTTTGTAATGGATTTTGTAAAATATAAGATTGAATAATGAAAATTTTTAATTAAAATTAATTTCATTTATTTAAATATTAACTATTATTATTTCATAATCTTAGTCTAACTTTGCATTGCAACATTTAGAAGCAAATGATGGTGAGATTATTCACCGTCGCTTTTTCTCTAAAACTTTTTTCAGAATCTACACCTAACTGTTATTTTTGAATTAAAACATTCTGATCTGCCTTCAGGGGATGTTTGAACTTTGGAACCAAGGAAGATCAACAAACAAATGATACTTAGTTAAGCCGTCATGGAAAGATGAATGGAAACATATTTTATTTGTAGAGAAAACACTGTTTTATTCTGTTTGAAGGTGTTGTTGTTATTCAATAATGATAGAAAAAAAGTTTCCAGTTACCTCAGATGGAGGCATTGCACTCGGCTAAGTTCACCCCACCCTGAGACCGAGACAAGACTCCAACAATCCAAATGATGTCAAGACCAAGACTGTTAAGATCATGAGAAAAGTCAAATTTCTCATGATTTTTCTTTTTTTTATGATTGTATTGTGATATTGATTGGCAAGGTCAAAGTGAAAGTACAACTCTGTTACCCAGATTACAGATTGAAAGTAAATTTTCAGTTTAAAAAATGTATTTTTTACTGAAATCCTTAAAATGGCCATAGAGTTCTCATGCCAATGGCATGGTTGCTAGTTACCCACATTGTGTGTTTGCTAATTCTATGCTAAATAATGAAATAGTGTTCCTGAGATCAGCACTTTTTTGAATGGTTAAATTGCACCATTACAATAGCATGGCATGTTTTCTTAGATTCAGTGGTAAAAAAAATATATATGAAAAGGTTTAATTTTTAAGAGTTACATGGGTTAAATGGCACCTCAACCATGGAATCACACTCTTAAATGGTATGATATGATGATTTGTGCCGGTATGACCAGAGACATGAACTAACAAGGTAAAAAATGGTCATTTTTTATTTCAATTTGACTTTCAGGCAATAGGTTAAAAATTTTTGTTTGATGTCATCACATGGTACAATATTTGAGCTTTGATTTCACAAAACAAAGACAGTTGCACCTGTTGTCTGTGAAATTCAAACAAGTTTCAAATTACATTCATGATTCTTTACATTATGCAAAACAAGTGAAACTCAGATTAAATCTCAGCAAACATAAACAAGTGTAATGTGAAAAGCCAGTCTTAAATTCAGTCCATGGGTCTAGGATGGTCTATGATGTAGATACTGGACAAAGCTAATTTTGAGCTAGACATAAAGGAGGCCAGTTGTTTAGCCTGCTTTATGTGGCCAAGAAAGTGCTATCTGCATGTTACCAGACCAAAAATGACACCAAAGGAACAAATTAAGCACACAAAAGTGCCATATTGCATCATAGTTAATGTGCAAACGAAGCAATGTTTGTTCTACTGGAAAGCATAAATTAGCTTTTAGTATCTCCCTTGCCCCACAGGCGCTTCCTGAGTAAAGTGTTTAATTCAGACTACAGCCAAAAGTAGAGAAAGCTACCTTGCATCCCAAAAGGCCAACTTTGTCACCTTGTCTTGTTTGCTACACTTCCTTGCAAACTCGAAGCATCTGCTGGTCCAGCATGTTAAGCGCTGTCCCAGTAGACAAAGAGACGAGTGGAGAAACTCTGAAGTAAGAAATTAGCAAAGGAGCCAAGGAGAAACTTCTGGGTGGCACCCTCAGAGATTTATCGCTCATTGTCACGCAGCTTCAGCACTGTTTGGAAGCTAATGAGGGCGGCAGTTGCTCATGCACTTTATCGCTAAAGTCAGGTATATTTGTGTCAAGCTGGAGCCCAAGGAATAAGGGCTAATCTTGGGCTAGTTCTTCATGATGCACTTCGGCACACAGCTGAAACTAAGTTTGGCAGTGAGGAAACACTGAGAAATGCAATCTCACATATGGCCATATAGTACAGAAATTTCACACAGTCTTTTTCCCCTGACAGTGCTCTGAAACACGAGTGTCATTTCAGATTCTGACTGCAAATCAAAGTGTAAACGTGAAAACGGCAGAGCTTGCAGAGGTGCCTGCTTGCTATTAGCACTGAATAATAGATGCTCTATTCTTAACCCTTTAGAAGTCTGGAGTTGGTTATTGTCGTTTTGCTACAATACTGCTGTGCAGTTTACATCAGTTGGGGACTCTCAGGGCCTTCTGGGCTTCTGGGGACTAAAAAATGCATGTCTTCTAATTTTTACTAGACTTTTAGAATCATCAGCTCCAGTAATATGGTAATACATTTTGGTTGGAAAAAATGATTAAAATCTTGAACCAGCCAAAGGAAATTTCTCTGATCAAGATGTTTTTTTCTCTGTGGTATCCGGGTAGGTACAGCCAAGTGAGCCCTCCCTTTGGTTAGGCCTTTAGGAGTTAGACAGAAGGCCTTATACGTTAGATAAACTACCAACATAGCCAATCACATGAGGACAAATGTCACTCTAGGCCTCTAGTTCTAGATACATTACTGACTATAAATATGAGTGGTAGTTTAACCAGTGTTGGCAGCTCTAAATCAGGGTTCATTATTAAAAGATTCACAGTGAAACTGCTACATTTAAGGTAAAATATCTGTTAATATCTGTTGCAAGCTTCAAATAAAATGTATGCAGCATTTTTTACAAGCCTCAAATGTTCATGTTTAATCTAGAATGGCTAAAAAATGCTCCTCTTGAATATTAGCAGCCACTGGCTATTATTAAAAATCTCTGAGGGGTGCCAACAGAAATTGGTATCATCATAAAGGTGTTATTTTTCTAGTTTTTTACCAAGTTTTGAAATTTGGGGGACAAACTGGAGGCCTAGTGTTAATAGTCACAGTTCACCACTGGTTTACATTAGTTATTCACATGTAATTACATAATTACATAATTAATTACATAGTTAATTAATTACATGTACCTTTGTTCTGTCGTCCAACCTCAAAATTGCACACAAAAACTTTTCTTCCAATTCAAATCATAATGTAATATTTCCTTTTCTATTTACAAGTGTAAATGTGGTATGGATTGAATGTTCAGGATCTGCGATTTCCACCGAATCTTTCCACTTGTTTCAATGAGTTGCAAGTGAGAAATGGTTCAAGAAGAATAAGAAGAGGACTATTCATGTTGTATAGGCCATGGGGGATCTATCAGGGTTAAAAGAAAAACATGCATCTGCTTCTTCTGCACAATAATGGATGGTGAAACTGAATTGTGTGCGCAGATACAAAGCTTGTCGGCATTAGCATTAATCTCCCGGGTGTTCTCCGGAGGACAAACGGAGTTCAAATGGAGAACAGAGAGGGAAAGAAGAAAAAAATGAGACATTGATGAGAAAGAGGGCCGTTTGGTTTCTCCTGACCACAGCGAAGCAATTACCCCGAATGTAATTGCAAATTGAAAACTTGTACACCGTGGCGGTGTCTTTTTCTGCAATGTCTCATTTCCTATTTCCTTCCTTAATCCCCACTTGACATTTTGCACCAATTTGACGCAAGTGAACGTGTCCGTGTTTGATTCTGTCTCTCCAGGTTAATTCTTTTTTAAAGATCCTGTATTATGGCATTAATACAACAAAAAAATGGTCTTGAATAATTAGCTTTCGTGCATGCTGTTCAACATCCGCCTGATTAAGTACAGAAGTGAATGGTGTTGTTATTCACCCGGCTACTTTAGAATTCTCCTGCGACGTGCTTTAAAGCTGCCGTCAGGGATTCTGAATAACAAAGCAGCAAACCTGACCTTCCGCTGTTTCGCAGAAATGGAAACGGATCGCGAGAACATTGCCCTATTAAAGTTCACAGACAAAGTTCCCAATGTAAGAATCAATACTGAATCACATTTAAATCTCTAAATGCCTTTTTTGCATTTGCATTTCTGGTAAACAACAGAATCCACACCTCTCATTTCAACCCCCATGAGAAGGTTAGTTGTATTTCAGTAAACAGACATTTGAAAGATGAAATGTCAACAGGCATATACTGTAAGTTTGCATAGAAGTTTTAACATGACTTGAAAATCACTTGCTAAAATGAACTGCATGTAAACTAGCATTTTAAACTGTAATACCAATTGTAAGCAGAGACAGTGATATTTATTTAAGCAAGACTGTTATGAGTGTGATTTGATCATAGCAGATCACAACAGCCATCATGTTATACACCACCTTGAATGTTCTATTGCTTTATATAAATTCAAATAAGCAAAGAAACATTGTTTTAAATATATGTTTTCTAATACTGTCAGTCTCCTCTGCCAAAAAAGTGCCTATTAGTATCAGGGGGTAAAAGAGAAACTGTGATCAAGTGAAAGTGTAGATACTTTGACAGAATCTTACTCAGTTAAAAGTATATCACTGCTGTCAGAACAAAACCGTGTATCTCCAAAATAGTAACTTTACAGGAGGAGGAAAAAACAAACTTTTACTTTTAATGTAAGTCAATGGAACCAGGCTTTTTTTCCAAGGCATTTTAGGGCATTTCTTTTTAGTTCTTTTATTCATCATTAAAATTTACCCACATTGTAAAGAGCAACAGGCATTTTCAATTTAGGTCAAAAATTACATTTTTTTTGCATTTTACTTTTTCCCTTGAGTCTACTTATGACATGTTTTGTGGTTTTATATACCAAAAACAGTCTTCATTTTTAACAGAAACAAATTTGTTTTTATGTGATTATTTTCCAGCTTCACTACATTCCTTAGAATTAAACATGTTGTTTTGTTACTGTGACTTTAAGAGTGGTATATGTAAATGAGCTCTGTATTGTGCTTCAAACATATTGTGCTGAAACACTCCTTATAACCTCAGCATGAATGGGTGGGGCTTAACTAATGTTAGTGGAAAAGCTGGATATATGTTTTTGAGTTTTCATGACATCACAAAAACAGTGAATTAAAACCGGCTGTATTTACAGCGTAGTTACCAAATGGGAAGTTGTGATAAAAACAAAAAATTGGGGGGCTTATGGCAGGGCTTATTGGTGGGTAGGATACACAGCTTCACCACCACTTGTCATCATATGATATCCGCACCATAATAAACTGTGAATTAAATGTCAATAACAATAAAATAAAAGAAAGGGGTTATTGTTCATAAAAGACAGGGTGGTGGTGTGGCCGGTGGATATTGGACCAGGTTTTAAAAAAAAAGACAAGAGAAAACAGAAAAATCTCCTGGCCTTTGAGATTTGAAACAAGTACTTGGAAGGTTTGAATGAAAATGTAAGGAATAGTATGTGTTTTCTTATGGAAATGTGATTGAGTAAAAGTACAAGGATTACATTTCAATAGTACATATGTAAAGTACAAATCCTCCAAAATTATACTTATAATAGTAGCAAAGTATAATAATTTAAGTGCTTTCTGCCCTGTTTATTGCTACTTAGCAACCAGTGGTCAGTGGAATGAAACAGTCATGGTGAAAATATATCAGATATAGCAACATGGGCACTTTTCAGGCTCGACAGTACATAGAATTGTCTATCCAGAATTGCTCCAGCCTAACAATGCATAACTATAGAGCAAGTAAGCAGGGGGCCCTGAGGACCATTTTGTAGACCACTGGTCTAGAACATCATGACTAATGAGACCATGAGAACAGTATTTTTTACTTAAAGCTGCACTATGTCAGTTTTGGGGATTTGGAGACCTCTCTGGTGGAAATATGTAATTGTATGCAGCGTGCAGAAAAACATTTTGTAACGTGAGTTGTGCTTCAGACCCCTTTCCCGGACGGATGAATCTAATACTGGGAAGCATGTTGAAAAAGTATTCAAGGAGAACTTTCCAATGATGTAACAAAATTGTCATCAAACTTTCATCAGTAGGATGTCAATTTGGTACCACTTCATAATTACAGGCCCCTATAAATAGCAGTTTAATCATTACATAATGATGGTTAATGTTAATAATTACATGATTGTTACATATGCATGAATGATTAACCATTTACTTACTGACTTGCAAATAAAGCATTATAAATGGGTTTCATAAATGTATTATGTTTAAGTGTAATAAGTAATACAATGTGTTTTAAGTCACAATTTTATAATAGGGGAAATATTAATGATTATTAATCTTTAAAAAAAGTATATATTAACCACTTAGTAATGACAAACTAAGCATTAGAGAAATGTTTACGCATCACAAAGTAACAAAATACTAAACTACTTAATCATTTGAATAATGATGTATGATTAATTCATAATTATCAACTGGTTTGTGCAATTAAGTAAATGGTTAATAATTCAAGTTATATATTTTAAGAGTTGTGGCTCGTAGTTATTTTTTGTACATCACTAAGTAAATGGTTAATAATTCAAATGGTGCCATTTATTAATATGTAACTATTATATAGTTATTAGTATTCATTAACAAATAGTTATTGTTAGCATGTTGTTTTGCTGCCTCTTTCTATTTTAACCAAAAATCTAACATAGTGCAGCTTTAACATGAAAACCTTTGTTTAAAAACCACAAATACAAGACCTACCAGAATTATTGGCACCCTTACCATGAGCAACCAGGGCTAGGGAAATATGTTTGATCCTACAGTGAAAATGTTATGTATATTCTTTTTTTTTCTCAAAAAGACACTGCAGTTAAAGCTACACCTCCAACCAACTCAATAGGACACACAAGTCCAGGGAAACATTTCTTGTGTCCTAAAAATAACCATGTACACATGCTGAAACAGGAAGAAAGATGCTGAGGACACACAATACCTAATTAAGGTCATATTTAGCAGCTAACACATATAGTATACATTATTTATGTCTGTTTTATATTCACATATGCATATTGGACACAACAGGGACTCTGCAGTGTTCACAGCGGACACTGCTAATATTTATGTCTGTTTGTTTGTTTATTTGTTTGTTGTTTTTTAGACTGCTCAACCTCTCTCTAAGCTCGGACCTGGTGCCGGATCAGGACGTGATCGACGTGATCATCCACGTCGGCCGCAATCCGCACGGACGCCATTTAGCGTGGAGGTACTTCAGGGAAAAGTGGGACATGCTAAACTCCAGGTACGTTTTTCTAAAGTCGCAGGCAATTCTTCTTTTCACCAGTGTGTGTTTTTGTATAAATCTTTAACACTCGTCTTTCTCTCAGTGTCTTATGAAATATATATGCGCTTTCTCACAGTCATAAGCCGACACTGCTGAATCTTGATTTTCTTGTTTGTGTGTGGAGCTATAGAGCGCATAATGAATAATATTTATTGGCTTTGCTGTGTGCGTGGCCCCCGGAGTGGTGCGCCGTGGCTTGTAAACAGCGAAGCTTTATTGAGAGTGACTCTCCTCGTTTTTTTTCCCATGCAGGTATGGAGAGGCCTTATTTATGAACTCTAAATTAATCAGCGGGGTGACGGAGTTTCTCAACACTGAGAGTGAGCTCACTGAGGTGAGTCTGACGCTAATACAGCTCCGCTAGCAGCAGCTTTCAGCCAGGGCACACTTCTGAACAGCTGGAGTTGTTGGGGAAATGAGATAGCCATCAAAAGATAAATCACATCTTTTTTTTCTTTACTCTCTTAGTAAAACTCTGGATAACCAGGTTCCTTTAGGAGAAGAAAATGACAAATACGTCTAAATGGAACCCTAAAACCCTAGAAGTCTGTTTTCTCCATCACATTAATATAGAATAAACCTTCAAGACACATTTCTATGCATGTTCATTCCATACTAACTGTGATCAGAGAAAGGCTTCTGTTACTTTTGTCAGGCTAGAGCATTTGTATGGAATATACCCTCACTGGCCACTTTATCAGAAACCCTTTTCTAGTAGCTCTACCTTGCTGGTGTCCAGATAGAGACTATAGACCATCAGTTGATGCACAGTTTGTGTTAGCCATCCTCCTGCCCTTCATCCTACCCACCCAGAGAGAGGGATGCCAATTAAGCTTTCTGCATCACTGGGAATCAACCTTCAGGGAGCTGCACCACTCAGAGCTACCAAAGGTCAGCTACTGACCAGAGAGCTGCTGGATATTTTTGGGTGGCGGACACCTCTTAACCTAGCAGTGACAATGACGTAAAAAAACCTTAGCACTACACACAGTACTATGACCACTACCATGTCAGTGTGACCGCTGTGCTGAAAATTATCCACCACCCAAATAATATCTGAACAACAGCGGTCTTGTGGTCAGAAACTGACCAATTATGAAGGGAGCTGATAATAGGTTTAACAGTCTGTAATTGTACACTTACATAGTGGACATATAAGGCAAGGGTTTCTTATAAAGTGGCTAGTGAGTGGAAGTACAAGTCAGGTGTTTCTAATAAAGTGGCCAGTGAGTGAAGGTACAACTTAGGAGTTTCTAATAAAGTGGCCAGTGAGTGAAAGTACAAGGTAGGAGTTTCTAATAAAGTGGCCAGTGAGTGGAAGTAGAAGTCTGGTGTTTCTAATAAAGTGGCCAGTGACTGGAAATAAATGGTAGAGTTTTTAATTAAGTGGTCAGTGAGTGGAAGTACAAAGTGGGTGTTGCTAATAAAGATGGACAGTCAGTGGAAGGACAAATTATGTGTTTCCATTAAAGTAGCCAGTGAGTGGAAATAAAAGGTAGAGGTTTCTAATAAAGTGGTTGGAGAGCGTAGTTTTAAGGTCTGTACTGTCAGATTAAAAACACAAGCAGAAAGACTTTGCATTGCTGTGCCTTTAACAGACGCACCTCAAAAGGCCCTGTGGTGAAACACTGCAAACAATTAACTAGAACAGAATCAGTCATTGCTTGCTTTAGTCCAGTGCTGAAATATTTATGTTTTAGTGTCTGTGTTGGTTTAATTGCTAGTCTCGGCTGTTATGGTTTCCCCTGCAGCAGGCTGAATTTGTAGTGAATTATGAAAAAAACGACACAAATGTTTCTTCTGTGTAACCAAACCCCAGGTGTCCATGAATTAGAGGAAACTCCAAAATTCTGTTTACTTATTATAATTCTGTCATTTACTTACCCACAAACGATTAACCCTGTTGCCGAAATGGCCTGTATATTCATTTATTCAAATGCATGCAGCGTTTGTCCCTGAGGGGCCCTGAATGCTGATGCCTGTCTCTGACTTCCACCAAGCTGCAGCTTTTACTTTTCCACACTTGCGTTTTTCTTAAATAGCACATTAGCATTTTGTCATAGACAATGAAGTGCAAGAAGAGCACTTTATGGCCTTTTTATGCGTTTGGCACTAAAGTAAGGTGGGAAATAGCTTTGAGATTTCCAGTGGTATCAGAGGTAGGTTAAGCATGTGGTTTATATTAATGGTGCACTAGGTTTGAACGAGTCTGCTGGGGACTACCAATGTCAAAATGAGGAACGACCAAAATACCTATTTTGAACAAATGTTCGTAAGCATTTGGGAGCGTAGAGTTACTACACTTTCAGAAAAAAGCTACTAAACTGTCACTGGGGTGGTACCTCCAGGGAAGCATCTTCATTATCTTTAGTTAGAAAAACATAATTGTACCATATTCCATTGCAGTTATCTTTTTTTTAAGTGGCACTGACTCCTTTCTTCATTCCATGCTTTGTATTTTATTTTTCTATTCTACAATGTTAGATTATGAAAATATACCCCTTTCCCCATGAAAAAGTGAATGTTGTGTACCTTTAAATCTTATTAATTGGACCTCAAGATTATTGTTGCAGTTTTGAGGGTTCATTTACATAGTTTGTACTTGTACAGTACCCATTTCTTGGCAGTATATAGCCATTTTGCTATACTACTCAATTGTAATTATGTAATTACATATGTAATTACATAAGTATTACATAACAAATGACAAAAACATGGTAAAAATGTCATTTTGTTTCTTCCTACAGACTTTTCATTTAATACAAATCATAATAAACTACCTTCTCTTGTACTTATAAACACAAGTGTATATAGACTAAAAGATTAGAATCTACACTTTCCATACAATTTCTTCACTTGTTTCAGTGAACTACTATTCAGAAATAATTCACATACAATCAGAACATGGTTTTATCATTGATTATATCTATGATAACTGACGTTTTAAGCTACCTTGGCTATTTTGTCACTATACCATCTAGCTTGAGGTGATGTTATGTTGTTATTCACTGTGCATTCATTTTAGACATCTTTGTTACTAATTGGCAGGAGAGATTTAGCCGTGTTTTGGAAGACTGAAAAAGCAAAGAAACTCCCTCTTTTTTCTTGGCATAAGAACAACAATTCTATAATTCTGTTTACTTCAAACTTCCTCCCCAGCCTCATTCCCATAAGTAGCATTGTTATCTACTCAATTACATGTCAGTCATTTGCATGTAAATGCATGGTTTTGTATTCCACTCCTGTTTGGCTTAGTTAGAGGAGTAAGCTGGAGCTGTAGATAGGCTAAAAATACACAACACTCATTAGTTAAGAAGACACACTCTCTTCAAGCACGCAATACAGGCGTGTTAGGAGTGCACCGAGTGAATTCAAAGCTGCTCAGGAACGGAGCGGACAAAGCTTTAGTCCAAAAGGCTTAAACCATTTTCAGTTTCATATTAAAAACATGAGAAAATGAGAATATCCATGGCATTCCTCATTGAATTAACACTTTTTCACAGTAGCCATAAAAAAACAGGCAACTTCTGCCTGTTTGGAGGTCCTTCAAAACCTCTTCTTTGGAGGGCCTTAGCTTTTTGTTTCGATGTACCATCACACAACATAAAAATGTTGGGAAATTTTCTGTTTGTAGCTATTTATCCAGGATAGATGAATTCCATTCAATCAAAAAGAGAAGTATTTTATGTTGACCTGTACAGAAAATGTAAATACACATACCTGGCAGTTATAATGGTCATGCATTTTGCCAGACAAATCAAGGAGCTTGAGTTTTATATTTGCAAATAATTATCACAACAGTAATCACTGTCATATTGAAAAATTATGTCTGCTCAAATGTCTATATATTGTAACAACATTTTGCATTTAAAAAAAAACTGCCAACAGCCCCTGGCAGTACCTGTAATGAAAAATGAGGCTTTATTATAAAGCGGTTTGGCAAAACTCAATGTCGTTGAACAGGCAAGGGTCAAATCCACAAAAGCCAAAAAACAAAGAAAGACAAACATAACAAATCCATGCAACCAGATCCAAAGGGCAAAAGAAAAAAAGCAAAGTCAAAGAGTCCAAAGGCAAGATTGAAAAAGACAAAGGGCAATCTGACAAAAAACGCTCAGTAGTTCTCACAAACAGAAACAATACCTCGCAAGGACCCTAAGGTAAAAGCCCGGGCTTTATACTAATAAGTCATATGACAAGAAACACAGGTGAATGAAGTTAGTATTCAGGTGAATGCGAGTGATGATTGGAGTGCTGTGGAGTGTCATCAGTCACGTGATCTGCCTGTGGATTCTGGGAGATGAAGTTCATGGACACTTCAGAAACAGAGGGATGCGTGACAGCACCACCACAGTTCACTGGGGGGCGGCAACCCACAGGTTGAAAAACACTTCTAGTTAATCTGATTAAGCAGATTATGGGGGAAAATATTTTGTTTGATTGTATTAATTAAAAATATATGAGTCAATTTCTATTCTGCCAGTGGAGGCCACTAGGGGGGCTGAAGAAAAAGGTTAAGACCCCTCTCTTAACACATTTTGGCTTAAGCCTTCATTAAGGCGAGCCACATTAAAAACATCTGAGCTTTTAATTAAAAACACAGGAGAAACATTTCACACTGCTTCTGGTGTTTATTAATCTTGTTAGGTTTAATTTTATTTCTGTTTTTTATGTTCTTATGTTTAGATATTGTCCAATTGTTGCAACAAAACCTCTGGTATGTGAACTTTACAGGAGAAGAGAAAAACATTCATAACAATGTAACAAGATTTTGTTAGAAATACTGTTTCTATTGGTCTAAGTTCCATTTCTATTCTATAAAACATAAATAATTTTTGGGCTTTTGATTAATCTCCTAATCTCTCAAGACAAACTTTATAACACATTTGTTGCTTTTTTAAGGGGAATTCTATTTTCTTCTAATCTTTCTGCATAATTCAGTAATTGAGGTGCTAACAAAGTCATTCATAGTGATTTGCTGTGAAAAATGAAAGAAACTTACTGACTCTGGTTTTTTACAATGGTGGTGATAGGAATCACAATGTCTACAATACATTTTATTTACTATCCGAAACCACCAATGAACCTACACATGTCCTCTGAGTTTTTTCCATGACGTTTCACAAGGTTTTAATAAGACAGGAATGATGCAAAACTTTGCAAAGCTTCATATAAAAACATTTACTCCACGCTGTGAAAAATAATAGTTCCCAAATGGTTCTCAGCTTGTATATAGTATTGTAAATTTGTAATATAGTACTTTTAATTTGTAAAGAACCTTTACATTATATGGATGTTCTTTATACTTTAAAAAGAGTCTTGAGACTCGCACATTTCATTTCCAAAAAGGGCACCATCCAGTTAAGTTCTTTATAGAACCAAAAGTGGTTTCACTCCAAAAACATTGATTTGTTAGTGTACACTCTAAATTACCTTACTTGGCTTTGCTTTGCCTTTTAGATCTTGTGAAATAACCCTAGATTCTCCATTTCTGTCATTTTCCTTCCTCAGCTGAAGGATTTCATCGAGACAAGTGGTGGAGGGGCAGCGTCTGCTTTCGCTCGAGCCGTGGAGATCGTCCAAGCCAACGTGAAGTGGCACAACCTCTACAAACAGCAGTTCTATCAGTGGCTGAGGAAATCGCCCAACGGCTAACGAAGCACCTCACGCATTATCTGTTAGCATGGAATCTCTATCAAACATTTATAGGCCAATAACAATGGGAGGAGATAAGAGAAATTTAAAAACAACTTTTTTTTGACCCTGATAGTCTGTAAAATCAAGCCTTTTGTTTCCCCCTGGAAGAAGCAAGGACCAAGCCATGGCGGAAGCAGGCGAGGATAGACGCGGGACGGGTCGAAAAATGTCTTAGCGCGAGTGTTATTGAGTGTTGCATGGTGGTGTACATCTCTAGTGACATTTCTTCTTTCTTTCAGAGTAGCCCCTCCCTCCCCTATCGTTTCATGCATGAAAGTCATTTCCTCCAGTCGTCCTCAAAGCTCGCCCTTCTCTGAGTCCTTCGGAAGCTCAGGTTAAGATCTACGATATTTTCCCGAAAAGAAAAACTCAACTCAACTCAACAGTATATTAATCGCAACCTTAGATAAAGCACAAAGTCATCCAACATGACAATCAGTGTTGTGATTGGACCAGTCTTTATGGAAGGACAATGGAAAGTATACAAAGGGTGTTTATTTGCTTTCTTCAAGCCATAGAAAGAGAGAAGAGAGAAGAGTGGATCCGGCTTTGGCATTGTGTGGTTATTGGAGTTATTTGTGAGCCGCATACCAATTGGTTATATGTGTCTTGGTCTTGGGTCAGTTTAATGCATTCTCTATTAGCCCTGCTGATCCAAGGCCTGTCCTTGGATATCCAGTGTAAATGTTGAGTGGAAAATAATCAATGTGTCGATGTTTAATGGTCAATACGATGGAAAACACAGAGCGCTGGCCCGTCAATAAGGCGCGAGAGACGCATCTGGTCTTCATGGACAAGGAAACCCTGTTGCTACACCACGGTTGCTGTGGAGACGGGTCACAAGAGACACCGGCTGTTTTGTTTTCCTTGGGAATAAAGAATATGGACAAGTAGAAACAAAGAAAAGTGTGCAACATTCCTGAGTAAAAATAAATAAATAAATATATAAATAATCTCTTCCTCGCTCTGAAAACACCAACCCTCACTCCTGCAGCAGGCTAATAAACCCTTCAATCTTGTCGCAGGCAATCTCGCTGAAACAAAAATAGAACAGACAAACTTTTTATTTTCCTTTTCTTTTCTGGAGTCGAATCAAATCCCTGAACAAGTGATCTAGTCTGCAGGACATGCTATCAAAAAAACTTCCTCTCTACCCTGTGTGTTTTATCATGCTGTTCCATCATGCAGTTCCAGCTTTTTGCTCCCATATTGTGTTTTGACGTAAGCGCTTTCTTTTCTAAACGAGAGAAAATATCCTCTGTGTTTTGAGGAGAGCAGTGTAGAGATTTTACTGCTGACAATAAATTCTTTTGTATGGTAATGCACCCATGTCTAATTACGCCTGTCATTGTGGCTTATCTCCATCTATAATGTTGGAAAATCTGACGCTCTTATTCAGTCTGCTTTCTTCCGGTATGTATTCATGTTTCTGAATGCATACGATACTGTGCAACCCTCAGAGACCACCCTTCATTTATTTCATTTCCAGTCAAAACAGCCATTGAATACAGGTTGTTCATTTTTCTGCATGAAAAGATGTATTTAACATAAATTTGCACAGAGGCCTCAACAACTACGTATAATTTTTTCGGTATTTAAAGTGTCCACTCTTTACGCCTATTATAGCTTCCGTTCTTTACAGGCGTCTTGCTTTCAGTTTTTCAAAGAAATCTGCAGGGATACTTTTCCACACCTCCAAAGTTCAGTGATAGAAGTCGGTTGTATTTTCTGCTTCCTATGATCCAAGTAACCCCAAACACACTCAGTGATGTTGAGGTCTGGACTCTGGGTTGACCAGTCCGTTGTCCACTGTATACCAGCAGCTTCTTTGTTTTATTTGCAGATGTTCTTCGTTTTCTATATTCTTGTCTCAGTAAGGGCTTCTTGTCAGCTATACATCCTTTCAGACTAATAGCACTGGGTCGTCTTCTCACAGTGGAAGATGGACAGAAACAGCTGTGGATGTTTTCAGTTCTTTCTCTTGCATGGTTGTTAGGAGTCCCATTTTCTTTGTATCTTTATTCAGGTGGATTGTCTTCTATATAATCTCCTCAGAAACATCTCCTGAAAAATGAAGAACTTAATAACTGTTTTGACTGGAAATGAAATAAATGAAGGGTGGTCTCTGACTTTTGCACAGTACTATATGTATTCCAGCAGATATTCGTGTTACCGAATATAGGTTTCTGAACAAGCAATCCTAATCAGGGGCCCCCATACATACACTATATGTCCAAAAAATCTGTAGTCATACAATGTTTCTTCTGAAATCAAGTGTATTAATAAGGAATTTGTCTCTTATTATCTTGTGGGAAGGTTTACACTAGATGTTGGAACACTGCAGTTGATTTTAGCCATAAGAGCATTAGTGAGGTCAGGTACTGATGTTGGATGATTAGTTCTGGATCACAAACGCCACTCTAACTCATCCCAAAGGTGTTGGATGGAGCTCCATCACTCCAGAGATAAAGGGATTTTGAGTAAATAAGACAGATTAATTATGATTGACACTATATATATATATATATATATATATATATATATATATATATATATATATATATATATATATATACACATATCGTGTCAATCATATATATGCGTGTGTGTTTGTGTGTGTGTGTGTATGCATGCATTCAGAAATTCAGAATTACTTTGGGAACTGCTTTCGAATCTAAGGAAATGGTGAATTGTGGCATATAACTGTTCTGTGGGTGACGCAATGAATGCTTCATGTGTGCGTCAGACAGAAATAACCTGTGATCTCCGAGACACTGGAACAAAAAAGAAAAGCCTGACCGGGTTGAATGTATAATCATAACAAGCCAAACAACAGCAAACTTTCCGACTGTGCTGACATTTCAGAACAAAGCACGGCGCCAAGCCATTAATCCTCTTTGAGCTGCAAATGCAAATTCACATTTTGTCATTTCTGCAGCACCTACAATCAGAGCGCATTCACATTCAAATCAATGGAGCGGATTGAAATGGATTCGCTCCGTTATCACAAAGCTTTGTTCCCCCGGTGTGTGTGTGTGTGTGCATGTGTATGTCTCGGTGTGTATGTATGGGTGTCTGTGAGAGAGAGAAAGAGAGAAAAAAAGAAATAAGCAAAAGAAAAAATAAAAAAGCTTAGTGGCACCTGCTCTTGGTCAGCCGTATCAAAGCCAGTGATGTTTCTATGAAAGGAACCTGTGTGAAAGGTGCAAACAAAAAAAGGTGTGTGTTGTGTAAAAGGTCACACTCTCTGTGGCAGCAGAATCAATAGCCATCTCCAGACAATGCAGCACTACAGCACCAGCGCCATCAACACAGTGAAGCCCACGAAAAATACCTTGAAACATTAAAAAAAATACTCATTTCGCTATAAGGGATGTGGTATGGACTGTGACATTGGCTACTTTAAACAATGCCCTACCCAATATATAGTGCACTATTTTGGCTATTTGTAAAAATATGCCCTACTCACTAAATAGTGCACTATTTTGGGTAATTTTTAAAGCTATGATATATTCACGATACAGTGCATAATGTTGGGCCATGACAATTCGCTATATAGTGTACTATTTTGAGTTATGCTACGTTTGAAACTGTAAACTATTCACTATATCGTGCACTATTCTGGGCTATGGTACATTTGAAACTATGCCTCATTCACTATATAGTGCACTATTCTGGACTATGTTATGTTCAAAACTATGCCCCATTCACTATACAGTGCACTATTCTGGGCTATGTTATGTTGAAAACTATGCCCCATTCACTATATAGTGCACTATTCTGGGCTATGTTATGTTGAAAACTATGCCCCATTCACTATATAGTGCACTATTCTGGACTATGTTATGTTCAAAACTATGCCCCATTCACTATATAGTGCACTATTCTGGGCTATGTTATGTTTGAAACTATGCCCCATTCACTATATAGTGCACTATTCTGGGCTATGTTATGTTAAACTATGCCCCGTTCACTATATAGTGCACTATTCTGGGCTATGTATGTTCAAAACTATGCCCCATTCACTATATAATGCACTATTCTGGGCTATGTTATGTTCAAAACTATGCCCCGTTCACTATATAGTGCACTACTCTAAGCTATGTTATGTTCAAAACTATGCCCCGTTCACTATACATGCACTATTCTGGGCATGTTATGTTCAAACTATGCCCCATTCACTATAATGCACTATTCTGGGCTATGTTATGTTCAAAACTATGCCCCATTCACTATATAGTGCACTATTCTGGGCTATGTTATGTTTGAAACTATGCCTCATTCACTAGGTAATGCACTATTCTGGGCTTTGTTTTGTTTCAAAACTATGCCCCATTCACTATATAGTGCACTATCCTGGGCTATGTTATGTTCAAATCTATGCCTCATTCACTATATAGTGCACTACTCTAAGCTATGTTATGTTCAAATCTATGCCCCATTCACTATACAGTGCACTATTCTGGGCTATGTTATGTTCAAAACTATGCCCCGTTCACTATATAGTGCACTATTCTGGACTATGTCATGTTCAAAACTATGCCCCATTCACTATATAATGCACTATTCTGGGCTATGTTATGTTCAAAACTATGCCCCATTCACTATACAGTGCACTATTCTGGGCTATGTTATGTTCAAAACTATGCCCCATTCACTATATAGTGCACTATTCTGGGCTATGTTATGTTCAAAACTATGCCCCATTCACTATACAGTGCACTATTCTGGGCTATGTTATGTTCAAAACTATGCCCCATTCACTATATAGTGCACTACTCTAAACTATGTTATGTTCAAAACTATGCCCCATTCACTATATAGTGCACTATTCTGGGCTATGTTATGTTTGAAACTATGCCTCATTCACTATATAGTGCACTATTCTGGGCTATGTTATGTTGAAAACTATGCCCCATTCACTATATAGTGCACTATTCTAAACTATGTTACGTTCAAAACTATGCCCCATTCACTATACAGTGCACTACTCTAAACTATGTTATGTTCAAAACTATGCCCCATTCACTATACAGTGCACTATTCTGGGCTATGTTATGTTTGAAAACTATGCCTCATTCACTAGGTAATGCACTATTCTGGGCTTTGTTTTGTTTCAAAACTATGCCCCATTCACTATATAGTGCACTATCCTGGGCTATGTTATGTTCAGATTTATGCCTCATTCACTATATAGTGCACTACTCTAAGCTATGTTATGTTCAAATCTATGCCCCATTTACTATACAGTGCACTATTCTGGGCTATGTTATGTTCAAAACTATGCCCCGTTCACTATATAGTGCACTATTCTGGACTATGTCATGTTCAAAACTATGCCCCATTCACTATATAGTGCACTATTCTGGGCTATGTTATTTGAACTATGCCCCATTCACTATATAGTGCACTATTCTGGGCTATGTTATATTTCAAAACTATGCCCCATTCACTATATAGTGCACTATTCTGGGCTATATTATGTTTGAAACTATGCCCCATTCACTATATAGTGCACTATTCTGGGCTATGTTATATTTGAAACTATGCCCCATTCACTATATAGTGCACTATTCTGGGCTATATTATGTTTGAAACTTTGCCCCATTCACTATATAGTTCACTAAATTAGGCTATTTTCAAAACTATAACCTATTCACTATAAAGTGCACTATTCTGGTCTATGTTCAAAACTATGCCATATTTACTATAAATTACACTATTTTGGTCTAGGTTTGAAATTATATACTATTTTAGACTATACTATGTCCTATTCACTATATAGTGCTCTATTCTGCACTATCCTATGTTTGAAACAATGTCCTACTCAACGTGTAGTGCACTGTTTTGGATTCTGCTATGTTCAGAACAATGACCTATTTGGTCAATTATCAAAATTATGACCTATGTACTACACAGTGAGATATTTTAGGCAACGGCATGTTTAAAAAAATTATCTGCTCAATATATAGCACAGTATTTTTATATATTTTTAAATAATGCTCTATTCCCTTTTGTAGGTCACTAGTTTGCACAATCTTGCAAACTATGAAATGTTATGAAATGTATAGCATAAGTCAGTGGTCTTTAAATCTGGACCTTAAATGCAGTCTCTGGTCCTACATTTTGTAATCACTGGTAGCTAACTGACCTGTTGATGTAACTGTATAGCCAACTAGTGTCACAGCTATTCACGATTACAAAATTTGGGACCAGATCCAGATTCAAAGACCTCTGCCATGTGTGATATGTTAAGGTAGCTGGCTCTTTTCACATTTCATAAATAGAACTGGGAGGTCGAGGGAGGAGGTGAGGACATGATGGGAGAATGATTGAAAGTGGCTGCAGCCGTGTTCACTAAAACCGAGATGCATCAACTCACATTTTTTAAAGTGAGTGGGTAAACTCTAAACATAAGTTAGTAAACTCTATGAAAAGGTATGTAAATTGTGTTTATCTGCATTTACCCTCCACTACATTCATAACACAGGAGCACTTTACAAGCATCAGCGGGACGGGCAGAAGCAGCGCAATTCCTGTTCCTGATCTAAAGTGTGCTTTATTTAGCTGTGTTCTCGTGGAAAAACAAAAACAATATGCAATAATGCAGCTTCCTTGCGGCCCACTCTGCCCCCACACATGAAAATCACTGAATTAGGAGACTATTCTGTTCCCTATATTAGTGCTCCTATATATAGTGCTCCATTGTAGGGAATGGTAATTAGGGGACCAGGTCCAATACAGTACAGGTGAATACATTATCAGGTTCAGTACAGACAGGAATATCGTTGTAAATACAGCTCTACACAGTAGAACCTGTTGTTTACTACTGTAAAAAGCATGACATTTAAGAAATGTGCTTGAAGGAATTAAATTTCCTCATGGGGTAAAATTGTGCCATGACTAAGATTACTTGAAATAATGTGAACTGAGCGATTTCATATGAAGAATGCAGGGAGAGGACACTTATGAGATATATTTAAGATATTTTCACGTGTCCACACTGTGACATTTCAAACTATGCTTCATATAAGAAAAACTGAAAATACCAGAAAATTGTTCAGCTGGTACAAAAGGGCACAAGGGGCACGTAATGTTTATATGAAATTGGCCTGCAATTCCACTGCTTTCATTATATAGGCTGTAAAACTGCACCCATGTAGTGAAAATGTATTCTTCTCTTTCTAAACATCCTTCCCTTCTGACTTTCATTCCCTTTTGCAAGCGTTTACATCATAATATTGAACAGTGTGACATCCGATGTCTGACAACTAGATAAACAAATGCACTAAAATCACCAAAAACATTACCTACAAAAACAAGAGGGCTGTTATCAACTTATTTCAGTCCCTTTTCTGTATGCCTCCAAAATCCATAATTACAGTTTTATACAGCAGTTTTATTGATTTTTTTAAGTGAAAACACGAGAAACATCCTTAATACAGGGACATACTTAAATATGGCACATTTCAAAAATAGTGAAAAAATACCACTGATTTCTTGAATTTAACATATTGTAAAAAAATAATAAAACAAAGTGTGGCATGTGCACAAATGTTTTTTTTTTCTTCCAATGTTTTAAATCCAGCAAATAAATAGTAATTGTACATTCAAATGGAGGATGTGTTAACTTATTTTCTCTTACAAAATTAAACATGTAATTTAAACAGGAGTGCACTAATTTTTGCCCTAACTTAAAACCATATTCATTAATAAGAGGATTTACCAGTGTTCATCCATAATCACATATGTTTTAAAGGATATCATGGAGAAATGGATTTGCTCTGCTTTTTTGATGAAAAAAAAAATTATAGACTATGTAATCATTGCTAAAGTTTCAAAAGTTTGCTTTAAAATGTTAAAGTTCCCTCTTTTGTCCATATATGGAAAGTAAGTTGAAAAACGGCTTTCGGCTTTCACTTCATAATGGTTGTGACAACATATTTACATATGCTAATTCAGCCTGTAGCAGTTTAGTGTTTTATTTCTTAACAATATGTTAAATTCAGCAAATAAACAGTAATTGTGCATTAAAATTTACAGAAGTGTGTTTAGCCTTGGGGCGATAAAAGATATTATCGAATATCACGATAATTTCAACCAGTGACGATATTAAGTAAATTATCATTTTATTATTTATCATGTATCCTTGCCATGTGACTTTTTTCTTTTTTTTCTTTTTTGTCGTTCTTTGTATTTAACTTTGTACAAGCATTCTAATTGATGGTAGGTTAACATTTTAGACCTAAGCTTAGACCATGCAAACATAACTAATTAACTACAAATATACGTTTTTAAAGCGCCGCTTGAAAAGATTAGAACATAGCGTTTCAGTCTGGCAAAGAATGCTGGGTATATGCAAATGAAACACTCCGCTACGTGTGACCTTCTCCCTAGACGGTGATAAATGGATGAGCTTGTACAGAATAAGGGTGTTACCACGCCCGTGTGGCAATATTTTGGGTTCCAATCAGACAAACACGGAGAACCGTTAGATGTTAACAGTGTTACATGCCGTCTATGCAGAAAACTGATCTTCAGCAAGATAGTGGTGCCTGAGATGTATAATAATGTTAATTGTGTATGAAACAGTCTAGGTTGTTAAAGACTATAATCATAATAATATTAATAATTATTATTATTATTTCTTCTAACATAACTGTTTTTTCCAGAATTAAGATTCACTGCTATAATTCTCCTTTGCTGTTCCACTGAGATGCAGCAGTTCACTTACATAGGCTGCAATAAAATGATCACATGACTGAAAGGCTGACTCACTTGGGTTTTCTTCATAAATTAATTTTTAACACGATAATATCGTTTATCGCGATAATTCTGGAGACGATAATCGTTTGTCTAAATTTACATTATCTCCCAAGCCTAGAGGATGTTTAAACTTTTTTATTTTTGAGAAAATCAACAAAACATGTCATTTGACCAGGAGTGCCCAAACTTTTGCATCTGACTGAAAGTTGTATGTATGTCTCTAAGACTAAAGGCAAGAAAAAAAGGATAAAGGGATGTCTTAAGGGATTAAGGTAGGTCGAAACACAGTCATGTAAAATGCATTATGTTATGAGTGGACAGAATAATAAAATAAGATGTATATGGGCCTTTAATGCTGCATAGCTTTAAACATCCTATATTCTATATGCTATTAAGTTTCTTTCTACAGCTTGGTAAAAGAAGTCACCACTCTGTCTTAAAAGTTTATAGTTTGGTTTTCTACCGCTAACCATTTCCACTTCCTCTGTGGGTCCTGAAGCATGAACCTGCAGGTCATTCTTTTCCTGTCCCACTGCAGTAATAGTGTAGAAAGATGGCTCTAAACTGGACTGCCCCTGAGTGGACTCCTCTGATGGTGTTTTCTGTGGCCACTCTGTTTGCGTCTGCCATGGAGCTTCAGCCGTTCATCTGCAGGACAATAATGAGCGCTCCTGAGCTCAGGGACCCGGGGAGGCCTGTATTGATCTGAGGTCATCTAGGCCACAGCTGGAGACATACATCATCTACAGTCCTTACAGAGCTTCTCTTTAACCCTTGAGGCTACCGCACACCAGCAAAAAGCATTGTGTAGCAGATACAGGACACAGCATATCTTTAGTGCAAAATAAGCACCATAATGAGAATGCCAATGGATGTTCTCTGTGTGAGATCAAAGTTCAATCTCTTAACCTTAAGCTCTGGATGACTTTCATTTTACACTCTACTCGTATAGAACTCTGCAAAAGCCTTAGGCATCTAAGAAAATGGTCTGTAAAGCTATTTACCTGAGCAGTCAATGTTTTTTGTTCAGAAATATTAGAACAAATACAAATAAACAGATAGATTTACAGTTACCATCTAATACCTAATTTATCTTTTCAGTACTACATTAAATTAAGAAGTGAGAACTCAGGAACCAAAGCTGTGTTCTTCTAACTATATGCTTCTAACATATAAGGATCATTCATCCAAACTGGTTCAAAGTCACAGTTGAAACATTTCAGATTTTTACCTGACTTGGACTTTAGGCTAAAATCCTTTCACCTTGAATGTCCTTAAAGCTTAATTATGTTTAGTGCATTAAAACAAATGAACATTATGTAACTAACAAAGCGATAATAACTAGCATTTCTGTAGTGACAATTTAAGCTAATAACTCAAAAATGCTAGCCAGTAAATGACTAGCAAACACAGATTTCATAATATTCATAATATATGATATCATAATATTTTTCATAAAAATACAAACAAATTTACTTAATTGCAGAAAATATGTTTCAGTAGTGATAATTTATAATGTTGATTTACAGACTTTGGGACATATTTACTTCAAAACAATGGGATCTAACTGCTTACCATGTGGCCATGAGTGACAGGGATGCAGTCTCACGTCCTAAAATGAAGGGGCATGGTTAAAATAAGGCTCCGCTTATAGACCTAAGTTATTTATGTTTCGGTAGTGACGTGAAAAAGCTTTTAAATTAAACTGATGATGAATATAAATTTTTCAACATCCAAAACTCTTTCAGCTCATGGAATCAAGACAGCACCGTCCTCCTGATGATCAGTGTGTGTCTCGATTACATGTTCCTTAATAACAACTTTTTCAGGATTCTTATTCGAATAATTCTGCCGTTCTCACTGCGGATCTGTTCTGAGTTTTGTCTGAGTTTTTCCTTTACTTGATGGAGGACGTCATGATTAGAGATGGTTGTGATTGGCAGGGAGGCATCAATCATTACTTTACAAATGGCCAATTAGGTAATTACATTCAAATAATTTCACAATGTCAATTAAAATAGCAAAACAGCGGTAATAACAGTAGACTTCTATGGGTTAATCCACACTAAATAAACAGGGGTGCAGATGAATGATGTGAAAGAGCCAGCTAGGCACAAATGAGGACAAATGATGGAAGGATGAAGCTGTTTCTTTTGGGGTTTTTCAAACAGAGAAGAGCACTTCAGGTCAGGAACTCTTTTATGTCGGCTGTGAGGACTTTTTCAGAGCAGCTTCGTGGCACAGAGAAAAGCCAAGAGTTAACGAGAGGGAGACGTTAACGGTGAAAGTTGTTAAAGAGTGTCTTTTGCCCTCACTGGATCCTCAATTAAATCCCCTCTCCTGGGCTTTTTTGATAAAGGTAATTAGATATTGATTATGTTGCCGCGCCAATATCCGGCCGCGTCTTCAAAGGGGAAGGCGTCTCTCACAGGAAATAATCACTGGGATGTTTACAAAGGAGAAAAAGAGGGCGTGAGATAAAGCGAGCGAGAAAAAGGAGGAGTGTCACGCCACATCGGAGCTCTTCTAACCAGCCTAACCATCTTGTTGCTATTTCTGATTTAATTTAAATCCCTTTTACAACCGGTTGTGCAAAGGAGCGGCAGCCAGAGTGTCTTGGGCTTAGAAAAGTTTTTAAAAAGTAAATAACCAGGCCGCCTTAAAGGGGAATTCCACTGGTTTTTGTTTTCTTTTCAAAATCTCTCGTAATTAAATGTGTAAAAAAGAGTGGTTCAATGTGAAACGCGAGTAAAACATGGTATCAACTAGCTGAGTGTTTTCTCCCAATGAGAAATGAGGGTGGGAGGGGGAGGTGAAGCATGATATTATAGGTTAATATTATTTTTCTTGCACACAGGTGCAAAGTGACATAATCAAAAGTTAGAGGACATTTTAGAGAAGGAGCAAAAGTCACTGCATTTTGATGGAGGATCACAGGAAAACAAGAAATCTGTAAAATGATGATTAAACATGCGTACTATGACCAAGAACATGAACTAAGAAGGCTTTTACAGTAAAGAAAATAAAAAAAAAAAAAAAAAAAGCTTTAACTTGTAAAAGTAAGTAACCTGGCAGTAATCGATGTGTTGCATTCTGTTAAAGCAGCACTAGGTTAGATTTGGGGATTTGGAGACCTCTCTGGTGGAATTGTGTAATTACACCCAACACGCAGTAGAACATTTTGTAACACAGGTTGTGCTTTGGACCCCTTCCCCAAGGGGATGAATCTGATGATTGTGAGCATGTTGAAAGAGAATTCAAAGAGGACTCAGTCAAAACTTGGTGAAGGATGCATCTTAAGAAGATGTGAGTGAATGATCTACTGTTGCCATCATATCTTCATGAGTACAGTGTTGATTCTGCATTTGAACCTTCTTTTTGAGTCTGTGTGTGTGATGTTAATAGGTAAAGACGTGTGACGTGGTCCGAAAACCTCCTGCCAAATCTAACCCGACACGTCTGACTTTTAAATGATTATTTCAGGCTTTACAGGGTGACTCACAGCAGCCCACACACCATATTTTAGCATGTTTTTTCTTGACTTAGTAATGACACTTCTTTCAATGTTCTTGCAAAGTGCATGCTTAACTTTATTAATGTTAGTTCAATAAAATCTAAATTTTAAGGCAGCTTAATATACTTTGATGATTAACTTAAAAACTGAAGTGAACAGAATGTAAGCCACTGCTTCTTGTTCTGTTACTCAGTATTGGACATTTAATTAACTCAGTTTTAAGGCAGCCAGTGTAATTAGTTTTACGTTAAAGCAAACACTTTCTAACAGTGGACAGTGAGTGAGGGATGCAGAGAAAATCACAACACAGCTCAGGCTCTTCTGCATCCTCCACAGCAAAAACATCATATTAAAATCCGACTCTAATAGAATGGAAATGTGGAGTGTAGAGCTGATAAGGCTGATGGACGCAGTGCAGGCCGAGCCGAGGTAAGGTCACTGTGCTGTTCGGGACGGTTTTTGTTGCGGATGGACAGTCAGCGGAGGTGACTGGAGAGACTGCAGAGAGTTAATGCATATTTTACACAGCTGTGATTCGATCTAGACTTTGATTGACAGCCAAAGCCTTTTAGCTGTGAGATGCCCATAGTTCTCTATTTTTAGTATCTATCTCTCTCTCTCTCTCTCTCATTCTTTCTCTCCCTCTGTCTGTCTCTCTGTTTCTCATCCTCTTTTTCTAAATAATGCCTAAATAGTGGGTTTCTCTGTCTCTTTCCCATGTTTTCTCACAGTGTCAGCCTAGCCTCCTGTAGGATGATAATGTCAAGGTCTTTGATAGAGTTTTGAAAATGATAATTTTAGCTTTTCAAGGCTGATGACCTCAAGTCTTGGATGTTCCACAAACTCACTGAAAGTGATGTTATTTTTAATTTCATTCTTTTCTATTTAAAATGAGATGAGAACTGTGAAAAACAACGAATATCTATGAATCTAAGTAACTTTTCTTACACAGCATTAGTCAGTAATATAAAACAGTAATGCATTATGTACAATGAATATTTTTCTTCAGGCTTCCTCCTGGAGCTCCTGTGCAGTTTTTACATGAGTCTAGTGCAGACGTACTGCAATAACTACTTGATCTCAACCATGTCTTGAGTGGCCGGTGCTCCTCTTAGGGCATCAGCATGGCTGCGGTGCTGCTGTGTTCCGAGTAGTCAGGTGTTGGTACCTCTGCTGTCTGGCTGGTTCTGGTGTGTTGGTGACCCTGCTGGGTGATGAAGTGCTGCTCTGGGTTGTGAGGGGCGTTGTGCAGGTCTGACTGATGGGGTGCGCTGAACTGGTTGAGGCAGGTTGTGCTGGCATAGTTGCTGTCCTGGCTGGTGTCTTTAGGGGAGTTTGCGTGCTGGTGGGCTTCTAGTGGGTGTGTGGTTGTGGCAGCGCCTTTCTGTTGCTGGGTGCTCTCCTCTGTGTTTGAGGGTCATGTGAGTTTGTCGACCCAATGCTATATCCTTCAGTGTTTTTGCAAACTCTTTGACTATATGCCTGTTTAAGTGCACATGGTGATGACGGGTTATGCTTGAATGGTGAGCCAGGTGCACGTTGGGAATGAGAGTACATCCTCTGGTAATATATGCTTTAACTTCCTGAATGGTGGCGGGATGGAAGTCCTTTCGGGGCAGGATTGTGGAGACTATGATTTTGGCACTGAGATAAGTCTGTAGCCCTCTGTGCTACTCTGCAGAACAGTCCTCCAACTCTCTCTAAGGTCATTTGTGCCTGTGTGGATGATGATGCAGGTAGGCTTGTCAAGTATATCAGAGAGGATTTGATGGGCATCTTTCTTTCTTGGGTATCATATCTTCAAAGTTTTTTGGTTTGAGAAGAGCTTCTTTTCTTGTAGGAATCTTCCATTTGAATCAATGAGGATTGCAACATCACTGTCTCTTTGCAGTGTACCTGTCCTGCTGGTCTGTGAGTCTTGGGTTTGAGTGGTGAGAGTTTTGTCTGTTTGTTGTTTCTTTTGCTGTTTGTGGGGGGCTGTGGGTGTGACTGGAACTGTTGCAGGGTGGTCTCTTTGTGTGGGGGGGCCTCATCTGGGTGTTGGCTGGGGCAGGTTCTTGGGGCTCAGAGAAGTTTGGGCATGCTCAGTGTGGGCAGTGTTCTGGAGGGCAGTCTGAGGCTGTAGCTGTGCTTTGAGGAACTCTATGATGGTGTCTCTGTGGTGTATCTCCTGTCTCAGGCCTGCCAGCTCTCTTTTCAGCTCCTCTTTCAGGTCTGCAAGTTCCCTTTTTGCATTTACCTTGCGCTCTGCTAGCTCTCTTCTTAGTGAGTCCCTGTCCTCAAACATGCTGTCTATGTTTCTCCTCTGCTCCTGCACCGTCACCTTCAGCTGGTGTTTGGTTGGCTAAGTTGGTCTCTGAGGAGATCGGTGTGTGTGCTGGTGGACATGTGGGTCTGTATCTGCTTCTTCAGTCCTACTAGCTCTACCTCCAGCAGGGAGAGGCTGTCTTTGAGCTGTGCTACAGTGGTGTGAAGGTGGGCAGAGGCTGATGGGACTGTGTCTTCTGCAGAAGCGGGGTGGCTGTGGTGGGGCTCTGTTTCTCCATCTTTACTGTGTGTTTCAGGAGTGACTACTGTTCTCTCACTTTCACACTGCTCTTTGAGAGATGGGAAGGCTTCTTCAAGTGTCTCAGTGCAGCTTCACTTCCTTGCACCAAGACTGTCCCATTCTGATACATGTTGACTGTTAGGAATCTTCTTTCTGGGATTTTTTCACAGTCTTCAAAGATACAAATCTGTCGACCATTGCAGATTCTGCACTTTGTTATATTCTTGTATTTTCTACAGACCATTGAATGTCACATGTCTGTGTGTTCAGTGTAGAACAGCAGGTTGGTGATGGTACTTTTCCCTTTAATTAGGCTGCAGTGTTTAAATAAGGTTTCTGGACTTTCCCTCTGTGTTTTTAGCTTCTACTGCTGCCTGCTGCTCTCAGATTGAGTGTCTGCATGCAACTCAAACTCTCTGGCTCCTCCTACTGCTCTGCCTACTGCTGCAGCTATAGCCATTCTCACACAGTGTATCTGTTTTTCGAAAAATGCCAGCAGCCTAACTGTCCACTCGAGGGAGGGGAGTAACTGTCCACTTGGGGGAGGGGTGTAACTGTCCACTCGGGGGAGGGGTGTAACTGATCGCTCGGAGGAGGGGGCTCAGCTAACTGTCAATTTCACAGCACTAACAGCTTAGCTAAAATCCTTAGCAGTGTGTTATAGCAAACTGATGATGTTATCTGTAATTACTGATTAACCTCTTTCAGGACTGTATAGAATATAGCTCTATTAAATATTCATCCACAGTATTCAGCTATGGCAGGTGCTTCCTTACCCCAAATGTGGAGTAGATCAGATCTGTCTGCTGTTTAGTGTATCCAGTCCACCTCTGTGTTAGCCATCTTAGATCACCCTTAGTTTCCCTTTCCTATTTTCCTTTCCTCTGTTTTCCTGATCGGGCGGCACGGTGGCGCAGTGGGTAGCACTGTTGCCTCATAGCAAGAAGGGCCTGGGTTCGATTCCCAGCTGGGTGACCAGGGTCATTTCTGTGTGGAGTTTGCCTGTTCTCCCCATGTCTGCGTGGGTTTCCTCCGGGTACTCCGGTTTCCTCCCACAGTCCAAAAACATGCAGTCAGGCTGATTGGATGTGCTGAATTGCCCCTAGGTGTGACTGTGTATGTTTGTCTGTCTGCCCTGCGATGGACTGACAACCTGTCCAGGGTGTATCCTGCCTTCTGTCCAGTGACAGCTGGGATAGGCTCCAGCGACCCAGAAGGATAAGCGGTTTAGATGTATGTATGTATGTATTCCTGATCTGTCCCTGTAGTTGTCTTCTTTATGTTTATTCCAAGAGGTTTAAATGTTCTTTATCCTATTCTCCCTTTTCTTATTCCTCTTCTTTTCCTGGTAAAGATGTTATGCTACACAATTTTTAATGTTTGTTAGCGTTTTGTTGCCAAATCTAATAACTTTCTGAATCAAATTGTTTACTGGTTAGAAATTATTTTATATTGATTGTTTTCTAAGTTCTGTCGCATTTTAAAATAAGAAAAGAGAAAATTCAGAAGCTCATCTGAAGCATGACTTTCTCTTGTGACTCTCTCTCTCTCTCTCATTCTTTCTCCCCTCTAATGTCCTATTACCATTTTTGTAACGAGATTCGCTTCATTAACTCATTTTAGGTGAAAATACTCCAGTGTCACTCTTGGTAAACCAATCTTTTAATAGAATGTCATTAATTAGTGACGCTGATGTCTATTAAAATTATGATAAGCACAAAACACTGAAGGCAAACATTTTCCATTAGGTAGAACTGAGTGGCTCTGAAATCACTTTTTACAAACAAGCAAAGTTTCAGTTTAAGATTTATCTGCAACTCAGTTACAAGTTTAAGTTTAATAAAACCCAGGTTCACAAATGTGTTTTCCTTTGCTATATTGCATCTGTAGGTCTCTGTTCATAAACATAAACTAGCCAAAACAAATTTACTATAAAATGAAATAGTGTTTGTATAAATTCATAAAAAAGACGCATGCCGGTCACAACAGCGTGTGTACATATTTCTATATTGTGGTCTATTTACACAAAGTTAGGTTAGTTCCATCATTTATATTGGCATAGGCACTCCCAAACTTTTACGCTGTTGTGCTGACATTGACGCTGTTGCTTGCACTGGGTCGTTATGTCCAAGAGGTCAAAACAAGCTCAGAACAAAGTGCGCACTGTACCCTGATTGGTGTTCTTGCTTCATGCTTCTTTCATTTTGACGTTACGTTTTTATGCACACATAAGCCAAAAGGAACGTCAGTAGTGGAGTAAAAAGTAGGATACTTGACTTTGAAATGTAGTGGAATGAAAGTAAAAAGTTGCCCAAAATGGAAATACTGTGGTAAAGTAAAGATACACAAAAAAACTACTTAAGTACAGTAACGAATTACATTTACTTCGTTACTGTCCACCACTGGTCTCTGTCTATCTATCTATCTCTCTCTCTCTCTCTCTCTCTCTCTCTCTCTCTCTCTCCTGCATACATAGACATAAACTTTCTTCTTCTCACTCTGTCTCCCTCACATGCACTCTCTCTCTCTGATACCCTGTTTTCTTTCACGCTTCTCTCTTGCACACTTTCTCTATCCCTCATACACATTCTTTCTCTGTTTGTGTTTTTCTCCCCCACTCAGTCTCTCACATTCTCTCTCACATCCTCCGTCTCCCTCTTTCCCTCCCCTTTTTCTCACTCTCACCCTCACCCTGTGTTTCTCTTTCTGTCTGTCTATCGGTAAGAGTTCTTCATTTTGAACGTGCATCCTGTGCCCTCATCCCTGAACCTCTACATTAAAACATTTACGATGAGCCCTCGGGGCAGCCGCTGAGGAAACACATCTTTCTGAACAGAGAAAGTGCTAAAAGCAACACCATCCACCTCTGGCACCAAATCCAGCAGCAAAGCAGCAGGCAGCTCCAGAGATGCAGCAAGGTGTATCAATTGGGGGCGCTGAAAGTTTAAGCAGCGTATATCAACACTGTCAGAATAAAAGCTTCTATTTTCAATTTATTACTTTACAGAATTTGTTTTTTATCTAGTGTTAAAATTTCATGACCAAAATGACGTGGACAAAAGTTTTGTTCCATTAACTTCCATTCAAAAATATAGCTACAGTACATTTTGGACATTTGGAGACCTCTCTGGTGGAAATGTGTACTTGATGTGTTTTTCCTTTTTTTACCAGTTACCATGTTGGTGACCGCCATAACAGCGACAATACACAATTTATGTTAACCTAAATGCTATGGAAAATCATTTTTGCTTTGCTATGTCTATGTAGCTGTGGCAGTAGAACTAGCTAGCTAACTAATCATACTGTTCTCTCTGTTGTTAGGCACAGCTGTTGTAGCGGTAATGTTAGCTAGCCAATGTATGTATGGGCAGAGCATCTGCTTTCTATAGTAAGCTAAGCTGCCCACGGACATCCTGATTTTTTCATTTACACTCTGATTGGTTATCCACATACCCTCTGAGCACACTTCTGCGCAGCTGGTTTTATCAGTTTAAAGGGAAACACATTTTTCTGTGATTTTTAAATAGCTAATAACTGATTTTATTTAGTTATTTTTTCACCCTAATAAAATCTCTGGATCTTACTTCGCCACCCCATTCCAAAAGTTCTAGCTATGCCCCTGATTTATGGATTACTTTTACAGAGTAACTACCCCAACACTGCAGCTAGCTAACTATAGCTCTATAATAACTTCCTAACCAAAGAGCAGAGATTTTCCCGATCAACTAGCTAATGTTAGCCCTACAACAGCTGTTCATATTGAGTTTAGCATGAGCTCTGATAGACACACAACAGCAAAATCATCAATGTGTGAATTACTTCCCAGCTTAATGCCTATACAAATGTACAGCATATAAAACCCCCAAAACACACTAAGAAGGTGCTAATCTAATGCAAATATTTCATATGGATTATGTAATGTCTGGATTTACAATGCCCAATACTAACAATCAGTGTAAATAAAATAGTATGCAGTTCATTTTAAGTTAAGATACCTCTAAGGGCTATGAAATGAAATCAGCTTTATACAAAACCTGTACAAGAGCAATTACAGCAATGACCTGTGCATTGCCAACCACATGGTCATATCTGTATATGAATGTTGCATAAACATAAGCACCAATTGCAACATTCCCCTCTTTATATAATCCAACCTCCTGAGTTCTATGGTCTCTGAATAGAGTAATTTTGGACGGTACCTTTCTTAAATTGCCACTCTATAATTGTACTGAATGCAGTCCGGCAGCAGTACTGACCAACCCAAGATGTGCTGACCAACCCAAGATGTGCCTGGCTGAACCCAGCGCATCATCTACATGTGTATATCTATGATCTGGAGCATCACTCTGCTGTCATTAGCTACAATCAGTTTGAGGGGCTCTTAAAAAATAAAAAAAGAAATTGTCTTTGCCACATCATCCGATCATTCATAAGCTAAACTCCAGGCAGCTACATTAACTTCAAGAATGTGTTTCTGCATCAAACCACAAACAACACCAATAAATGTGATTTAGATGCTGAACACATAAATAATAACACAAAAAAATTAGAAATGCAACAATAAGCAAACGTAGTCTGTACTACAGTCTAATTCATATTTAAAAAGGTCTTTTATTTTATTATTATTGTTTTGTTATTTTTGCAGCAGATGTAGATGTAGTTGAACAATCCTGAAAGCTTAGGGTTACACCCCCACCCCCCACATCTACACAGTGTCTCATCTCCATCCTTTCTTTCCTACTCACTGATTCCTTCAGCCATTTTTGATTTATTAAACTGCAACGCCAAATGAATCACATTACAAAATGCTCTGAATGTGTTAGCAGCATCATCCTCTTTTTCTTATCATCCAGCTACAGTGTAGTACCTCTCTGAGACAAAGACATAGCGATTTAGCATTTACAGCAAAGGTGTGCATCTCACACACAACTGAACTGCAATATTTCTAGCTGATATTTTCAGACATCTTAAGCAACTTTAAACAAATTAACAATGTCCATTTTAATGAATAGCCCTATTAAGACTGGACAGTTCAGTTGCAAAGGAGTGTAGGCCAATAACTCACAGTTTGACTTTACATGGGGAAACTTTTTTGCAACTTGAACTGTTTACATGAAAATGAATTTTACTTCCACTGCATAAGGTTCATTTAAAAGTTTTTGGATGCTCATGCCAAACAGCTGCAAATGTACAAGTTTAACTAATGATGTTGCTTATTTGTTGGTGGCCAATTATCTTAACTATTACCTTAAGAACGTCAACATGATTAGAGATTTTCTGACTAAAGAAGACCTGAAGAAACTCATTCACAACTTTATTTCTAGCAGGATTGATTACTGTAATGGTCTCCTAACTGGACTCCCAAAAAAGACAGTCAAACAGCTTCAGATGATTCAAAATGCAGCTGCCACAGCCTCACTAGGAGTAAAAAAAAAGGAAACACATCACATTTTAAGTTTATAAATCACTTACTGGTGCAGGAGCAGCATATTTATCTGATATGTTGCAGTGAAATGAGCCAAGCAGAACTCTCAAATCATTAGGAACCAGTTAGTCCTGCCTAAGGTAAAGACTAAACATTGGGAAGCAGTGTTTAGCTACTATACTGCTCTTGAAATGAAACCAGCTGAGAGAGAGCATTAAAAACATTAGACACTTTTAAATCCAGGCTTAAAAGATCCCTATTTCATGGTAAATTTCAGTCCAGTGTAAAACACTATTAGCTCTACAGCACTTTATTTTTATAACTTCATTCTTATTTTGATTTTCAATTTCAATGATTCTTCTCTTTTAAAATGTATTGGTTAAACCATGTTTTTAATATCCATACTTTTAAAATTATAATTTGAATGATTTTTGTATTTCATCATTTGTAAAGCACTGTGACCACAGTGTATGAAAAGTGCTATATAAATAAACTTACCTTGCCTTGCTTTGCCTTAACTAGCTATCTGGCTAGCCAGCTAACATTAACATGACAGATGTTTGAACAGCTGGTTGTTGTGCCAGGTTTGTTCTGTTTTCTTAGCCTACTGTTATTGTGATCTGTGTAGAACAATACAATAACTAGCTATTAAACTGTCTAACTGTGCAATAATCAAATATGCTTATTTCAACTTTAATTATTTTTTAATTGCTTTGTGTAACTGTCAAGTTGCACAAACTCTGTATTGTAAGAAACTTTTAACTTGCAACATTGCATTAAAGTTTCACCAAACAAATAGAGACATGATAAGAAGCAGTTCAAGTCTTACAAACTGGAAATATTGCCATGAACTGTCTCTGTAAGCACTACATGGCCAACAGTATGTGGATACCTGAACATCTCACCTATATAACTTGTTGGACATCCCATTCCCAAACCATGGGCATTAGTACGGAGTTGCTCCCCCAGCCTTCACTCTTCCAGGAAGGCTTTCCACAAGATTTTGGAGTGTGTCTATGAAAATTTGTGCCCATTCAGTCAAAACAGCATTTGTGTGGTCAGGCACTGATGTTGGATGAGAAGGCCTCAACATTCCAATTCATCCCAAAGGTGTTCAGTGGGGTTGAGGTCAGGGCTCTGTGCAGACCACTGGAGTTCCTCCACATCAAACTCATCAAATCATGACTTTATGGAGCTCACTTTGTTGCCAGCAGCACAGTCATGCTGGAACAGGAAAGGGTCTTCCCCCAAACTGTTGCCATGAAGTTGGAAGCATACAATTGTCTAAAATGTATTACCATTACCCTTCACTGGAACTAAGGGGCCGAGCCCAAACCCTGAAAAACAGCCTTAGACCATTATCCCTCCTCCACCAAACTTTACTGTTGGCACTATGCATTCTGATAGGTAACATTCTCCTGGCATCTCCCAATGCACAGCTCTTGTGCTGGTGTTGCTTCAAGAGGCAGTTTGGACCTCTGTATTATGTGATGCAACAGAGTATAAACAATTTTTACACACGCTTCAGCACTGTGGCTGTGCTCGTCAGTTTGCATGGTTTACTGCTCCATGGCAGGGCTGTTGTTTCTCCTACATATTTCTATTTCACAATAGTAGTGCTTACAGTTGACTAGGGCAGGTCTAGCAGGGAAGAAATTTCATGAACTGATTTGTGGCAAAAGTGATATTCTACGACAGTACCACATTTAACCTGTTAAAAATGGCCAGGGCCCACCAGTGGACCCAAAGTTTTCTTACACGCTTCTATAACCTAAGAATAGTTCAACCAGTTGCACTTACGTCCCTGTAGTTACTGAATAATAAGACTTATATTATCCTCCTATATGTTATAAGTCTGGGGGTTAAAGTCACTGAAGTCTTCAGAGCGATCCATTCTGCAATGCTTGTCTGTGGATACTGCACTATGTGCTTGATTTTATACACCTGTTAGCAATGGGTGTGGCTGAAACATCTAACTCAAAAATTATCCACATACCTTTGACTATACATACTCCTTCGCTTCTTTACCTCCCTTGTAGCTTGCTGGTGTACAGTTAGAGACACACCTCCTGGAGGGCCAGTGTCCAGCACAGTCTAGTCTTTCTCCTACTTAAGCACACTCACTAAACCTGGCAATTAACAAATGAGTTGAATCAGGTATGTCTGAGCAAGTAAAACTCTGCTGGCCACCGGCCCTCCAGAGATGAAGTTGTGCATCCCTTCTGTGGCCCATCTGCTGATCCTCAGTTTGTATTATACATCATCCAGCCCTTCATCAATAGCAAGACCAGGTACTAAAATAAAGAAAAAAATCACCAAAATGTCAGGTCAAGTTGACATACATTTCTTGTCCAACAACCCTTTTCATTAGTATATAAATATAATGTAACTGATGACCACAGCCTCAGGAAATGAACTTTCCTCTGATTCACATAACAATCACAACAGATGGTGCTTTGCTAAATATACGTGTCCAGAGAATTTAAATTAAACTTTTAATAGGCCTATGTCTCTTTATGGCAAAAAAAGATGTAACTCAGCATTCTTTTATGCATATTTATGCAACCAGAAGTGAGTCCATACTCTCAGAAATAAAAATGAAGCTGTCACTGGGGAAGCACCCCTCTTGTCACTGGGGTGGTACCCTCAAGGGGTACATCTGATTATCTTTAGTCAGGGAACATAATTGTTCCATAATCCATTGAAATTATGTTTTCTAAGTTGTTTTGACTCCACACAACCCGTCTCGTCTCCAGGCTTTTCATTTTATTGTTCTAGATAATTAGGTTATCAAATATTCACTTTTCTCCTGGGATAAACTTATTTAAGGTATACAATCCTTAAAACCACTGTTGTACCTTTGAGGGTACATATACATTGTTTGTACCTTGCTTATGAATCTTTATCTTACCTTTGATGACTTTGTGTATGGAAGAAATATGTTCACTTTCACATTTTGATATAGCTTACTAAGTGAATTTGGTAAAAGAGCATCCAAGATGACAACTTTTTAATATGAGCTCTTTTTTTGGCTTTTGAAATGGGTAAAAAAACAACATACTTGAGCATCTTCACCTTTTTGAGGTTGTGGAAAAAAAATGACACTAATAGTAAGATAGCATATAAAAAGCTCTTGAAAATCGTTATAGTCAATTAAAAAGCTGTTTGGTTAGTGCTTTGTTTATTTCAAAAGTGGATGTAGGCAGTGGCAGCTTACCACTAATACAATGGCGAAAAATTAAATCTTACACAGATTATCTTAATTTTACAATAATCCAAGTATCCCCTCTATTTGGAGACATCATACACAAACAGCATATCACCCCTGTTGGAACAAAACCTCGTATCTCCAAAACAGTAATTTTACAGGAGATAATAAAACATTCTTTTCATATAACAGAAGTTCATGTAACAAGATTTTTCTGCAAGGAATTTTGGATAATATCTGACAATCGATTCATCATGAAATTTTAAAACAATGTGACGGGTATCTGGAATTTTCAAATTATACAAAAAGTTAAAAATTACAATGTTTTTGGGTGACAGTGACAATATGACGCACAAACAGACATTCAAAAGTCTCAATAAAAATCTTCACACAGTATTACTGCTTGTTTTATGGGCATTGCCTTGTTTGGTGCTCTTGAGAAACTCAGACTTTCCAACTGGAGTGGGAAGGACGTTTAAATAGAAACATCTCAGTTCCCAGTTGGTCATGAACGTAGCATAAAAAATTTACAACAAAGTGGGATTGACACATTCAGGAATGACGTAGAAAGCATCAGGATTTTGATTGGTCACAATACAATGACAACACTCAAAAGAAAACAAATCTAATGTCATTCTCTTAAAAACTCAGCTGAAAAAATACTATTCCTCATTTGACTGGATCAATCTGGGCACATCCATGGCTACATACCTGGAAAGCAGCCATGCTATTTAGCCAGTGTTGCTGTGAGAGTTTATCTATAAACACACATATTTTTCCTCATTCATTTTTTTCTGGCATCTACTAAAGGCCCTCTGGCATTCAGGGCCTCATGGTGCTCACCCAAGTCACCCTGATTCTAAATCTGGCTATGATCACTGGTCAGTTTCTGACCCCAGAGACACTCTTGGCTGGTGGTCCACTCTCAACCTAGCAGGGTCACTGACATGTATAAAAACCCCAGCTACACTGCTGTGACTGATACACATGTACCAGCACCACACACACTACCATGACCACTACCATGTCCGTGTCACTGCTGTGCTGAGAATGATACACCTCCTAAATAAAATGTGGCCCTGAGGTCAGAAATAGACTAATTATGAATGGGGCTGAAATTATGGAGCAACAGATGGTCTGTAAAAGTCTGAAATTGTACATAGTGGTATGCTAACGCTTTATTGTAGGTGTCGCGGCAGGACCCTTGGATACACCAAATCAAGCCAACCCAGGAGTTGTGGGCCTTCTCCAAGGTGCTGAAACTGGTCTCTTTCTCTCCTCTGTGGGCCCCCGAGAGTCTTTCCAACTCACGTAAAGTACTGTTCATAATGCTACAAGATATCTACATAAGCCTTTCACAACACTAATGTAAACCTATATAGACATTTATAAAGAATTGTTCCAAACAAGCGTCAGTTGTCATAACACTTGGTGAGGTTAAATGACACTGAAATTGACGCTTGTTGGAAAAAGCCTTCATAAATGGAACCCAATATTGTAATAATTTCCTAATAATGTAGTATCTCCCAGAAATGTAGTAATATTTAGCACTTAACTTGGTCAGAAATGTAATAAAACCCAATAATATAATAACTTGGCCAATAATGTAACACAAAGTCTATTTTTTGATGATAATATACCTTATTACATTACTGAAATTGTACTACCTTTTTGGGAATTTATAATATTTTCAAGTTGATCACTTTCAAATGGATAATATAATATTTTGTCTGATAACGTAGGGCCATGTTCATTTTCAGTACATATAGTACATTTTGCGGATTGCACAAAAGCACAAATGCTTTTAAACATTGTCCAAAAATCACCCATTTGACAATGAAAAAATAAGATCAACTTGTAAATATGATACATTCCGAATAATGTAATAATATATAAATAATATATTATGTTAAGACATTGTATTTCTTCATTTTGCTAGTTATGATTATTGGGTTTTATTACATTTTTGACCAAGTTAAGCACAAAATATTATCAGATATTGGGTACAATATTATCACATTTCTGGGAAATATAACATTATTTGGAAATTAGTACAATTATGAACGCTGCCCTTCAGTGAAGCGTTATCAGTGAACCTATAGGTAGAGCTATAAGTAGCCAGTGAATGGATATAACAAGGTAGATGTTTCTAATACAATGGCCAATGAGTGGAAATACAGTGAGTGTATATGTAATTGGCCCTGTGTGTTTGTGAAACCCTTATGAGGAAACTTGCTGGATTGAGAGAGACAGAGAAAATCTGACCAACAATAAAAAAGCAGAAACTGTTCAGTGACCCTGCTGTACATATGCTAATGAATTTTCAGAAGAGGACAAAAGAACACTTCTGTACTAACTGAACTTTAATCCATCTTTGGAGGAAAAAAAGAACACTTTCACAATGAAAGCCCTTACTCACTATACTTCCTTAACACCAAACCCCTCCATTTCATGGCACAGTAAGTCAAGCGCAGAAAGATTCATTCTCTAATTTCATTTCTCATATTTTTTGGGGCAGAGCTAATAGATGCAGGCCCATACATGATTAATGATGCTGGCCACCCAGGCCAAAACACTCTGCCTCAATAATTCATATTTAGGCCTAGGTGATAAAATTATATTTTTCCTTCCTTCCTCTCCATCTCTTTCACACACTTTCTCTCTCGCTTTCTCTCTCCTTTCTTTCATCTTTCATTCATTCCTAACATTCTCTCAATCTTGTATATATATGTATATATATATATGACAACTGTTATATGACAACCTGCCTAACCAGTCTTAACAATTATATATATATATATATATATATATATATATATATATATATATTATATATGGTATGTATGTACGTATACACACAATCGTTAAGACTGGTTAGACAGGTGAACAATTGTCATAAAGAATTTACTACTATGGGTTCATCTAAGCAGCTGGCTGAGGTTCTGATCCCAGTGTAAGTCAAAGCAAGATCCAGAAGACCAAGAAAACCCTCAGATAAAACTGCTCGTATACCACTCAAAAGGCCAAGCATTATGACAGCAAAGGAAGGTTTAGCTGACACAGGAGTGGAGGTGCTCTGTTCTACTGTGCAGTGTTGCTTACACAAGCATGATCTGCATTGAAGAAATCTTACATTCAACCTCATCACAAACCACAATGTCTGAAGTATGCAAAACAACATCTAGATAAGCCAGAGACATTTTGGAAATAAGTCTGTAGAATGTGAAAAGTAAACAAAGTCAGTCAAGATCCTAAAGCTGAAAAAAACCTTGCTTCTACAACAGGACAATGATCCAAAACATACCTCAAAATCCACTAACTACTTCAAAAAAGCTTTTAGAATGGCCCTCACTGTCCCCTGAGTATCAATGAAAATCTGTGGGCAGATATTAAACATGCATGCAAACAGTCATTATCATGTGTATGCAAGACGACCCAAAAACACTGCAGAACTACAACTGTTCTGCAAGTCAAAGTGGGATAAAAATCCTAAAACAAGAAAAAAAAGATTCCTGACTGGCTACATTTCCCTCTCTCTCTGTTTGTCTCTCTGTCTGTCTGTCTCTCTCTCTCTCTTTTTCTCCTTTCTTTCTTTTTTCTTACTTTCTCTCTCCCTCTCTATTTCTTTCCCTCTCTCTCCCCTTTTCTCTCTCCTTTCTTTTTCTGTCTTTCTCTCTCTATTCCTCTCTTCCCTTCTTTCTTTCTTTCTCTCTCTCTTTCTCCCTCTCTATCTCTTTCTCCCTGATTCCCCCCTTCTATCTCTCTTTTTAGCTCTCCCCTTCCCTCTCTCCTTTCTTTTTTCTTTGTCTTTTTCTCTCACATTCCCCTTTTCTCTCTCTATTTCTCTCTCTCAGCCTCTCTATCTCTTTCTCTCTCTCTCACTCCCCTTCCCTATCTCCTTTTTTTCTTTCTTTCTCTCTCACAATCCCCGTTCTCTCTATTTCTCTATCTCTTTCCCTCTCTCCCCCCTTCTGTCTCTCCCCTTCCCTCTCTCTTTCTTTCTCTCACATATTCTCCTTTTCTCTCTCTATTTCTTTTTTCTTTCTTTGTTTTTCTCTATCGCCCTCTTCCCTTTTCTATTTTTCTGTCTCTTTCTTTCTCTGTCCCCATCTTTCCTTTCTTTCTTTCTGTCTTTCTTTCTTTCTTTTTTTGTCTCTCTCTCTCTCTCCCTCATGTAATAGTTTAGGAAACAAAAATATGCAGAACAAAACTGCGCAATTAGCTGTTTGCTCATCATGTTGGGTGGATGAAAGAGTAATTTGTGTTGAAGTCCTCTTGGCTTTGTCTCATTATTTACAAATGTTAGTTCCCCATGGATGGTGAAGCTGGAGGTGGTTGTGATCTGTGGAGATCAATGCTGAAACCCGCTTACTTTAACCCTCAGAAGCTGCAGTCATCAGCAGTGCTAATAAAAGCACTGTAAAGTTGTGTTATATGAAATGGATAAAGTCAGTGGAAAGTGCAGATTCTAAAATATCAGTCCATACCAGTCTCTTAAGTAGTCAGTAAGTAGTAAGTGTTATTATGATTTGAACTGATAAAGTCATTGTGTGTACAGTTTGCTTTACATTTTTGATTGTTTTCTAAAAAAAAAATGCACACTGTCTATTATCATATATACAACAATTCCAGTTTCTCCATGATTGTAGGCTCTTGCTCTCATTCATACACCTTGAGGATTCTTGTTACAGTGGAGGCTCTCAAGTGGACACTCTGCTGTTGCTTTTCTGAGTTTACTTAGTTTTTGTAAGTTTGTTAGATTGATTTAAGTCTCCTGTGAGCTCTGTTCAGCATAGTCTGCCGAAGGTATTGCCATGGAAAAAAATCAGAAAAACGGTGTTACTATATGTGAAGTAATATGTGATCACATGTGAAAAAAACGTGATCGCATGGGAGCTGTTGTAACCTGCTCATGGGCCCTGGAGCTACACATGTTCATAAGCCCTAAAGTTCTAAGTTAAAACCCATAAAATCAGTACAACTCAACATGATACAACTGAGCTCACTCCCAGCAAATGTTGACAAATTACACCAGATTTAGTCAGTTTGGAAAGAATGATTTGACTAACAATCAGCAAAACCAATGTCTACCATAACACTAAACAAGACACGGCACATTAAAGCTCAAAATCTTTGTTTTTTAATGAAGGTGCACACACAGGTCAGCTCCCAGCACTGCTGTGTATTATGTCTCCATTACTGTACTAATACAAACTCAAAACCAGACCACTAAAATCATACATTCAAGGTGTGAAATGTACACTGAGAAGCGATGCTGAAATTAGCTTCTTATTCTAAATTGAAGTTCCACCTTAAATGGTGCAGCAGTTATGTTTTGCCGCATGTACAGAGCAATTTCAATAAAAATCTGCTGAACAGAAAGCCAGTTTTAGCCTCACTCATACCCTTTAGCTTGAAAACATCAAAACCATACAAGTACATTAGACTATAAAATGTAAATGGTAACACTTTATTTGGAGTGGTCCTTTGTAGACAATTAATAAACTCTTAACAGAGTATCAGTTACACATCTACAACATATCAGTGAAGTAGCAGCAGTGAAGCATCTGAATACATTGAAGTAAATATCTTGAAGATGTACTGTTGATACATTACTATCAATAAGTAGATATATTGTTAACATGTCAAATCCAAACCCTAACCCTGGCCCTAATCCTAACCCTAACCTTAACCTCAACCCAAAACCTAATCCTAATCCTCATATGTTATTGACATGATATTAAGAGTCTGTTCAGTGTTTGTTTCATCTAAAAAGGACCACTCAAAATAAAGTGTCACCATATAAACCTATGCTGAACTGAGATAAACTTGAGCTCATAGCTGCGCTCTGTACAAAACTTCTTTTACTCAGTAAAACCATTAACATCACCAAAACAAACCAGAGCTACAGTCGTTTGATCATCTGAAAGCATGATTAAATCACTTAATGGGACATTATTCTAAACTGTTCTCAATCGTCCTCATTATTCTCAAACCACATCTCTGCCAAAGAAGACAGCAGTCAGTCTAGTGCTAACATGGCTAGGGGAGATAACCAGTGAGCTAGCAGATGTTAATGCCACAAACAGGGCTGTGGAGTGGGCATGTAAATACCTGGAGCCCAGTTCATTGTAGGATTATTTTAGGGTATACTCCCCCAGTTTTTTAATGAACATGTAAAATGTGCAGTTTTTAATTTTTTTGTTTCATGTGAGGGTCTACAGATCAACAAAACTTGCATGAATTCAGCACTGATCACTGGTGTGTTTTTGAAAAAAAATGTAAAAATAATAAGTGGTGAAAACAACAAAAAAAAAGTGTGAAAAAATGTCCACTTCACATTGCTGCTCTCTCCACATCAACCATCTTTTCTGCACTCCACTAAATTTTACAGAAAAATCCATATATTTAAGAATACTACACAGTTATTCAATAAAACTCAAAGCCAGGTTGGGCTTGTTTTCTAACAAGTGTTTGTAGTAGATTTTTTTTTTTTGACTTTTTTTTTAGAAATCTCAGGCACTCTCACTCTCTCTCTCTCTCTCTCTCTCTCTCTCTCTCTCTCTCACACACACAATGTCATAGCATATATCAGTGTTTAGAATAGTTGCTGAGGCGTTTGAGGAGTGGGTGAATGTGCCCTTGAATGAAACAATGAATGCTGAGAGTGATGTGTAAGCGAGCTGTGGTGAAACGTGTGACATGTTAACATTATACGGTTCAGGGCTGGTTAAAAAATATTTAGGGCTAATGCCTTACCGACGCCCCAGGCACAGATAATGAACTAAATTAAAAAGTATTATTTTGGGATTTTTTTAAATAAAAGTCTGCTCTTGGAAGGTACTTCCTTTTCTTCTTGAGCTTTTTGTTTGGGCTCTGCTCCTGTACATTCTGCTATAAGTACCTGCTTCTGACTTTCAAGTCAAATGCATCCGATGCTGCTGCTAATTAGCATCTGAGCTGATGTTTTGAATAAAGCCAGCAATTCATGCGTATAAAGATAATCACTGGTGTGTGGATGGGTAAAGGGGAAATAAATACTTCTCATAATATATATTATTATATATGTATAAATAATCAGAGTCCCTCAATTTCTCATGCATGTAACTGCACCAATCTCACATGCCTTTTCATCTCACATTTGATCATACATTATTCCATGGTTCTGTGGTTTTCACACACTTCACGTGTGAAATATATGTGGCTTCTCTGTAAGGTTGATGATGAATAGTTTATATTTAGCTTTATATTTAGGTTGTTCTCTGTTTAATTTTTTTTAGAGTGAGAAAATGTAGGTTTGATCATTTTTGGACTTTCATTTCTTGAGAAACTGAGGAGAGAAAGTTACATTTCCAGCGAATGTCCAAAGTAAAACCAACGTTACTGCACTGTCGGTAACACAAAAGGATGCTGCTTTTTCTTTGGTATAATATTCAGGGCTTCTTTGCATTCATTTTTTCGTTATTTTACTGAGCTATTGCAATAGTATACTCGAGTTCATGTGTTATCATGAATACCATCACAGCTGTGATGGCCGGCTGCGATTTACTCATGATAAAACACGTTCTCTCGTGTTCTATTGCTTACGTCAACTTTAACAGCCTTAAAACATTGTAAGCAGTATAACAAATGAGCATTAATTCAGCACTCTCTTCATCTCATGCTGAAATGTAAGGATGGTAATAAATCCTTCTCTGCTGAACATAGCAAAATTAACCTCCTCTGGCATCACCACACTGCGTAGATACCTCTTCCTATATGTCACTATATCTGTACCAGCAGGGAACTACAGAGTTTTCACTGCTGCTTTACAGCGAAACCTCTAATGCATGCTGTGTTAATGATATGAAGTTACTGTTGCCAGTGGCAACTGAAAGAGTAAGAAAGCAAGTGAGAGAGCTGAAGAGATTCAAGAGGTTTGAGACAGGCTATTCTTGGAGAGAGAGAGCACGCGAGAGAGAGAATGAATGAGTTTGGCCTTGGTGCATCTCAGCCATCCTGATGCGTTCAATACTGTTTGAATAGAAGACTTTTTTTACTGAGGCCCAAGCGCACTGGCTTTAGGAAGGCTACCATTTGCCAGTTCCAGAGAGGAAATGTCATAATATGTCATAGAAGAGCCAGTGTTTATTTTGACTGGTCACTTTATTAGAAACACCTACCCTGTACTTCCACTCACTGGCCACTTTATTAGAAACACCTACCCTGTACTTTTACTCACTGGCCACTTGATTAGAAACACATACCTTGTACTTCCACTCACTGGCCACTCTATTAGAAACACCTGCCTTGTACTTCCACTCACTGGCCACTTGATTAGAAACACATACCTTGTACATCCACTCACTAACCCAATAGGTCCACACTATAGGTGTACCATTATAGAATGTTGCTGCACAATTTATCAGAGTTTTGCTGTTCTGACCCATTCATCATTGATTAGTTTCTGACCACTGTTATCCAGATATTATTTGAGTAGTGGATCATGCTCAGCACAGCAGTGACAGTGACATGCTAGTGGCACTAGTATGGTGCTGGTGTTGTTACACACATTACAAAAATATCCAGCCTTGGGCTGGTGCTATGGTCAGAATCTGACCACTAATGAAGGGCTAGCAGAAGTCTATCACAGCCTGTGCATCAACAGGTCAGCTACACTCTCTGTACACTGGCACAGTGGACCTACAATAGAGGGGGTTCTGATAAAGTGGCCAGTTTGGTTATATTCCACACACATATATTAAACTAACAGAAGATGCCCTCTCAAACAGATAAGCAGATAAAATGGAATAAACTTTATGGAAAATATCAAAATTTTGTGTTTACTTGGGAAGTATTTTACATTAATGCAGTGAAAAACACGCATGCTAATGACCTAATGGATTTTCACAATGGTCTGATAATTGGGTGCCATTTAGCAGCCCAAATACATGTTGTAAAATCAAATATGTGTCATGTCTTGAAAAGATAGAGCAGAAGTGCCCATTTTGTCTCTGTAATGGGCAAAAAAGTATACAAATACGACTTTTTAAAGATATACGTTATAACATTACACTATATTCCATTACTAATATGCATTAAAGGGCATTTTAAAGAGAAAATAATAATTTAGTAAGTTATATGTAGTATAAAAATGAGAGGCTGGGGGTGTGGGTTCAGGGTTTCTAGCAGGATCAGATCAACCCCTTAAATGGCCAGGGATTTATTACACACTTCTATAACTTAACAATAACTTAACAGAAGTCCCTGTAGTTACTAAATAATCAGCCTTAGTATGTAACAAGCCTGAGATTTTAAATGGTTAAATGTCCTCACAGGTCAGCTTTTTTTACAGTTGGCCACAATGTGGGCAGCCCTGTGAGAGAGAAATTGAGGTAATTTTGCTGTGGAAAATATCCAGCCAAGAGGACCTCCATGGTCAAAAACTGACCATTGATGAAGGGCTAGAGCACAAGTTCCCAACCCTGGGCCTGGAGTACCCCCTGCCCTGCACATTTCTGTGTCTTCCGAGCTCCCAGCACACCCACTTCAAATCGTGAAGGGCTTGTTAATGAGCTGATTAGTTGGATCAGGTGTGTTGGGAACAGGGGCAACTATAAAATGTGCTGGACAAGGGGTCCCAAGACCAGGGTTGGAAATCACTAGGCTAAAGGATAGCCACAAACTGTCCATCAACAGATGGGCTATAGTCTCTAACTGTACACCAGCGAGCTGAAGTTACAAGTAAGGGGTTTCTAATAAGTGTCCATTTACACTTTCATTAGTGAAAATGTCTTAATGAAGAATGAAGTGCATTAAGCTGCTACAATGATGAAGCAGGAAAAGTCTGATATCCCTATGTTGGGGTTGGGTGTTGGGGGAGGGATTGGTTGGGGGATGCTTGCTATAAGCACTACATAAGAAGTCATTTGGGCCCTTTAGCCACCAAAGGCCCCTACAAATAAATATGTTTTGTTGTTGTTGTTGCTGTCATAAGGCAAAATAAAGTTTATGTTAGCTTTAGGTTTGCAAAGATGCTATTTTTTATAGCATTTATGAGTAGTTATTTACTGTTTATTTATGAGTTTACTCTAGAATTTAACATTGTTGATGATCAACATATTATGAATATTTAATTCATAATGTTTTATTATTAATATATTTACGATGTTACTTAGGGCCTCCAAATGTTCAGAAACGGCCACAGGTGAAACAAATTACTGCAGTTATTCAAGGCAATGGCAGAATTAACACATTTCTATTTAAAATTTACTACATTTTGCAATAAAAGCATGTTTGCATTGAACTACATGTTAAAATACCATAAAGTGTTGCAGTATAGCAGCTGAAAGTTACAACATGAAACCCTTTCACTGTAATTTAGTCTTTTTTAAAAAATCCTAAACACTTGATTCAGTCTGCCGTTATCTTTTGGGATTACTTGAATTGGGGTAGATTAATGTGAGCAATTACTTTATCTTGTAGGCTAATTAATAAAAAATTAAATTAGGGAAGATAATAGACTCTCCATTAGGAAAGTATCCCCCAATCAATCAAAGCTGTACTACGGTAAAAACTGCTGGAATTTTACTTTTCTGGAATTTGTACTTAATAGTTTCTGCTACATCTTGTTAAGCAGAGCACTGTTTCACTTCTCGAGGTGTTTCTGACTGCGATTCCAAGCGTTGCCAACACTTTTTATTAAAAAAAACAACCACTTTCAAATTCATTCTTCACTCGTTCGCTCCTCCCCCTCTTCCTCGCTCAGATGAGACGTGTTTGAGATCGCTATGTAATTTTTCAGAGCGCTATGGGGGACGCCAGACGCAATCAATTCAATCTGTGTAATATTCGAGGGGAAAATGATTATTGATGAGGCAGCCTGCAAATTAGAGCTTCCTGCTGCATGGACCTCGAGGGCGGAGGGAATGAAATGTTTAAAGGAAATTGCTTGTTTAGGAGTGCCTATCAAAAAGTGTGGCAAGACAGAGCGCTGTAGCTACCGCAATTATTGTACCTGTCTGTGTAGATGGATGAGAGGAAGTGCTATCTCTCTCTCTCTCCCTCTCTCACTCTCTTTTTCTCATGGCTCTTTCTCTCCCCTGCTCACTTTCTCTCTTCATGGTTTTTGCTCTCCCCATCTCTTTCTTTCTCTCTCTATCTCTTGCTCTCTCTCTCTCTCTCTCTCTCTGTCTTTCTTATGGCTCTCTTATCTCTTTTTCTTCCCTGTCCACTTTCTTTTTTTCTTCATGGTTATCCGTCCCCTCCCCTCATCTCATTCTCTCTCTCTCTCTCTCTCTCTCTCTCTCACGCTCTCTCTCTCTCTCTTTCCCTTTCTCTTTGTCTCTTTGTCTCTCTCTCACACTCTCTTTTATGGATATCTCTTTCTCCCCGCCCTTTCATATTGTTTATCTCTCTCTTATGTCTATGTTCTCTCGTTTTTTTGTTACTCTCTCTCCCTGCCTTTCATATGTCTCTCTGTCTGTCTTTCTCATGGCTCTTTCATAGCTCTCTTTCTCATTTTTACCCTGCCTCTCTTTATTTCTCTCTCTCTCTCCCCCCTCTCTCTCTCTTTTTCTCATGGCTATCTCTTTCTCCTCCCTGCCCACTTTCCCTCTTCATGGTTTTCGCTCTCCCCATCTCTCTCTCTCTCTCTCTCTCTCTCTCTCTTTCACTCTATCTCTTCTCATGGCTATCCTCCATCTCTCTCTCTCTTTCCCTTTCTCTGTCTCTTTGTCTCTCTCTCACTCTCTCTTTCATGGGTATCTCTTTCTCCCCGCCCTTTCATATTGTTTATCTCTCTTTCTTATGTCTCTCTCTCACCTTGTCTTTCTTATGACTATTTCTCTTTCTCTCTCGTTTTTTTGTTTCTCTCTCTCCCTGCCTTTCGTATGTCTCTCTCTCTTTCTTTCTCATGGCTCTTTCTCTCTCTTTCATAGAGCTCTTTCTCATTTTTACCCTGCCTCTCTTTATCTCTCTCTCTCTCTCTCCCTCTCTCTCTCTCTTTCTCAGCTATCTGGCTGCTATCTGGCTCTCTCCACTCATCATTAATCCTCTATTTAAACTAAAAGGCTTTTAGTCATGTCAGAAGACACTACAGCTCTGTCTCACTGGATGCTCTACAGTTGCCTGCCGATAGAGTTAGAGCCCATATTTAAAACACTACAGTACAGACCAACAGAACAGAAGCAAACAGTGACTTATTAAAACTTTAAACATACTTTACAGTTGAACTGATGAGGCAAAAATCTATAATCTAATTCTAATTAGCCTTTTTCATACTCTTTGATGTTGATAACAGTCCCAGTTTTTAATAAAAATACTATTGTCGTTGTACAAGTTAGCAACTCCTTAAGTCGATGTTTTGAGCAAATAATGATTATTAATAAATACATTTTATGTGCAAATTATTCGGCAGAACAAGACTAAACGAGCTTGAAAAATCTTTAAATGCAATGATTTGTCTCTACAAATACCAGAATTATCCAGGCTATGTTCGTCTTCTTTTTTATGGAAGTCAAAGCTGGACAGTTAATAAGTGAGACAGGAAAATATTGATGCCTTTGCACTTTGGTGTTGGAGAAGACTTTTGAGAGACCTTGAACAGCAAAGAAAACAAACAAATAGATCCTCGACCAAATCAAGCCTCACCTCTCATTCAAAGCCCAGATAACCAAACTGAAATACTCTTATTCTGGACATATTCTAAAAAGAATCAATTAATTGGAAAAGACAGATATGCTTGGAAGAGCTGAAGGTGAAAGAGGAAGAGGACGACCAGCTACAAGATGGATAATCATCCATCCAATAAGGTGGATAAGAGAGAAAATCAGATGATTCATGAACCAGCTATTCAGAAGCCTAAAGACTCAAACAAATAACAGGATATGCAAATTACTGTATGTTGCATGTGCAAGTAGTAGTTTTTGTTAATAATCAACATTAATATCAATAATAATATAACAGTACAATAGCGCCGTAATAACAGTGTCAATGTTGTTTTCCAAATTTTTGGCTGAAGCTGAAGTATTTGTACGCAGTGCTTTGTGCTTTATAATGTCAGTTAGTATTGAACTGACCTTGTTTGTATTGAACATACAGCCCTTAGGCGACCAGGTCTTATAGGAGAAGATGCCAGTCACTGTAAGTTTTGGTCTCAAGGTCAGAGGCAGAATTCAGTTTCTTTGCAAGGAATACAACAAGAGTTTGTTATGTGTACACACATATATTTGTACAGAGACTACTAATACAAGCAAAGACCATTAATGTTGCATTTAAAGCACTGAAAGTCAAAATGGACCTTTTTCACTTTGTTAATTTATGTCCTTGGACACATTACTCCATGAGCTTTGATTGAACTGTAATGACTTTTGCCCACCTCTAAACGCCTTTTAACACTTGGTTATGTCATCATGTATCAGAGGCAGGAAAAATGTTTATTTTTAAATCAATAATTTTATTCAAAGAGAACTCGTATCTTCTGAGGATGCAAGTGAATTACATGTTATTGTCATCAGATCTTTATTAGTATAATGTTGATTTTGTCTGACCTAAACATCGAGCAGAACATTTTTTTTTCAAGGCTGTGCTTGATGTTAATTCGTAATGATGTATGTGGTGGCCAGAAAAACTCCTGCAAAATCTGACCCGACACCTGTGACTTTTAAATTGGTATTTCAGCCTTTACAGAGTGACTCGCAGCAGCGCATGCACACCATATTTCGGTGTGTTTCTCCTGATACAGTAAAGCTACTTCTTTCAATTTTAACAAAAAATCTTACATAGTGCAGCTTTAAGATGCTTAATATTTCAAAATTAAAACATTCGATTCACTACTCAGAGGTTCTAAACCAAAGCTTACAGCCAGACAAAGCAGTTATTCAAAGAATTTTGTGTTCCCAGATTTGTATTATAAAGTTATTTGAAATTACAAAGTGTGCATGGCTAGCTAGTTAGTTAACTGAAGCTAACTTAGTCAAGGGTGAGAGTATTATAATCACTCCTTGCTATACCACGTCCCCACCTCCTCTTGTACTGTGAGTGAACACTACTGTAACGTGTGACACACTTCCAAGTGGTGAGTTGAAGTTTGAGAGGACTTCCCTAACTAAAGGTTTCTTTCCTTTTCTTTCTTCTTCCCCTTTCCTCTCTTCCCCTCTCTCCTTATTAAAGATTGCACATTTTCAGACTCATTCGTATTTTTGCTTTATACCAATTATAAACCAACAGATAACAACCACCATAATGCCAAAAAAACACTTAAGCTGTGACTGGAATGGATCCCTACTGCCTCACTAGTATTATGCTACATAAGGAGACTATATAATTTACTACATAGTGGTATTCATCTTATTCATGGCCATAGACATGGTGTAAGGTTTTGAAAAGTGCAGGAGACTAAGACTGGAGAAAAGTATAAAACTTGGCTAAGTTACATATTTAATTATTGGTTCATAATCGCATTAACCTGCAGTTACTATTCAATGTTTATGCTGTATGATAAGCAGTAGGCAGTAAATATGTTAGGGACTTTGTTTTTAACTGTACAGAGCTGCTTTTTTTATAGTATTTCACTAGTCAGTGGGGACAGTCTGGTAAGTTTAGTTTCTGGTGCCACTGTTAACATCTGTCTCTTGCTTAGTAACAAGCGACTCACAGTGTACTTTAGTATACATTCAGCAGAAGTAATGATCAGTATCAGTGATGTGGCCTCAAAATCACTCTGGAATTCCATTTAACAATGCAGATTAAAAAAATGCCTCTTATTAGGGATAGGGATCCATTTTGGTCATGGCTTGGGCTGTTCGAATCCAGTGATTTTAGTGTCAATGCCGATTCCAATTCCAAGCGATGGGAATCAATGGAGTCAGTCCCAAGAGTCAATTCCACACAAACACCTCAATTCCGAAAAACAAGACATATGGTAGGACATCTGGCAAAAACAATATTACTTTCTTTACAGGCCTAGTGTCAGGGGGTCAATTAGTGGGGGAATGTCCTGCTATTAAATCCTTGTGCCCTACTAAACCCACTACTTTTAGTAAAGGCTTCTACAGTGGTAGGCAGCAAAACAAAGCGAAACTAAAGTTTGTGTGCGCTGCTGTTCCTTGTCGCCAGATATACGAGGCTATTAATTAACACAGGAGGGTTTTAGGGTTTTATGGATGCACCGTATGTTGTGGGAAGATAAATCAGCAGGTTTCCTACATGACTAGACCTTTGATGATTTGCCAGAAATGTGGCTCTCTTGTTGATTCTCTCCTGAATGTGTAGCTCTAGATGTAACAAACATTTATCATCCTCATTTTGTTTGGCTTTGTTTTCTTTAAATATGCTGTACTAGCCGCCCAGCAACCACCCCTGGTCCCTCCACTGGGCCTGTTTCCTTAGCAAGGAAATTTGGAGAGCTAACTTTGCTAATTAACAGTTGCTGGCTAAGTTGTACCAGATTCTCCACTGTTAACTCTTAGATGGGTAGATGTTTCAGCACTGGCTATGGTGTATTGATTATAGGCCCTTTTTTCATTACAAATACTACATTTTACTTTGTTTTCCACCTTGTCCGAAGTAATATACAGCTGGACTACTGATGTTGTGAAATGCTACATTTTTCATAAAGACTGTCTGGAAAGGGACAGCAGCGAGTCCAAAGCTTTGGAGTTGACTCTCGCTTTCCAAACGCCTAGAATCAAGGACTTAATTGTTGTTGGGATTGACTCCCAGCCCTAGTCACAGCCATAGCTTACCAGACACAGAGGCAGCAGGATTGTTGCTAATGCTAGCAAATAACAACGATAACAATAGCTGGTAACAATAGCTAACTCAGCTCCAGCATCGCTTGTCTTTGAAACAGAGGAAGCGGCTTCATCTGTCTCTGCTGTTTTAGCTTTAGTAAATAAACAATGAATATCCATTGTGTTTTAAATTAGCAAGAGGTTGCCAGCTAGATAAATGACAACAGAGCAAAATCACAGTGAGCCTGAATAAACAGTAATAATACCGATATAGCCATTGTTTCAGGAAACCAGTTACTCCAAAGTATTTTCCTCTGTTGAGACCTGGTCAGGCTGTAAGAGAAGGAGGTGTATGAGTATGTGATGATAAGGGAAAAAGCAACACAGACACAAATTCAGCCTTAAGCAGAATTTTTTAAAAATTATATTTTAACATTTTTATCTTTTTATCTTTTTTTCACAAAGTTGGAAGTGCGGACTCAAACCAGATGATACAGAATGTAAATCCATTGTAAATATAATTAATGCATAACTCACTACGCAATTAAATACTGAATTATGTGATTATATTTAAATAGCACAGGAAAAGTAAGTAATGACTCTTGACTTATATTGTTAAAAAGCCCATATTATAGAAAACCTATTTTTTCAACTTTTTTTAATATATAAAGTGGAATGAAAACAAAGCTACAAAAACAGCCCGTTTTTAATTAATTGCTTTATGAGGAAATGGTCATAAACAGCAGTTTAGCCCCACACATTTACACTGAAGTTATAAGGAGTGTTTCAGCCTAGACTGATTTTTAAATGTGGCAAAATACAGGACAGCCAATCAGAACAGAGCTCATTTACAAATATCATTCTTGCACAGTGACAGGCTGTTTATTTCTAAGAGATAAAGAGATGTTGGAAAATGGTGATGTAAAAATGAATTATGACTGTTTGTGGTACATAAAACCACACAAATCTTATAAGTTGACCTCAAGTTAAAATAGAATTCACCAAAAATGTAAATATGGGCCATTTCAGTCCTACTGGATTAGTTTTACCACAAGAGGTCCTGTAATGTAGTCTGTATTTAACTGGCCTATTCATATGGGAGAAAGTGTCTAAGTAACTTACAAACCGTCAGTGTAAAGATTAAAATGAAACAAACACACACACACACACACACACACACACACACACACACACACACACACACTTATCCTTCTGGGTCACAGAGGGGGCTGGAGTCTACCGCAGTCATTGGGTAGAAGGCAGGATACACCCTGTACAGGTCACCAGTCCATCACAGGACAGACATATACATTCACACACACACACCTAGGGGAAATTTAGCATGTCCAATCAGCCTGACTGCAGGAGGAAACCGACACAGACATGGGGAGATCATGCAAAATCCACACAGAAAGGACCCTGGTCGCCTGGCCGGAAATCAAACCCAGGCCCTTCTTGCTGTGAGGCGGCAGCACTACACACTGTGCCACCATACCATCCTAAAATGAAACAGGTCCAAACAAACAAACTTCCAGTTAATAACAGAGAGAATAGCATTAGGCTAGTAAAGTAAACTCATTCATCTTAACAAATGCCAAAAAATTACGAAAAACCAAGAGATTATGAAAAATAAAGCTCCATTTTTTCAGGTTATCTGTGCTCTCCGTCACCAAAAACTTTGGGCAAATTGTGACTATTAGAGCTAGGCCTTCACAATAATGCTTATTTCTGCTAGCTTCCCTAAAGGAGTTTCAGTTTTATGCTGACAGAGACAATTTAGAGACTGTTCTAGATTAAACACAGACATTCGGAGTTTTTAAAAGACATTCAGTATTTCATTTGAAGCTTCAAACCGACATGTTAATATATGTTTTGTCTTGTATCTAGGAATTGTACAGTGACATCTCAGTAAAGAACTCTGGCATGTTTTTTTTTTTCCATTTCTATCACTTGTATGGCTATCTTGGCAGTCAATGATGTATCTAGAACTTGCAGAAGGCCGAGAGTGTTTTTTTTTCCCCTGATGAAATTGGTCCCTACCCATTCTTAATCTAAATGTGATTTACAATGTTGATTCCACTGTCAATTCCTAATTATGCTGGTAATTAATCTGACACATTAGGCCTTCTGCACAGCTCCTGAAGGCCTAACCAATGGGAGAGCTCACCTGGCTGTACCTACTTAGATTAAGATCTACTTAGAGTTTAAATACAACATGCATGACGATTATATTAAATAAAAATGAATTCTGAGGCTTAGGACTTTAGACAGAGAACATCAGTTTCTGAGGGTGAGAAAAAAACTTTTTTATTTCTACTGCATCATGGTCATTTTAACCTGATAAAGCAATTTCAGCTCTGGCCATTAGGGGGCCCCCTCAAGTTTTACCTCTGCTAAAAATGATTCTGAGTTTCTGAGCTTGGAACTGCAAGTTGTGTGTTTCTTTCCTGGTTCAAGCTTGAGTGGACTTCCTTAACTAAGAGTTTCTTCCCTTCTTTTTCTTCTTGTTAAAGGGGAGATGTTCTCAGACTCTCTTGCTTTGGGCGCCAGTTCTTATTTTTTTTACCCCCTTCCCTCGTCTCCCCCTTGGCCTCCCTGTTCCATTTTGAAGTATAATGGACTCAGATAATGGCACATGAAAAAAGCAACCAAGCAGCTAATTGAGATCTGTAGTGAAATGGCCTGGCGGTGCCGGGGGGAACTATCTGCCAAATGTTCAACATGTCGTAGTTCATTTCGCTTTGATATTCCGAACAGCCCCTCCTGACAGAACCTTCTTCCGAGCAACAAGCAGTCACGAGGTTAATGCTATTGCTCTGACTTCCACTGTGTGTGTGTGTGTGTGTGTGTGTGTGTGTGTGAGAGAGAGAGAGAGAGAGAGAGAGAGAGAGAGAGAGAAATGTTAACAAAGCAATGAGGGCAGAATGAATTTGGACAACTAATTCAGTACAGAATTAATTCCTTAAAGCAAAAGTTCAGCAAAAAAACTAATTCCCACTACTTCCCCCTCACCCCAAATGAAGTTAGTCAATCAAGACATGTTTGCTGTCTGAAGTTTTTTTTTTTTTTGTAGTTTCAGAACTGAAGCTATGAGGCTAATGTAGCTAACAAGTAATAGAAGCTTACACTGACATTATGTCATAACATTATGACCACCTCCTTGTTTCTACACTCATTCTCCATTTTATCAGCTCCACTTACTATATAGGTGCACTTTGTAGTTCTACAGTTACAGACTGTAGTCCATCTGTTTCTCTGCATACTTTGTTAGCCCCCTTTTACCCTGTTCTTCAGTGGTCAGGACCCCCATGGACCCTCACAGAACAGGTACTATTTGGGTGGTGGATCATTCTCAGATCATTCTCTGGAGTTTTTAAACACCTCAGTGTCACTGCTGGACTGAGAATAGTCCACCAACCAATAATATCCAGCCAACAGCGACCTGTGGGCAGCGTTCTGTGACCACTGATGAAGGACTAGAGGATGACCAACACAAACTGTGTAGCAGCAGATGAGCTATCGTCTCTGACTTTACATCTACAAAGTGGACTGACAAGGTAGGAGTGTCTAACAGAGTGGACAGTGAGTGGACACAGTGTTTAAAAACTCCAGCAGCACTGCTGTGTCTGATCCACTCGTACCAGCACAACATACACTAACACACCACCACCACGTCAGTGTCACTGCTGAGAATGATCCACCACCCAAGATAGTACCTGGTTTGTGAGGGTCCATGGGGTCCTGACCACTGAAGAACAGGGTAGAAGGGGGCTAACAAAGTATGCAGAGAAACAGATGGACTACAGTCTGTAATTGTAGAATGAATGTGTCATACAGTGTCAGAAACCACATAAGCAAGTCTATTTGAGATTACTTAACAACTCGACACAGTTTGAGGCAAGTCTATGATGATTCAGCACAATGCTAACTGGCTTCAGACAAACTCTGGACACCTAACGTCTTGGCTGATCCATTACATTTGAGGTAAAATTCTAAATTTGAACAATCATAACACCAAAGCTTTACCAAATGTTCCGGTAGTGACTGTTTTGGTAGTTTTAGATGAGCAATTGCCCATGGACTAAAAATCCTTGTGTTTTAATGCTGACATGAAAACATGGGATACAATTTTTTTAAAGAATGAAACTTCTGATAAATATAAATCTTTTAACTTCACTTAAAAAGAAAGATAAAAAAAAACTGAAAAAAATCAAAAGGTATTATTTTTACAAGTTGAAATTTAGGGGTTTGGGACAATGACCTCCCAATAGAAATCCTTGTAAATATCTAAGATGTAAATATTTAATTTACTTATTTATTTATTTTGCCAAACTTTTCCTTTAACCCGCAGTTTTCTATTTAATATTAATCTTAAGACTTTCAGTAACTACTATCGATTATTCGCTAACTACTATGAAATGAATGTGTAAGTTCTGTAGTTATGAGAGTGAGGAATGAAAGTGACGACCTACATACAGACCCTTAGAGCTTAAGGAGTTAAAACGGCTAACTGAATCATGCTTGCAGCTTTTTGTCCAGTTTTGTTTTCTTTTCAGGTTTGGTTGGTTGAGTATTTCCATTTTGTTGCAGTCTTTGATCGCAGTCATTAACACACCACATTAGCTCCCCAATACTGCATACAGGGTGCGCTTGAAAAGGACATAAAAATTATGCTCTTGCAACCCTAAACCATCCACTTCCTGCTTATCTGGCAACCAGTTCCTCGGAATCCATCCTTTTCTCCAAACTACCAAATGAACAGGAATCACTCACTATCTCGAGGGTCATTTAGCACAACGTAATTCAGACCCAACAGCTGCTGTTTACAAAAGAAAAACCCACCACTTCATCCCCCCTGAAACACCTCACACATACACACACAATTAAGCGATTCTCCCAGCTGAACAGAAGTCATTCTGTCTGGGTTTTGAGGCGCAGGGGTATTTTACTTAAGCTGAGATATTTCAATCACACTGTCACACAGGGCCGTTTTTATACAATGTCAGGACACGCTGCCATGACTATTACATATACAGTCTAAATGTTTATAGTCTTCAAAATGGTAACTTTACAGGAGAAGGAAAAAACCTACTTTACTTTTAATGTAATTCAATGGAACCAGACTTTTTTCCAAGTCATTTTACGTCATTTCTTTTAGTCCATTCATCATGAAATTTACTTACAATGTAAAGGGAAACAGGCATTTTCAAATTATGCCAAAAACTGAAAAACATCAAAAAAGGATATACATAAAACAATTACATATACGTGTATCTATCTATATACCTATATGTAATATTAATGTCCCATAACATATTAATGATGCACCGAAATGGAATTTCTTTTCCAAAACTGATATTCAGGACACACTCAGCCAAAAACAGAAACCGAAAATATATAATTTGCCATTTATGGTTTTAAATTAACATAATGCTGGCAATGTTTCAAAGGCAAAAATGACCGTGTTGGGAAAGAGGACTGAGAGAAATAGTGGACCATGTAGCTTTTATAAGAAGACCCTTACAGAGGGCTGCTCCTGTTGCTCCTGTGGTCCTGTTTTTCTCTGGTCTTACTACAAAGTCCAGAAAATGTACAAAAACTAACACACACACCCACTCCCACTCTCATACACTCTCAAATGCTCACACACTGAAGGAGAAACAATATCCTGTTCTCGTGGCCCCCAGACACACTCCCTGATGGGGATTTGACCTTGAGAGTAAAAGCTTCAGTGTGATATGAAAGCTTTCCTGTGGACCTCTGGGGGCTTGTCTCCTTTTTATTAGAAATCTGATGCTGTTGAGACCCCTGCACTCTTTCCCTGCTTTACCCATTCCAGGAGGGGCACTGCCAGGGCATTTTACATTGGGAGGTACTGATATTTTAGGCAGCATGTATGTTACATACACAGTAACATCATATTGAAGTCTATGCCATTTAATTGACCTCTCTATGCTCCATCCACAAATGTGTTCTTTCATAGCAACTGTTGCTAACCTACAACCTGTAACCTACAACTCAGTTTCTGTCAAAAAGTTATTCACATCAGAACATGTCAGTGTTTCTTTCGAGAGACTTTGAGCCAATTTTTCACCAGAAGCAACATGGTGCGCATGGCAAGACTGAACTGCTCTGCAACACTTGCTAATTTGCACCAGGTACGACTCACATAGAGTACATTGAAGAAGTGAAGAGAGAATTTTTCTTTGGGGACGATTTTGGTTTACAACACCCTGCATGTACCTCTCCATTATGCATTAAAAAATGCATTTTAGGCCAAAACGAACTAAAACAATCTTTCAGACATCACACAGTGTAGTCTTAACAATTTCATGTAATAACTTTCTGTGAAGGAGCTTTTAAAGGTGTTCAACTCTGGTTACTATCACCACCACTGTGAACCATTTTGACTCAATAAGTTTATCTACAACACAAATTTCACATCAAACCCTCTACTTTAATAAGCTTTGCGCACAACATTTGAGCATAGCTAGAACTGTTTTAAAGAGGCTTTGATTCAATGATTCCTCAGTTATTTTCCCTCAATAGTCCAATTCTAGAACAATCTCCATTTGTAGTAGCACAGTGCCACAGCTACAACTAAAAGCTGTTTGCTGTTTGTAATAATGGCACAGACTACACAATATAACAAGAATGCTGAATTCTGTACCTAGAAGCCTAGCATGGTGCATGATGGAAAGCGTATTTTTGTGCTATGTTAATATCTGTTAGCATAGTAGCATATTGTGTGTGTCGTGTCAAGCAGCACAATTACTGCATCTGGCTTATGGAGTCTTAGTTTCCTGCTTAAAATGCTAATGAGCCTGACTATGTAGGCCAGAAACAACAGCAATATGAGTTTAGCTACTGTGCTAACGTTGGCTTGACTACAGGACACATACAAAATATAGGTTATTCCAAATGAATAACATTCTAGATTTTGACATTTTGACAAAAGGCTGTGCAGTACAGTTGTTAGTTATGTTAAATGGGATTTTTACCAACATTCTGTATAGCAAATGTAAAAGTTGTCCGACAGTTACTACAAAAGAAAGCATGGATGGACAACAGAGAGGTCAGATTTGATACACGAACAATATAGATATTCATAATGCAATAGCAAAAAGTTGATTTTCTAAGTAAAAAGTTAACACCTAAGAAAAAACTTAAATGACATTTTTCTGTAAATTCTAATTCACAATTTCTGTTTATTTCCTGAGTTTAAAAATAAATTATGAAATATAAAATGTGACATAACTTTTGCACAGGGCACATTTTACGTGCTATTTTTCCAATATGTTAACTCCTTGAAATCCAGGCTTATTACATAACGACAGCAACTCAGCCACAAAGTGGTAGGCCACGCAAAATGACAGAGCGGGGTCAGCGGATGCTGAGGCGCATAGTGCGCAGAGGTCGCCAACTTTCTGCAGAGTCAATCGCTATAGACCTCCAAACTTCATGTGGCCTTCAGATTAGCTCAAGAACAGCATAGAGAGCTTCATGGAATGGGTTTCCATGGCCGAGCACCTGCATCCAAGCCTTACATCACCAAGCGCAATGCAAAGCGTCAAATGCAGTGGTGTAAAGCGCCGCCACTGGACTCTAGAGCAGTGGAGACGTGTTCTCTGGAGTGACCAATCACGCTTATCTGTCTGGCAATCCGATGGACGAGTCTGGGTTTGGCAGTTGCCAGGAGAACGGTACTTGTCTGAATGCATTGTGCCAAGTGTAAAGTTTGGTGGAGGGGGGATTATGGTGTGGGGTTGTTTTTCAGGAGCTGGGCTCGGCCCCTTAGTTCCAGTGAAAGGAACTCTTAATGCTTCAGCAGACCAAGAGATTTTTACAATGTCATGCTCACAACTTTGTGGGAACAGTTTGGGGATGGCCCCTTCCTGTTCCAACATGACTGCGCACCAGTGCACAAAGTAAGGTCCATAAAGACATGGATGAGTGAGTTTGGTGTGGAAGAACTTGACTGGCCTGCACAGAGCCCTGACCTCAACCCGACAGAACACCTTTGGGATGACTTAGAGCAGAGAAAGCAAGCCAGGCCTTCTCGTCCAACATCAGTGTCTGACCTCACAAATGTGCTTCTGGAAGAATGGTCAAAAATTCCCATAAACACACTCCTAAACCTTGTGGAAAGCCTTCCCAGAAGAAGTCCCAGAGTTGAAGATGTTATAGCTACAAAAGGTGGGCCAACATCATATTAAACCCTATGGATTAAGAATGGGATGTCACTCAAGTTCATAAGCGTGTGAGGGCAGACAAGCGAATACTTTTGGGAATATAGTCTGTCTGTTTGTCTGTCTGTCTTTCTGTCTGTCTGTCTATCTATCTACCAGCCACTTACACCGTCCTGTATCTACATTTACTATCCATTTTATCAACCCCACTTACCATACAGGTTCACCACCCTGTGGTTCTACAATTACAGACTGTAGTCCATCTGTTTCTCTGCATACTTTATTAGCCCCCTTTTACCCTGTTCTTCTATGGTCAGGATCCCCACAGGACCACTACAGAGCAGGTATTATTTCAGTGATGTATTGTTCTCAGCATTGCAGTGACACTTATATGGTTCTTTTCAAAAATGCATGTCCAAAATTGTTACAAATGAACAGTATTTTAATATGAACCTCTTCTTGAATATACATTTAGGTCTTTACTACATTCATAATGCTGTGTTTTAAAGTTTTTTTTAATTATTTATTACCAGTTACAGAACAGAACACCCCCTTCCTGCGTCCCTATACAGTCTTCAGTAGTACCTGTGTAAAGTTTTTTTTCTCCCTCACTGACTCTGTTTCCCTTTCCCTCAATTCATTTTCCTCTGGCAGTCCCCAGTCATGCGCCGCTTACGGCTACAAACAGCTCCATCACGTTTAGCTGCCACATCAGGCAGAGTTACGGCGCAATGAGCTTATCTGTCATCTCACGCAGAGCCAACAATGCACCCACTGGGACACCGTTACTGGAGGAAGCGGAGGGAAATCTCTCCGATCCTCCACACCAGGTTTTAATTCATTAACCAGGGAGGTACTTCAGCATGCGGCACTTGATTGAGTAGCGAAGACTGCTATTGTACTGCATGAATGACACGCGTTGTCACATTATCTATCATGAGAAAAATGTTTGGCCTCCAAAGTTTCTGCCTAGTACAGAGGAGCCAATTCAGTATTATTCAGCTTGTTATGATCTGTTGGTGTCAGTACAGTAGGAAATGCAAAGACAGGTGTAAATGTTTGACTCTTCTAAGGAAATCAGAGGGATTATGCTAATTAGCTAGCTAGTTAACCTCAGTACATGGTTTAGCTAACAGCACCGCTAACATCCTCACTAGCAGCATTTTACATGAAGCATTGTAACTCTGATTCATACAAAAGTGAAATATTTAAACAATAAAAAACAAAATTCATTTAACGTGTTAACGTGTATAAAAGGTAAATATATAGATACAGTTATATAGATAAGTTAACACACTACTACACTACTAGCTCATCTACAGAGAACACGTATGAACTTTCTAATGCATAATTATTAAAAACATTTATTAAAAAATATACCTACGGCTATTATTATTATTATTATTATTATTATTATTATTATTGCTGTTTCATGTTTTAACACCTTTTCTCCAGATCATCATCATCCATACCATATGGTCATGACCATAATTAGCATGATGACACTGAGTTCTGGAGGTTTTATTTCACAATTAATGAGGTTCACTGTAGAAACAGTGACATTCTGATAATGCAGAGGCCCTCTATGCAAAACACTACACAGTCAGCAGTGACTGGTTCAGCTTTGAACTATCCAGAGTGACTTTGACTTCATGAGACGTACAAGTACGCAACACACATACTTTGATATAGCTAAGATATAAATGTGAGTTTATGAGCACACGCTACAGATTATGCATGTAAAATGCAAACCGCTTTACTTGTTTTTTTTTTATTAACACCACTCATAATGTCACTAGCTAAACGAGCATGCAGTAGCTACTCAGTTTAGGCTACAACGTCTGCTGTTATTAGCGATCAAATGACACCTTAATTGAAGTTCAAAGTTATTATTTTGTAACCTACTCATAACATTACATAATATACCACAACTAACATAAGAAAGTTCATTGTTCAATAATATATTTAAATGTAAAGTAACTAAGAAATCAACAGTTAGCTTAGGCTATATTATATTTTGTTAACTGTAAGAGTAGCCAACTATCTTTCTTGTGAGCTTCTGGATTTTGGCAGAGGCCTTTTTGACATAATTATAAGGTATGCAGTAAACAGTGAGGAATAAGAGAGAGAGAGAGAGGTAATTGTAAACCACACTAAATGTGAAATTACCAATTGATTTAGTTTTTAGGTTTCAAAATAATAGTCATACTTGAATGATTTACTAAACAAGAAGAGAAAAGTTTGTGAGCGAACTGTAAGTTGGCTTGGCAAAGTCGCTAAGGTGTTGCTAAGCTATTACTATGGTAACCTAGGTGGTTGTTATGGTGTTGGTGAGCTATGGTATCTCAGGTGGTTGCCAAGGACACAAGTATAGACTCTGCAGTTGTGCCAAGGTTCGTAGTTTTAGCTCACAAACTGCAACCCATAGAAACGGTACAAAAGAAAGCTTGAAATAGTAATATTGCAAAGAAGATAACAAAGAATAGTATAATATATAAATAAATGTATATACATTGTAGTGTATAAGTGCACTAGATATATATATATATATATATATATATATATATATATATATATATATAGTGTACTTATACAGTACAATATATAATTAAATATGTATATAATTATAATTTAATTATAATTAAATTATTGAACAGTGTAGAAGAATGGAGGGATGGGATGGCAGAATACACATTTAGTAGTCAATTTATTCACTACATGATGTTTTCTGCAAAATGGACCTCACCAAAAATTAGATGCTAGTTATGGCCCTGCATATAGCTTGTTGTGATATATGGTGATATTTAGTATTTGTAAATGTTTTCTGCATGTAATACACATAATGTCAGTCAGAGGGCACATATATAGGCCTATTTAGCAGTCCCTATTGTATTGCTCTCCATCAAGAAGTAGGTTTTAATGGTATATTAACAAACACTCTATGCAAGTGTCTTTGTCTGCACTTATAAACAGCTCTTTGTTCCTATCTATCAATACTCTAAGAGTATAATCACTTCGGTGTGCTAATGACTCCAATTTATTTTCTAATTAGCTGAGTTGCTAATTTGCTTCGCAGTGGTATCAAACGCTTAATGAGTGCACACACCACATAAATTCCTGCAGGCCCACCTTGTGGGGGGGATATTTCACAGTGTGGACTTGTTGACTGATGTAGTCTTAGCGACTCTAATTCCACTTAGTCTTGAGTTATTATCGCTGAGATTTAATGGAGAATGGTTTAGATTACATACATGATCTGAGACATGGGGAGTTTGCCCAGAAATAAATGAACTGCACCCCTGTAGACTGTAAATGACGAGTGTAGCATATCAAGGAGAAAGAATGCTATCAGGAAAGCTAAGCCGCTGTTTGGAAGTGAGTCGTTATCTCGAATGGAAGATAACTATCTTGGCTTCTTTTCTGTTACAGAGCTAGAGTTATCAAAAAACAAAACAAAATAAAACTAATCTTGATGTAGAAACATAAACATAAGCTTAGGAATTTGCCCCTGCACAATCTGGGTTAGCCATCCTCTAGCCTTTCATCAGTGGTCAGTTTTTGATCATAGAGACACTCTTGGCTCACTCCAAACCTAATTTATCATTATCTGAAAAATGCGGAAAGCATACATTGAACAGAAATTTTAAAATTACAAATGATACCAAAACTAAGTATAATATAAAATCTGTCAGTATTTAATTTGTCCAACCTTTATTTTTGTGCACCTACTGCCACTTTTAACTCCTTCATCCTTCCAATCTTAAAACCAACCCGTTATAGCTGCGTCCTCCTAACAGAAGCTGTTCACATAGCTCTCACTGACATTATGTTCCGCTTTAAAGAGATGCTAACATTCACACAAGCAGCGCCTTAATGTTGCAAATCTAAATCGGGTGGTGCAAATACCCATACTACTGTTTGTAGCAGAGGCCCAACAAATTTTTGTGAATGTGTTGAACGAAACATAAATAATCACAACCATCCAGCACCACAGTACACTTCACCACAGTGCAATGCACAGACATGCTATTAGCACATATGCTTTTAGCACATATGCTAGTGCCGAAATACTGTTATACTTCCATGCATATTTGAAATTTTTAAAAAATTAACAGCACAAATTTTTGCTTATGTCCACAGTGCCTTTCTAGCAGTAATAAGGCTAGATAAGCAACTTCAGCATCACTCTGAAGTCTTACCCTGGGTCAGTATTCAGCAACACTCATCTGTCAGAAACTACCTTGAATAACCTATAGCAAAGTGACTAGCATAGCCTTAGCAGCCTTAACCAAAGAGCATGCAAATCTTTTTCTTCTACGATGAGTTTGTCCCCCTGTTGACACATGATGGTTTATACAAGCCTACAAAGTACTTTGATGCTTGAACTTTGAACAGCTGCTACACTAAGTGGGAATGTGCACCTTTTACTCGCTAGTGGAGGAGGTAGAAGAAGTCTAGCCATTCATGTACAACAGCATAAACCAGCAGGACAGTTAGTCAACTAATGTCAGTGTTAAAATTATGGATTCATCAATATCAGTATGAGGCCAAGCCAAATAAAAATGCAAGTATAAAGACACCCATAACGCATTTAAAACAGATACAAATCCGCTCAAACCACTTCAATAGGTGGTCTGTGACACATTTGAGCCACATGTTATAGCAGTGCAAACACATCCATCTCTCCAAGACACATTTGACAACCAGAACCACTCCCAGTACAACTGAAACTCCTCCCCATGCAGAACATCACTGCGTGTGTGATCTGCGTCTACCAGGAAGATAATCATGGAGGACGCACATGGTTGGAGACCAGACAAACTGAAATGCTTAATAGCAGTATGGAGAGACACTACTGAGCAAAACTGTAGTTGACTTAATAAACAATTGGTAACTGGTCACCGCATAACAAGCGGATTTGCATATTCCATCCCACACAGAAATCAGATTTCAGTCTGACTAACCGGAGACACGTTTGACTACCAAGTGTAAATGCACGCAGCTAAAATTATATCAGGATACAATCCAGATACTACTCACATGAAGTGACCAGGTGTAAACAGGATCATTGGGAGGATGGAATTGGTTTGGCTTTTTAAATCAGATTCCTTTTTTTTTCTTCATCCTTCAAAATTACTGTACAGGCTTAGTATTTAGCCTTAGGAGAAGAATATAGTAAGGCCAAATCCTGTTTCACCCCTTGCCCCTACCACTTAGCCCTACCCCTCCGTTTTGCACATTAACGTCTAGGGGTAGTGTTGTCCCGATTCTTGTTGGGATAGATGGGTAGGGCGAAGTGTATGGGCTACATGGGCTACAAAAAGAGGTTTGTTCAGAGGCACACTCCAAACAGAGTGTTATGAGAAGTCAACACATAAATCAATAAACACATCGCGTGTGTACTGGGTTCATCAAACGTTAAGAGAATCCAATGTCACTAACATTATACACACTAGCTACAGCAAAACTTTATTGTAGTATACATCCTACATACATAACTGATCCACTGGCATTCCCAGGCGTCTTTGTTTTCTAATATTTATCTGATTTGCTGCAGACAATCACAATAAGATGCCTATTGGAATATTGGAAATGTCCAGCAAAACTCATCTTGTCTCTTTATGTAAAAGCCGTCAATGACTACTGGTATTGTGTTGGGTTTTTGAAGGTTCTTGAATTTCAACCAAGACCCCTTGTAACTCAGTTCCAATGGGCAAGACTGAACACTCAAAAGCAAGGAGTAGGGGTAAAAATAAGAAATGGGATTGGGCCTAATTATCTATAAGTGGACGTTAAATAATATAGAGAAGATTTCTGGCCATATCACCCAGCCTTTGCAGAAGTGTAAACTAGGGGTAAATTAGGCATTTATACTCATTATTCAGTGCTGATATACAGTCAGATCTCTGTTTTATGCTGAAAAATGCTGAATTTAATTGATTCAAATGTGTGCACTGTTTCCACATGAATAAAGTATAGAAATTGTATTTCAGTTTAGTTACTTTTGGCAATTATTATGTTGTTCATGGCAATTATTCACTTGTTCAGTGTTCTCTCTGGAAAGACCCCATTTAGATCACGGCCCTGCATACATTAATAGGGCGGCTTGGAAAAAAATTCTCTTTCCTTACACATAATGAATTCACGGATGAGCACATCTGCTGGATGTTACAGAGAATTGATCCTGTTCTTAACGGCCTGAGCGCTAAGAGCTGAGCGTGTCTTTATCGCAGCACCGACGAGCCCTCAGCACCATCGTTCCATCTAATTGCGAATGCTGCCAATTATTTTGTCTCGACCAGCTGCATCACACTGCGCTTTAGCCTTTCAGTGTCTTTGGCCTTCATTAGAGTTACACTTTTACACTGCTTTACTTAGTCATCAACACTTTTACATACCTATACATTAAATGACTAAATCCCTCTATATATCGTTGCTGTCCAGAGAAAAACATGTCTTAATTTTTATCAATTTTTATTTTTCTACAAAATTAAACTTGGGAAATGTCCTTCTCCTGAAAAGTTACCATTTTAGAGAAACATAATGTTCTTTGGATAGTATTGATATATATCATGCAGTGATATATATGATCATATACTGGATCATGCAGTTAAGAATAGTCTGTGTTCATGAATGTTCAGAAGTTCAGGAGCAGCTGATGCAATACGTAAACCACAGAAAACAACTGGTAACACATCAGAAAAACAGCCAGAAAATCAACTGAATAAAAACATTACTATGAAAAAAGGAGTCTTTTGCATTTCCCAAATCAAATGTACTAGGGCTGTTCTACCATGGTAAAATAAGGGTCCATGGGTGGAGCCTTATTTTAGCCACACCCCTGCACAGCAGAATGATACACCACCTCTCCTGTGTCAGCTAAACCTTTCTGCAGGTTCTTTGCCGTCATATGGGGGTTTTGCTTTGCCTTTCTGACCATCATACAAACAGTATGTTGTATGTTGCCTTGACAACATTTCCCCCTAACTAACATTTCTTAATAACATTTTAGACAGTCAAAATTGTGAGCTGGAAGTGCTTTGAAAGCCTCCCCCTGTTCCGTGGACATCAGTTAGCGTCCTTTTCAGATGCTCAGACAACTGCTTAGATGATCCCATGGTGGTTATTAAGAGTTAGCAGGGTTTGAAAAGTCTGAGAATTTATTACACCCTGGAATTATCATCAGCTGACTCTTAACCTACCTAACCAATCAGTTTAGGCCTACTGAGTTAGTTGATTTCTGAGATTTTAAACCTAAAATCGCCCCTTTAGGAACTGTGTCCATTTACAGTAACATATCTGTGTATGAGTTTGTACAGGGTGATGATACATGAACATCCACACAGTTAGAGGAAATAAACTGAAACAGTAGACAATTCTATTTGTATTGCACAAAAAAGCCCTCGAGAAGCCAAGAAGCCCCCCTGGTGAATCTAGAAGTCAGTCCGTGTTCCAGTGTTCCATCTATAATTCATAAGTGAAGTCATTCCTAGTCTTTTCATTTTTCACAAATTGTTATTAATTAAAGAACAGCACAAAAATATTAGAGTTTGAAATGAAATTGAGGCCTCTGACCGTTTGCATTAATGAATTCGCCTCATATATAGAAGCTATTACATAAGACTAACAACATTAAAATAGAAACATTTGAAATGTTAATTTTGTTTATTAATTAAATAGCTATTGTGATTATATTAATTATATAACATTATGTACATTTATTATTATTATTATTTTACCATTATTATACCAACAATAATAACAAAAACATTTTAATAAAAGCAATAGCATTCAACATTTAACTGCTAAGTGTAAAGGCACGTGACAGATCAGGCGATGCTGAGGTGCAAAACTCATATACTCAATAACCTTGTATCTTTATGAAGAAAATCTAAGTAAATAATATAGGTATGTTGCAATACGCTAAATGGGTGGTTTTGTCCTGTGTCTTGGGGGACTCATTACCCCAAAGGTCTAACTTTACTTTTTCACATGAAAAGAAATTTTTTGTTCTCAAAATCAAATATACAGCTCTCTCCACAAACACCCATAATCATATCCTGTAATAACCTTTCTAGCACACAGTTGTGTCCCAGCTAAAGGCCTGTAGTCTAGGGCAATAATCAGAGACTATAACAAATTAATTTGATAAATCGATTTAGGAATGGAGGAATGGTGGGAGCACCCTGTGGGGGGTTTCTTCACCCACGTTGCCTAATAATGTATTCTCAGCTGCTGTGCTTGTATGGTCACAAAATGTCTGTTTCACAAAAGTCTTTTAAATCTGATATGGAACACTTCCCCACAGCGATGAACAGTGATGAATTTCTTTGAACGCAACCAGATGTTGATCTGCACCTACCCTCCCCTTAATTTGGCAAACAGCACAAAATGGAATGCATAAATCAAAGTGTGAATTATATACATATAATATAACATTATATAACATTATGACCACCTCCTTGTTTCTACACTCATTGTCCATTTTATCAGCTCCAATTACTATATAGATGCACTTACAGACTGTAGTCCATCTGTTTCTCTGCAGACTTTGTTAGCCCCCTTTTACCCTGTTCTTCAGTGGTCAGGACCCCCATGGACCCTCACAGAGCAGGTATTACTTGGGTGGTGGATCATTCTTAGCACTGCAGTAACACTGATGTGGTGGTGGTGTGTTAGTGTGTGTTGTGCTGGTCTGAGTGGATCAGACACAGCAGTGCTGCTGGAGTTTTTAAACACTGTGTCCACTCACTGTCCACTCTACTAGACACTCCTACCTTGTCAGTCCACCTTGTAGATGTAAAGTCAGAGACGATAGCTCATCTGCTGCTGCACAGTTTGTGTTGGTCATCCTCTAGTCCTTCATCAGTGGTCACAGGACGCTGCCCACAGGACGCTGTTGGCTGGATATTTTTGGTTGGTGGACTATTCTCAGTCCAGCAGTGACACTGAGGTGTTTAAAAACTCCTGTCTGATCCACTCAGACCAGCGCAACACACACTAACACACCACCACCATGTCAGTGTTACTGCAGTGCTGAGATAGCTAGATAGATAGCTATATAGATAGATAGATAGATAGATAGATAGATAGATGTAGATATAGATATAGTATATATAGTATATATAGTAGATATAGATATCAAACAAAAAAATAAATAAAAGTAATGAATGTTCTGTATCAGTAACATTAATGGATCTATGGCCCAATCATTTAACCCATTAATATATTTTAGTTAAACAAACCAACGGAGGGTCAGTATTGGAACAAACCTATTAAGGTCTCTTAAACCCCAGGTTTAGTAACTACATGGAATATAAAGTGAACTGGCTGAGTTATTCTTGTGTTATAAGAGTGTGTAATAAAAACCTGTGCCTGCTGGTGGCCCTGGCCATTTAAAATTGTCCAATATTATTTTGTTTCCACTGCCCTGAGGTCTCACTACGACTTATTATACCTGGTTTAAAATTGGCTTTTGCTGTCAAGTGCTTTCCAAACAGCCACACATTCACAATATAACCTTTGTGGCTTTAACTACGCATTGATTTAGTTCAGATCAGGTCAGGCAGATTTGGCTCATTTTACTGCCCACACTGCAAAAATTATATAATGGCAAATTAAATCATCAGTATAGTATAGTATTTCTCAGAATGAAATTATTGGAAGAATATTGTTTAAGATTATTGAACCCATTTGTTGACATTTTTCTAGACAAAAAACAAGCACAAGAATGTCCACGAATAATGTTAGAGCATTTTCTAACAATCTGAAAATGAGAAACATCAGATGTAATGACTAGATTTAAGATGATTTCTCTTGCCAATTTTTATTTATTTATTTATTTATTTTGCAGTGCAGTTTCCATTCCCACCTGTTTCTGTCCCTGAGCTCCAACTTTTAACTGCTCTCTCTCCTTCCTGAGGCATCTTTGTTTGTTTGAAATGTGCTGTTGTAATTTGAACACCCTTTTTCCTGACACGTTTAAAGTTTTTATGCTGCTTCTGCTTCTGTAATTGCCACACCTGCAAATTGGGCACCAAACTGTTTGTTCTCTTTCACAGCTTGTTAGCTCAGTCGTGTTACTTTGCAAGCCTGAAAATAAGTGGCTGTTTTAAAACAACTTTTAGAATTGAAACATGCCGGAATTAGATATGTAAGCTGTGTGAGTGAAAAGAATAAGTGTTTCAGATGCTATTTGCATATTTGGGTAACATTTTCATTTGATGGTCCACTGAAGATGCTTTGTTAATGTTTACCTTGTTTTTAATTCACATTAAAATTCCAATTTTTAGTGAGCCATAGCCCTAAAAATTCACTTAGGACAACAGATGAGGCCAGCAGTTGGTTTTTGAATAAGGTTAGTGGTTGTTTTTTGAATAAGCTTAGTGGTTTGTTTTGAATAAGGTTAGTGGTTGGTTTTTGAATATGGTCAGCAGTTCGATTTGAATAAAGTTAGCAGTTGGTCTTTGAATAAGGAAGGCAAATGCTTTTGAGGGTTAGTATCCACTGGCCTTGAATGAAATCACAAACTTACTCATCAACTTCCATAGCTTGGATCTTTCAAGAAGCCTAATGCCAAAACACACTAGGGAGTCTTATTTACCTTTTGTTTATAGTCATGTTAAAATAAAGCCTTTTTAATTCGAAGAATAGTGCCATAGATATTTACTTTTATCATTCATTTTATTTGTTTTGCAATGTTATTATAAACCAATGCAGAACTGAACCCTGTATATGCCCTTAAAGGAAAAGAATCTATCTCTGCAGGGCAGATAGCTTATGTTTTGTGAAGATGTAGCATGTTGTGCTTGTGTCCAGACTGGAAGAGCCTGAAAGAAATTGGTCTGCGTCAGAGAGTATATGGTCTGTTTTAAGAGACTCTCAAAGCCCCGGGCAGCTGATCCATTTCTGGTCATTAATCTTGTATGTCCACCATCATAGTCATCATTGCAACAGAGACACAACAAGTAGCACTGCATCACTGCTGCTTTTCCTGGCTCTACAGCTTCAAACCTGAGCTTATGGATTTTCCTGAAACAGCCTCATGGACCTCGAAGGTAATTAAGCTTTGGCCTTTTCGTGCAGAAAGATGCATGAGCACAGTTGAACCTAATTAGTCACTTTGAAACGATCGTCTACAGTGCCATTTCCATTAATTTGATGGATTCTTGATGTTGAAATTCCATTTTCCTTTTATTGTTTTTTTTTCCAAGCATGATTAATCAGCAATCATTCCTTTGTTCATAAAATAGATTATACAGTTTTTTGTCAAATTAAAAGCCTCATAGACTGAACAAACTGAAACAGCTCTTGAAGTATTAAGGTTAGATTTCATTTAATTATATTATAATTATTCCTTCTTTAAAAAAAATAGTCATCAACCTTTAATGAGCATTATTCTATTTTATCTAGTTGTTTCCAAAGCCGCTTTTAAAAAAAAAAAAATCAGCTGATCTGGACCCCATTTTTCATATTGTACTCATTATAAGCAATGCTTAGTACATACATCACTTGCGTTTAGTACGTAACGTCTTGTACATATTTTGTTTGTTGTAAATTAAAGTACATGAAAACATATGTGAAAACTACTGGGAATGTATAGCTGGATTTTTTTTTAAAAGCTGTTTTGGAAACAAGCAGACGATCATAATTTAACATGTATTATGTTATACTTCCAAGTAATAATGGAATACACGTTAATTATATAAGTACATTGTACATAATGTAAAACAAAAACAGGTAATTCACAGTAAATATTGCACTGTAGCACTGAATCATCTGTACATACCTGATATTCTTCACATAAGTTACTTTGTACCTTAAAGGGCCTATATCTTATATTTTTCCTTGTATTTTATTTTGTATCTGAGATTCACTTACAACAATTGTGTGACTTCATGTACCAAAAGCAACTGTAATTCACTTTTGCATGAACATATTTCAGCATTCCTTTAACCCTTCAAATTAAACAGGCTGTTAGTGTTAGTGAATAATTCAGTCATTAAGATGTAAACAAAGCCAATACTTATAATTTACCAGTTCAGATTTCTTTACAGTGGTGGTGATGGGAATTATCCAAAACCACCAGTGAACCTACACATTTTCTGAGTTTTATATATAATGTTAATAATAATAGTAAAGTAATGTTAAATGTAAAAAAATGTTTTGTTTTGTACTGTTTTGCCTCGCAATGCCCAGCATGTACCTGTCTGCCATGAATGTATTTTAAAAATGTTTTCTAGGCCAAAATCTTACCTCACAAGTTTCATAAAACAATGTCTCACACATTAGGCAACATATTACTGTTTGGTATCATAACTTTCTGTAAGGGAGCTTTTAGAGGCAGGACATGCTTCATCCATCCAGTTCATATCACCACCACTGTGAACAATTCTGACTTGGTATGTTTCTCTAGAAATTCACATAGGGGAGTGCAGGGAACAACCTAATACAGGGCACAATTTAACACAAAATGTTTATGTTGTTATACAAGGTCAAGCATCGTGTACTTCTGGCCACATTACAACATTTCCTAGCCACAGTGTCCCACAAAAATTCAGAGCGATTTGTCAGCATTTTAAAGAGATCTGTGCCAAAGAGTGTTTTCAGGGCATGTAAGTCATTTTTATTCAGTTACTGAGCTGTTTGTGTAAATCACAAAATCTAACCTTATATTACTTTAATCATCATCTTGTTGCCGACAACGTAGCACTGTTTTGAAGCATGTGACAAACTTACAGCAAGTGCTAGATAAGCTTAAGTACAGCCTCCGTACTGCGGGGTTAGTTGTTACATGGTGTTACAACTAAACTACCTTTACTAAACAAAGACAAATAAGGTAAATGTCTTTTGTTCCATATATCTACACAGATTTTACAGAGAAAACATCTGAAAAAAACAGTGAAGTTTTTATGCCTCATTCATTGTTTTTTCATGTATGGACTGTATGGATGATGAAAAAGTGAATGGTACATTTTGAAACTTCAACATTATTTACATACTACATCAAACTCCTTATTTATAATGTTGTATACCGTATAACCAGAATGCAAATTATGTACAGACTTTACTTGTAATTAATACATATTTATCCATCCAAAGTTTTATTACACACTTCTATAACCTAAGAATAACTCAACCAGTTTGCATTGAAGTCACTGTAGTTACCGAATAATAAGGCTTAGTGTGTAATAAGCCTGGATTTTAAGGGGTTAAATTACTGTAAAACATAGAGCTGCCCATTCTCATCTGCTTTCTTGGTACCAGTTCATTTTTATGGAAGCAAAATTCCAATATCTGCTTTAATCTTACATGGTTCCTTTTATCACAGCTCAGCCGTCCCATTGACACTGTTTTATTCTCTTTCTCAATGGTTTTTAGGTGACAAGCTCAGGAGCTAAATTTTCACAGGAGAGGTTAATTTATTAATGCAAGAGAGTCGTGTAAGAAATATTGAATTTCCTCTCACATTAGAGACTGCTATAGTCGTCTGTGTGTATATATCTGCTTCTGAATGGTCCCACTGGACTGGGATAGATTAATTAGATATTGTAAGAGTGGGATTTTATTACTGATTAATCAATGTGTTGCAAACAGAACGCATCGAGGGAGAACTTTTAGATTAATGCTGCTAATTTCACATGCTAGACACGGGCAATGTACTCACAGCCATATCTGATCGGTCAGTTATTTAGATATATTCACCACTATACAGCCTACAGGCTTACTTTTGTCAGCACTGGACGACTGGGGTTTAATAGCGTTTGTGTTATATATAGGGCAGAGTTAAGTGAAAGAGTTGTAATGAATGCACAGAACAGCAGTGAAACACTGTGGCTTTGATTATATCTCTCTGATTAATGTTGCCCATCTGCAGCTGCTTCTACTCAGAACCCTTCTCTCATCCTCAGGGTGAAGACAGAATGTCCTCTTTATCTCCTTTCTAGGAAAAAAAAAGTGAAAAAAAACAAAAAAACAAATGTCTACAACCACAACTGTGCGTCTTCTTTAATAGTGGCTGAAGAGTGGCATTATGTACCCAATTCCAACCAGCGTAAGTTCAAGGACATCTGGGGCCAGCGTAATTTCACTCTACCATTGAGTGGATTGCATCAGCTCGGTGGCGGCCAACATGAACGCTGGAAAAAAAGCTCGAGCAACAGCAGGGAAATGCGTCCTCGTCACGCCTCTGCAGTCATTCGATTCACTCCAATAACATGACAGTTATAAAACGGATAGTTCCAGTTCGAAAATCTGACTGGCTGAGCCACATTCAGGGTAAAATATTCGATACACACACATACGACCACACACATTAATTGAATTCTGCATTAAAGTGGCAAGTTATTAAAACTGTCATGCTGCTCATGGAATAATTTTTGCTTTCCAACCATAGCCTACTATTAAGGAACTACATTGCATGGTGGATGATCTGTTCTTTGTGATTAGGCCTATTATTGACAAATGAAGCTGTTTACGGAACATGGGTGTATTTTATCATCCTGTATTTTGTCAGAACTCTTTTGTAAAAGCACTTTGTTGATAAAAACTACCAGCACCATAGTAAAAGTAAAATCACTGTAATGCACACCTCTCGTGGCTTATTGTCCCCAGCACATTTAATGTTTACTGTTTAGTTTAATAACTATGTAAAATGTGTTGTCCTGGTGTGTGCTTTGTGGGGAGACTGTAGCAGTTGAGCTAATGGGGTTTTTTTTGTCTAGGCCCCCTTTGTGGAGAGTTCTATTTATGTGCTGGGTTGAACATATCTGAAAAAAAAATAAAACAAAATATAAAATGTGCCATAACGTTTGCACAGGCCACATTTTATGGTATGTTAAATTCAGTAAATAAACAATAATTGTGCATTAAAATGTGTGGAAAGGTGTTCTCTGTAGAGGGCGTGTTTCACTTAGAACACTGCTTCTCAACCCTGGTCCTGGAGGCCCACTGCCCTGAACATTTTGTGCTTTTCCTGCTTTAACACACCCGCTTTAACCCAATAATGGGCTGGTAATGAGCTCATTAGTTGGCTCAAGTGTGTTGGGAGCAGGGAAAACACCAAAAAGTGGAGGACAGCAGGCCTCCAGGACTAGGACTGAGAAACTGACTTAGAGCATCAACAAAGCATAATTTGACCAGGGGAGCCCAAACTTTTGCATAAAACTATATTTTAAGTGGATTTAAGTTTTCCCTCACTAAGGTAGCATTTTTTTGCAGTGAAAACATTTATTACTCTGAGTGACGTATTATTGGATGGATGAATCGCGGATTTGATCTTTACACTGCTTTAATTTTAAAAGTCACAACTGCATCCGCACACAATAACTTCTCCATCCATAACCTCCAAAGCCACACAAGCACAGCAGTGCTGAGACGGGAAATTGCAGCTATATGTCTGCTAGCCCAGTATTTATAAAGAAACAATGGACAGAGCAGGGTGTTCGGGATATATAATGCTGATCCACTGCATAAATGAATACAGGGTAGTGTGAGGAATATGCTTTTGTTCAGTTCTCTTTGAGTTCTGCTTGTAGCTTCTGATGACTCAGGCTGAAACTTTGGAGAACATGTCACGTTATTATGGAGGACAAGCTAATTTCGATGGCGTCAGGGTTTCATGACGTGATTTGTCAGTGGAGGTTGTAAATAGAATTAATGAAGCGTTTCTGCCCTGTTAGCTGGTACTGTGTCATTCAGCTGTCGTAATGTTACCCACGTCCTGAAGCTAGAAGCACTATCAAATATTATTCCCCTGCTATGAATGTATGGATTCCAAATGTCATACTGTCAAAGTACCTTGGAGATGAAGTTGCACTTGGTGTTCAACAGGCAGGGTTGGGCAAAAAGTAGTGATGGCTGAATACTGAACACATAATTGTATTCAGTAATGTATTTTGAATACATTTACAATATATTTTGGTTAAAAAAAAAACTTTTTTTCTTAATTCATACTGCTTGTCACTGTTATGGGTTGGCAGTTTTCTTCATGTCATTATTCTGTTAATACATTTCAAGAACAATTCCTTTTTTTAAAATCTCATGGCATGCTTCAGTCCACTGCTGATCCCACAATCCCCCAAGCAGAAGTCTAGTACAACACAGATGCTAAACTTATCTCAAACATGTCCACTACTGAGAAGACTTTTAGTTTGATCATTCATTTGAGCTCAGTAACACTGAGATTAATAACTGATCATCACATTGGTTTATCAGTCTACTCAGGCTTTAGCAGGAACTTCAGCATTTGTAAAGAAGTCATCAATCAAGATTCTCTTTAGAATTTATCTACAGGCTGTGCACCGATTCTAAGGTAATTAATAAAGAAGCAGCATTGGTGTTTCTTTTGAATATACTATTTTTTTTTTTCATTTAGTGAGAAGTGTTCTAAAAGTATATGTAAAAACTAACTGTGTTCTGAATCCTGCCTTCACAAAATGAATACAGATGCTTAATTTCTGTATTCTGAATATGTATTCCCAATACTTGTATTCTGTTACATTCCCACCCTGTCAACATGATATTCTTAAATTGCAAATTAAAGGAATACCAGAATGAAGAATTTGTTTTAATTCATTATCACTGTAGTGGTGTGGGTAGAGATTTTACTAGATCTGCCTGATCACCATGGATACCAGTAAACCTTAGAAAAAATTAAAGTGACTGGAACTCCTTTACTTCATTGCTCCAGTGTTGGATGGTTAATACCTAATGAAAACGGTAGGACGTTTTCTCAATTTGTCTTACAATAACACCGTATTCTTAAGGCCCTTAGATTAATGCTGCTAATTTAGATTCATTAGGATTAATGATGCCATTTATTCATCACTAACTGCATTAATCACTGATTATATCTTGCATACCAAATGAAAAGTTCTAAATGTTGAAAATGTAACATTTGTTTGTTTTTTTTTATTCTGTGATTTTTGTTGAATTTCACACATGACATGAACTCACTCATCCTATCACTGTTGTCTGTGGTGTCAGCATAGTAACAACCAGTATGACCTATCGGCTGTGCCCCAGCATCCTTTACTTTTTTGACAGATTTCATATTAGTTTGTCTTCTGCTTTATTATGTATGGTGCTAGTATCTCCAAAGAAACTGGGCTATGGACATCTGAGCTATATGCCAAAGCATTCATCTTCTGAATGAGGCAACAAAACTCTCCATTCTTCTTTCAGCTTTCCAAAAGCCTAAAATGTCATTGTTACCATTTTTATGAGGAGCAAAGGATATGTTTGTCACTTTAAGACATCCCACCTGTTTGTTTTGTTTTCTGATGTAAAAACTAATGTTATTCTTGTTGGCATTTCTGTGTCATTTATTCATGTTACACTCACATTGTAATGGCAAAAAAGTGTCATTATTCTAGTTTAAAATTTATGTTATGTAGTCATGTATTTCAATTGTTTATAACAACTGCCCACAGGTTTCTATAATAAGTGAATTTAGAGCCAACCAGTTTTCTGCCCTCTAAGCTTGGGCTACATAGTGGGCCAGACTACAAGAGTCGCTGTCTCTTACTGATACTGACTGACTAACACCCTTTATTGAAACACTCATGCACAAACGTCACCCGAGACAGTGGATAAAACAGTGGGTGGTGTTACACCTCTAATTAAATAAAGCGACATTGTCACCTCATCTTGCAGTATAAGCAGTGCTATTTAACAATTTTTCACTCTTTCAGGTGAGGAAAAGGCAGCAAGCACTATTACATGACCACCGAGAGCACCAGAATTTAAACTTGGAGTAGTGTTTTGATGTGTCATGCACTATTTTTTTAAATGATCATGTTGTAAAGAGTTGTAACATTGTAATGCCAGTGCAAATTTAACCAGCTGGGAAGCTATAATAGCCTATATGCTAGCAGCAAGAGAAAATGTTAAATTTGTTTGACTTTATTTTTGATTCTGTGTAACTGTAGCAAACGGTAGACATTTGTGTGATGTGCAATTAGAAATCGTCTTGGAGTCTGTCATTACACTAATAACAGTCCTAGAGTCTGTTAATATAGACCTTTATGGATTTAGCTGTAGATACAGCATGTCAGAATTACGAAATGAATCCACAGAGAACACAGCTTTTAGTATTTTTTATTTAATTTTTTTATCACACCTTATTATGACTGTTATTATTTTTATTATTAGTGTTAGTATTTTGTGGATTTATTGACAAAAAGTGGCCATCACTATTATAACTGTCCACAGTAATTGGTAATATGATACAGACGTGGCAGCTAGATATCAAACTGAAAATCACTCGGGTTTTCCTTGAAGTTTGCCAATTCCGTGTTTTCTTCTTCTGGATCATGTTTATGTTCATATAGCCAAAATGAAACCCATTATGGTCACCTCCTTTACAGTATGAGAGGAAGAATTCATTAACAAACTGATTGACCATAGCTGCTCTGGGTTGCTAATTGATAGGGCCATGTAAATTATGCATATGCTCGTTTCTCTGGAGGGTTCCACAGCGCTTGTGGTGATTACAGTACACATAGTGCTATGAAGGATGATGTGCTTTGACACCAGGGTTATTTGAAGCAATGTGACACCTTGCTAATTGCTGCAATTAGGCAGATGGTGTCTCTAATCAGACAAGTCCTTCTCCTTGAACTTGGGCATCTGTTTGAGAACAAGCCTCCTCGTAAACTGAATTCATCAATAATGGGCCATTTTTTGAACATCTAATAAAGCAATATGCCACAAAAGTGTGTGCATTACAGTGATTGTACTGCAGCTCAGGGGTGTTATTAGGCAGGCAGTAAAATCACTAACACGCATCCTCCAGTGGATTATTGCTTTTATAAAAAAAAGAATGTCTTTTAGCCTGGTTTGAGTTCATGCAAGGACTGCATACAGTCACAGAGTTCATGCCATGTTCTTCTCTTTCAAATAATGTACACAAAAACAGCTTGAGTGCCAAAAGCTCCGCTAGTGGAAAATATTCAGACTGCTAAACATGAGATTGTCAATCAGTAAGGGATTAGGGATTGCACCAGATTCTCTGATGATAGGCTGAAATCTGGACTGTGAGACTGGTGAGTTATAAGCAGGCCTGGGAGTTATCCACATACAAAGACATGAATTTTATGAATTAATTGTTGAACTTGCCTGTTTGGTTGCTTATTCAGGTAACAATTTGGAAAAGAACCATAGTAAATGGTTAAACCAGGACTTTCTTTTCCTTGCCTTACTTTTTTTTCTATGTCCATAAAGCATTTATATACCTTTTTGTCCGGACTGTAACACTGAAGCAGATGCAGAAGCAAACACTGTGATAGAGCGTGAACTTTATTCTTGGTAAAATAAAAAGGAAGTAATAAATGCGCAGTCCAGTAAAAGTTGTGGTTGTAGTACACTGTCATCTTTAATTTGCCACAAAACTGAAATTACATTAATGAAACATGGAACTTGACTGTCAAACTTTACCGCCCAAGGCTGTTTTGTTTGAGGCAGTCATGACTATGGCTGCTTAACCTGAGGCCCTTTTTTGTTCACTGCTAATGAGACGTATCAGTGTGAGACCCACAGTTCTTTCATCAGATGCATCTGAAAATGTACACCATACCACAGGCGACTTTGTGTACAGGCATGACAGCTGTGGTAACTTGGTTAACCATGACTGGGCACAGCCCTAGTGCAAGTGTGTATACCAAGAAATCAGCTTTAAATGTGGCTCAGCCAATCAGATTTTAAAAGATTGATCTGTTTTATAATGTCCATAAACACTAACAGAGAAAAGCACAGCGTATCTGTAACTCCTTATTATTACAGCGTGCCAGACAGAATTTGCAGTGTTCAGCTTGACAGACAACCCAATTCAGCCACCAGGTATCAGTCGGGCAGTGACAGAAACACTGGGGTTCCCCTTTAGGGAGCCGTAGGAGCTAATTTACGCCCCTCCATTGGGCCAAGGCAGGTCAGGCAGCAAAGCCTCACAAGGGCTACGCTAGCTTAGCGAGTAACTTCATACCAAAAACCAGCAGACCTTCACACTCAGAGACAAATTGGTTTGCACCAGCCTGACAGTGTGTCAGAAGGAGGTGCAAATACAGTGGGCTTTACCCAGGAGAGGCTCACAGTAGTGAAAGAGGAATCCCAATAACAACACCCAGCCCTGTTTGTATTCTTCTAGCGAGTTTCGCTAAGAAACTACTGTAGCCACTAGCCTAGCAAGAGCAAAATACCACTCCTGTTTGACCTTGGAGTGCTGTGCATTGCAGACTTACATCTACTCTTTAAAACCTTTCCAAACCCTTATAAGGAGTGTTGTATTATTGCACCATAAGCTTTTCTGAGATTTTCTGAAGCCGCTGTGATTAGCTAGGAGTAGAACGAGGCTAGCATGGAGCGGCCTCCCAGCTAAGTGTCATTCATCCTCTCTGCACTGTATATAATTGTCTCTGTGGTTTCACCGTAGCTAATGACTAAGGGAGTCCTGCTGTGCCTTAAGTGATCATGACGGCGCTTTTGACTCTCTCGTTCCGGATCAGCTATGTAGGAGTGTGCTGTGCGTTTCACCAGTTTGTGCAACAATGGAGCAACTACTGTTAGATATTTCAGACTGAATATCAATCAGCTTTTTTCGGAGTGTCTTGATGGTCATGGTCACAGCAAATACAAAATCTCATACAATGTCAAGATAATCCTCAGTGTGATTACTAGAATGGGGTCAATTCTGATACAAGAAAAGTTTTTTGTTGTTTTTCTGATATTATCTTCTCACATATAAACCATTTAAAATCTCCCTATTATAGAATGTGTACAGTGAGTGATGAATGAAGCAGTGGAATTGGTCCATTAACCACTAGAAAAAATCTCCTTCAGATGATGCATCTTGAACATAGAAGGAACTTTTTAAAACTACGCACATCACACATTTTGCCAGATAGCTAACATTACAGCTCAGAAGCCAGATCTCACAAGCGTATTTATTAGCCTCTTTAACCATATATATGATAGAATTCACCCCATAAACATAAATCCTGTAGCTGTGCATTATCAGTATGTTCAAAATATAAATAGAATATATTTTTATATTTTCAATATGTTTATTTTTTTATGTGGTTATACATACTGGCATATGTACACAATAAATGGTAAAACCAACATAAAGTGTCTTAGTAAAGTGTTAGGCCACCACTGCACCTTGGCATAGATACTTGAGGGACAGAATCTCACTAGAATGGAATACACAACACAATTCCTCTAAAAAATGATCCCCTTTACTGGCGTTTTGATGAAGTTGGTGGAGAGCACTGTCTAACACATCGGTCCGAAATCTCCCATATGTGTTCAACTTGGTTAAGATCTGGTGACTGTGAAGATCTTAGCATGTGATTTACATAAATGTTATATTCATCAAACAATTCAGTGATCCCTCCTGCCCACTGAGTGGGGGCACAGCCATCCTGGATGAGGCCACTCCCATCAGAATAGAAATGTTTCATCACAGCATAAAGTTATTCAGTCAGAATAATGAACCCCTTCACTGTAATGAACCCCTTCACTAATACAGTCTGAACGCATGAGCATCATACTTACTGAATGTGCACTTTCCGACACAATCTGCAGCCCCATTTACTGATGTATTTTCCTTAGATCTAAACGTAGATCTCACTTTAGTCCAGGAGTGTCCAATTTTACCCACAAAGAGCCAGTGCGGCTGCAGGTTTTCATTCCAACAAAGCAGGAGCACTCCTGACCAACTGTTTGAAGTCTGAGACCAACTGATTTAACGAGTAGAATCAGGTGTGCTCCAGCTTGTTTAGAATGAAAAGCTGCAGCCACACCAGCCCTTTGTGGATAAGATTGGACACTCCTGCTTTAGTCCTACTGAAACACCAGCCAGCTGAGCTGAGTCTTTGTGACTGAAGTTCCTGGCAGCTTACATCTTTTCCTCTCACCATCTTTATCAAAACTGAGGTCAGCTGGGCCCATTCAGTGTTTTTATACATGCTACAGAGCATAGTAGGACGTTAATTGCTTAATTGTATCATGCAGTAAAACCTGTCTGGAAGCATCTGCACTCATTATGGTTCTACACTCGTTTATTCAGTCGCTTTCTTTAATTTGTCGGTATATGAATATGCATATTACACATCATGAAGGAGGATAAGAATGAATGAAGCCTGGCTGCAGCCTTTTATACAGAGAACCGCTTGCATATCTGCCTGAAAAATCCATTTTTCACTGCATGTGTTCGTGGCTGAGGAAAGATGAAGAGGGTCACCTGACCTTCAGAGCACAGCTGGAGCCAGACACGTCAGGCTAGCCCACTGCTCCTGCAGCACACATCCAGGAGCTCTGATCGCCAAGGCCACGGATGAGTAAAACTCTATTTCATCTAATGGCTCCACACTGAGTCGGGAAGAACAACACAGGACACGTTGGGAGGGAGCGCTATAATCATGCAAAGGGAAACCACTTCCTTTTGCCAGCAAATGAGACGCAGGAGAGAAGCCCTAGCCGGGGTGGGGCGAGCTCCTGCACCGTTTTCAGTATGAATTTCCTTTCTCTTTTGTTGATGAAAGAGAATGTCAGCAGGTTTTATGAATCTAAAAAGGCAGCCCTTGCATCACTCTAGCGCTCCCTTCAGGGCCTGTGGTGCCACTGCTGCGCAGGTGCTGTTCAAAATGAGGCAGTGGGAAAACTGGAGAGCGTTTCAGAGCAGATTTTTTTTTTCTTTTTTACCTCCAGGGTGTTGTTTGCAAGACTTCAAAGTGAAGCATGCAGAGTAGCAAAAGGTAAAATGAATGGATGTCCGTTCGTCAGACATTGATGTGACAGCTACTGTTTTTGTTTTCTTTAATTTTGTTTTGTATGTGCCTCATGCTCAGGGGAGCATCTAATGAGAAGCTTAGAGAAAGACAGAGCAACAAACAAAGAAACAGAAAAAAAAAAGTACAGAACACTGTATGGATAGATGCTGAAAATAACCTGTGGCAGATGCAGCATACATGATCCTCACTGAAAACACAGACCTTTCCTTTGACTGAAAGCTTTGAGTAATTAGGTGACACAATGAGTTGATTTTTGAAAACGTCTGATTACAGCTGTTGTAACTTAACCTCTATAGAAAATGTCACTAAAATGTCACAATGTTTAACATCTCTAAGTAAATGATTTATATGATTTTTTTTTTACATTTTTAATGAGTTTTCATAATTTAATGGGGAGAACTGGGTAATTGTAAAATTAATATGATGTCCACTTTGTACACATTTGGGGTCAATTTAACCCCAGGCCATTTTAGCTGTATAAAACATAATGCGAGGCGAGTTTATTTCTATAGCACCGTTCATACACTGCTGTCATTAAAAGTGCTTAAGAAAATATCAACATTTTACACACATTTGTTTTGGTGGTTTTGGATGATACTCAGGTCACTATAATATGTAAATTTTATAATCTTCAAAAACATCCCTTGCTTTAGGGCCCTTACCTAATATAACCTACAGTTCACACGACATGGAGGTTGGGGAAAACATAACCCCCACAAGAACTTTGAAATTTTCCAGAGGTTTAAACTGCTGGGGTCAAACTGACCCCACACTGTTAGAAATAAAGGCATTGTGTAGGTACATTTCTCGTTCATCAAGGTACAAACAGTGTAAATGTACCCTCAAAGGTATGACAGTGGTTTTAAGGTCCAATTGTGAACTTTAAATAAGTTTTTCCCAGGGGGAAAGTATTTTATTTGTATCTTTTCACAACCTAATGTTCTAAAACAGAACAATAAAAAAAAGCTTGGAGACGAGACAACACAACATAGAGAATATAATTTCAATGGATTATGGTACAGTAAGGTACCATATGGTACCACCCCAGTGACAAGAGGGATACTGCCCCAGTGACAGTTTCATACATTTTTTCTGAGAGTGCAAGAATAAAAGATGTTAGTAAATTTGAGGATAACAGGAGGGCTACGTTAACACCCATTTTACAGTAGCCAGTAGTCATTATCTTATTATTCTACCCTTTTTATTTCTACTCAATTTTTGAACTAAAACCACAAAGCTTTGCACAATCGTGAAGCCTATAAGGAATAGTGTTCTTCTGCTTTTACAAATACGTCAGCATTTACAAACAAGCATTTTACAAATGTCTGGGATAACATAGAAATGGCCTAGAAACACCTTAGCAACCTCCTGGGATACCAATGCAACAGCTTTGTCAAGCCAGATGAGCTTAAAGTTTGCTCGTGAACTCTCCCCTTCTAGCTGCACTAACGAGGAGAAGTTAAGAGAAATTAATTCTTTGTAAATACATAAAAGATCACAGTTGCACACATGCAATAGTCAGCTACTCTAACTGTCTTGTACAATATCAAACAATATTTCCCAACTGCCAAAGTCATCTGATGAGTGTAGACATGGTAGTTGTAGTCCATCTGGTAATTCAAACAGTAGAGAACAAATCCCTGTGTTTGTAAACAAACGGCCTTGTAATGTGAAATGTCATATTTAAAGCGAGCGACAATATAAGATTTTACAGTTTATCTGGGGAAAAATATCTTACCTTTTTAAGATTAAGCTAACTATATTAAAATCAAATATATTTAAATAACAGTGAGTCTTACCTTTAGGTAATAAACTGTTTCACTGTCTGTTTTGTCATTTTTGACTCCATTCATACATGCATTACCACTGGTGTGGGTTTCTTCACGCTCACCCCTGATTGCTCCAAGTCATTGTCCATTCTGTTGGTAGAATAGCCAAAAGGGGGCCTGTAGAAAGAAGCTACACAACAAAAAACAACAATTAGCCTACCAAAGCACCTGCAACGTGTAGCCTCATAGCTGAGTGCTCTAATACTCTTTACTGTTTAAACCCTTTCACTTTCTTAGCAGGGGCTTCTGAGGTAAACTTGCTTGGCATAGTATAATGTAATTTTCCAACCCACTTCTGCCTTTATTGCAAGCAACAATCCAATAAAGTTTTACGCCTTCTGAAAAACTACTTAATATGGCATGTATCCATATTACCTCTCCTAAAATAGCAATATGCTTCGGTGACATTTAACGTGAATCGGGAATTATAACATATTTTCCTTCCATCTGGTGACGCATTTGCAAGTGAAATGCAATATCAGGGAGGGTCTCTGAGCTAGCTGAATGCCCACAGGTGCATGGCAATGTAATCAAAAATCATAAGATGTTTTGATGAGGCAAAAGTCATTACATTTTGATGGAAGTTTACAGAAAGCAAGAATTTTGTCTTTCAAATAATATAATATGATTAATTGTGCTTCAGCAAGTACATGAACCGAAAGGGTAAGGTCCATTTTGATTTCAGGTTGACTTTCATGTGTACATATGATTACACTTAAAGAGAAAACTACAAGTATTTACTGTTTTTATTATTATTTACATATTTTTCTGCTTACATTTAGGGCTGAGTTATTATAACATTATTCACAAGTGTTGTTTGGGGTAATTTAACTTAATAATGTAGAGCTTATGAGCTGGTGGTCTGGCACACTACATTTAGTGTTTAGGCCACCAGTGCAGAAAAATGGATTGGAAGGTCTTCTTGATGAACAAAAAGGCATGAAGCTTAATTTATAGAAAATAATCACATTTAAATCACAATTACAACATTAGTTACAAAAATTGCAATGATTTTTTTTTCCAAATTCAGCCCTACTTAAATTTCTGTGGTAGAATGTCTTTCTCTATTCTGATGTTATGCTGTTACATCAAATTTCTTGTAGCAATAAACTGCGGAACATGAAAGTGTGGAATGGAGTTTAATGAGGCATCACTAATGCTTGCTTGCATCAGGTGTTATTGCTAATAACTCTTTTGCTGTATTTATATACAGTGTCATTCTCGGAAGAAAACCTGATGATAAACTTTCATAAGAAAGGGCAAAAAACTTTAATGTAGGTTAATGTAACAGAACTTTCAGTTATTTTACACCATTTCTACTGTGCATTATAGGGACTGCAACTAACTTTTTTCATTTTCTAACATTCAAATAAAACTTTTTTACACATTAGAATATTCTGTTAAAATAAGTAAAGGTCAAGACATTTGTTAGGACTTGTCAGATGAACCACTAACATAATTAGGAAGTGACAGTTGAATCAACCAGTCATGTTTTGATTTACAATGGTTGGGACCAATTTTGTAACCAAACAAAAACTCACTCTAGGCCTTCTGGAAGTTCTAGATACATCACTGACTGACTGACTATGAGTGGTAGCCTAACCAATGCACTTCAGCCAGTTGCTAGAAAAGGAAACAGCTCTACATCACTGTAAAACTGCTACATACAAGGCTAAATATATGTTAACGTCAGTTACAGCCTTCAAAAAAAAATAGAATATCTTTTGCAAACTGTAATCAGCATTAAGTCTAGAACAGTCCAAAATGTTCATGTCCATCAGCACAAGATAAGTGCTAACATACTATTAGAATCCCAAACATGTGCTAGTAGAAATCACAGAGGTGCTTTTCCCTTGTTCATGTCCCTTGTTTATATTATATGTATTGCCTGAACTGAAGACCTAGATCTAATAGTCATGGTTTACCAATAGTGATGTCAAAAACAATGATATATCAATACATATTAATACATATGGATTCAGAAAATTTGAAAAAGTACCAATACGTATTTGCAGCAGTAGTGATTCTATACATAACACGCTTTCCTGCTCGCTTTCATTTGACACACATAGGCTACCGTACATATAGTCCATTGGTACATGGAGCTGCAGCCTTGCCTATTCTCACTTACGGTGCAGTATATTTTGCTAAAATAGGAACTGCAGCCCGTTCACAGCTTTGTGAGTGGTTGTGGTCGACAAATAAAACAGCAGGAGTGCTGTGTGGACATAGTTTGGCTTAACGGAAAGCCAAAGGACAAAAGCAAGCCGATAAGCAAACAGTGTTTCAGAACAGTACAAACTAATGGTCTAAACACATCTAGACAAAACATCTGAAAAACCAACATGCTGACCTGTATAAAGAGTTTCAAGAGGTTAAGCAAAGCTAACCTGAAGCAACTGCAAAGCGTTCAATAATGGGCACAGCATTTATTTGTTTTGACAACTGAATGCATGCAGTGTTTATTAAAAATGAAGCATTAGGTTACTGTGGTTGTTGATATATATAGTTGTATTGCTGTTTTTTTCTCATGTCTCTCTATCTGCACTCTCTGTGTGAACGTGAACCTCATTTTAGTTTTGCACTAAAAACAAACATTAACTCTGAGTTTTTTGAATAGCTGCATTGACACTCACCAAGCACTTTATTTTTTATTTTGAACACTACGCTAATACTGGGTAGGGCCTCCCTTTGCTCTCAAAACAGCTTCAATTCTTCATGTCATGGATTCCACAAGAAGTTGGAAACACTGCTTTGAGATTCTGGTCCATGTTGACATGATTGCATCATACAATTCCTGCAGATTTTTTAGGTGCACTTTTCATACTGTAAATCTCTCGTTCTACCACATCCCAAAGATGTTCTATTGGATTCAGATCCGGTGACAGACAAGGCCAAAGAAGAACACTAAACTCATTATCATGTTCATGAAACCAGTTTGAGACCGTTTTGTGACATGGTGCATTCTCATGCTGGAAGCAGCCATCAGAAGATGGTAAATTGTGGCCATGAAGGGATGCACATGGTCACCAACAATACTCAAATAGGCTGTGGCATTCAAGTGGTGATTAATTGGTATTAACGGTCAAAGTGCCAAGAAAGCATTCCCCACACCATTACACAACCTCCACCAGCCTGCACTGTTGACACAAGGTAGGTTGGGTCAATGGATTCATGCTGTTGGTGCCAAATCCTGACGCTGCCTCAGCAGAAATCAAGATTCTTCAGACCATTCTCCTTTAGAAGAAACCAGTGTGGTTTTCTGCTGTTGTAGCCCATCAACCTCAAGGTTGGATATATTGTGCATTCTAAAATGTTCTTTTGCTACGTAGTGTGAACAGTCATTGTTATGAAAACAAAGTTAATATGCTCATTTTTAAGTCGAGGTGAGTCTGAGTATTAGCAGAGATCTGGTAATCATTTCAAGTTTTATGATAACCACCTCTAAGCTACAGGCCTATAAAAAAATCCCTCACAGCAATAGTTAATTTACAGTCTATGATCAGACTTGTTGGAGGGAGATACTATTGTGGTTGACAGCACACAGTGCACCTTTATAATAAAGCAAAAATTTTATAAAAAATTTTTGCAATAAAATGTATGTTTTGAATTTTTTTTTAATTGACTTTTAAATGTCTCCATCTGAGAGTGAGATTTTGAACAAGACAAATTTGATTCACAAAAAAATCTTGTTGTGTTTGGTTTTGTAAAAAAATAAACAAACAAAAAAAGACATCAGTTGTCTGATCCTCAAACCTTCTTTGGTATTGAAATTGGTATTGAAAATTGATACTTTTAAAAGCACTGTATCAAAGTTGGAAATTTCAGTAACATGACAACACTATTTGCCATTGAAGTCTATCTATATTTTATACTCTGTGTACAGTGCCTTAGGTTATAATTCTGAGACACACTACAACATGGTTCAGGTTTGTGAGAACACAAACTGAGGCAGAGGGTCTTCGGCTTAACTAACACTAAATGTTTCTGAGGAAAAGGAATGGCGTGTTATTCAAAGGGGAGGCATTTGAGTTCAGGATCTTTATCCTAAACGACCTCGCATGGTCGACACTCTTGCAAACACTCTGCCAGCATGTGTAATACAGCCTTTGTTTAATGATTTATCTCCTTCCCTAATCAATAAATCATGAATTCTAAGTGCACTGCCATGGGAGAGGCCTAGGAGTGAATGATTAGATTAAGAGTGACTAGGCAGCTAACATGAAAAGTGATTATTAATTAATGTGAATATAACAACCTGTTTCTAACAAAACTAAAGCTGCAGCCAACTCTTCATGACTAGAACTATTTCCGGATTATAATGCAAGCATTTTCTTTGAATGTCCAAGACTTCAAAAGAAAACTTTTCTATTTTTCTTTCTTGTTGCTTTTCGGCACCGTATAGGTCTGACATGAGGACTTGCCCTTTAATTGGCAATATCAATATGTTTATGAAAACTGCTTCAGCTGGAGCCAAGAAAATTAACTGTCAGTTTGTTTGCCAGCGAACGCAAATAAATGCAAAATAGATGTGTAGACAATTTGTTTTCATCCCCCTCCGTTTGAGACCAAGTTTCAGAGTAGCTGTCAAGACAGATGAAAGGAAACACTTTGAAAGTTCTGCCGAGCGAGCGTGATTGCCTAGCATGAAGCGGTGATGGCGAGTACCTCAATAATGGCTCGCAGCCTTTTCCTTTAACAGGAGCTAAGGCATCAACTCTCTGTGAAGCAGAACTGTCTCCAGGCTCTGAACACTGCTGCTTTTAGTCAACAGCTACTTACCAGCGTGCTCTTCTCAAACCGTGAAAAGCTGAGGACACCTTTGCCTGTGTGGCCACAGCGCAAATCCCTCTGGACTTCAGTGACTGTTTCTTTCACACCCCCCACTCCCTCTGCAAGGATATTTAAAGCGACAGTTATCCACAAATCAAATTTACACAGGTTCCCTGCTTATGGAAACCATTGATCAGCCAAGACATGTTTGATGTCTGAAGTTTTCTTCTTTAGCTTTGCACTGGAGCTACGAGGCTAATGTAGCTAACAAGTAATGGAAGCAAATAGCAATTACTGTCATGGAAACTGCATGCCCAAATCATCACAAAGTTGCCTAAAACTGTAAAAGGGATGATTTACTGCTTTTCTGACCAATAGAATCCAAATATTTACCCTCTCTGAAAATGAACAATGCAAAAATGATTCAAATTGCCCCACCACAGTCTGAGAAATTGACATACTAATTCCCACTGAAGGTCTCTGTAAGCTTTATCTAAGAAGACTACAACTTCCACAATGCAAAGCAAAAGTGAGCTACTCCCAGGGGTCAGGGTTGCCAGATTGCTTCTTTAGTTTCCAGACAAAAATGTTCAAAACCTTGCCAAAATGTATAAAAAAACTGCCCAAAAATAAAAACAGTCCAACTTAATGCAACTATAATACAAAATAATACAGCATTTAACCAACATGACATCACTAATGTGTTAACCACTGACGTCTTGCCCTCAAGAATTTGCAGACAAGTATTTAAATTGTTATTAGACAGCACTTTAGATCTTTCAAATAAATGTGTTTATCACTACAACAAAGAGCCAAAAGTTTTTTATATAATGTTTAGTATCCTTGTCACACGTCTAAAAAAAACACCCGGACTACAACTAATTTCAACAAAATAATTTAATTTTTTGATCTGTATGTGTACCTTATTTTCATAATTAGCACAGCTGGCACAAACTCATCAGTGTTTTCAGAGTGTTAACATTTTTTCAATGCTTTGCATATGATAGGACCCATGATCCCAAAAAAGGAAAAAGAGAAGAAAAAGCCTTCTTCATCGGCAGCTCAGACACTTCGTGGAAGTCTTGAAAGAACAACACGCTCAGGTCTGAGAGTGTTGCTCCTCTGCTAACTGTTGCAGCTTTATCAACAGCAAGACTGCTGCTTTTAGTTAACAGCTTCCTACCGACGTGCCCTTCTCAAGCTGTGAAAATGTTGCCTGTGAGGCCACAGTGCAAATCTCTCTGGACTTCACTGACCGCTTCTTTCACACCTCCACTCATACTGCAAGACAGAAGGGCATTTAGTAGCAAGTTTAGCCAAAAATCTAATTTGCAGTTTTCCCTCCTCACCCCATCAGCCAAGACATATTTGGTGTCTGAAGTTTGCTTTCGTAATTGTGCACTGGAGCTACGAGGCTAATGGAGCTAACGAGCAATGGAATTTTATGGCGACCAGTTTGCATTGTGCTAACTGCATGCCAAAATAATCATAAACTTGCTTTAAATCTATTCAGTTGTAATGGTCAAATAGACTTGCTTATGTGGTTTCTGACTAGGCCTGGGCAAAAGGGTGATGTAATATTGTGGCAAAGATTGTCAAGTAAGCCGATGATGATGCTTTGCCATTTTGGGAAAGAGAACTGAGCTAGAGAAGACTAATTTCATTTGAGACAACTCGCTAAATAATAACATGAACACGTAATGTTGTAATAACTTTTTACTGCTAAAATAATGGATTATTTATGAGCATTAGTAAGCCATATTTCCTATCATTTCTGCTGGAAGTATCTTAGTAAAACATACTGTCTGAAAAATAATCTCTACAGTGGTTCAGATGAGTTGTAAAATTATGCTAATGTAACACTTCATGGTTTCCCACAAGCATGTATAGCTGAATTCTAGAGCTTTTTGTTCTAATATGGAAGTCACTTGGATGTGGCTTTGGAATTCACTCATTTACCCAAGCAGTCACAAGGTTTTCCACTAGGAGGAGCTTTAAATAAGCAAGATGCCATGCACCCACACCAGCAGGAGCTCACAAATGCACGTTTGCAGTCTCAACCTTGAAAATGAGAGGTAAAATAATATATTAACAAAAATGTTGAGTTACTAAGTATTATTTTAATATAAATGAGGATTTACATTAAATTAGTCATTAGTCATTTACATTAAAAAAGTATAGAAAGTATAGGAAACCTAAGATAACATAGAAAGCAAATGAGCAACAATAACATCCATCCATTCATCCATCCATCCATCATCTAAACCGCTTATCCTTCTGGGTTGCGGTGGGGTGATGGAGCCTCTCCCAGCTGTCATTGGGCAGAAGGCAGGATACACCCGGGACAGGTCGTCAGTCCATCGCAGAGCAGACAGACAGACAGACATACACACTCATACCTAGGGGCAATTTAGCATGTCCAATCAGCCTGACTGCATGTCTTTGGACTGTGGGAGGAAACCCACGCAGACACGGGGAGAACAGGCAAACTCCACACAGAAACGACCCTGGTCACCCAACTGGGAATCGAACCCAGGCCCTTCTTGCTGTGAGGCAACAGCGCTACCCACTGCGCCACCGTGCCGCCAACAATAACATATCATGCTTATTATTTGTAGGTATCACCCATGTTATATGACGTACTGTTATCTATAAAACTGGACACAATTCAGATTCCTAGGTTTGTTTATAGCTATGCAATGTCCATTTGTCTATTGTCATGCTGCTCCTCTGTCATGACAATGTACCTGCGCAAAATCAAACTTCTATTACGTTTCCACAATTTAAAAAAGATACATCAGAAGACAGCCAGATACCAAACAGTGAATCAGTCTCTGGAGCCTTTGTTCAATTCCCAGAGTCGCTTCTGCTGTTCATGGTCAGCATAAAAATATGGCTGGCCATGTTCTGACTGAGCGAGGTGGACTGCAGAATTTCACTCTGTCTATACAGAGCAACGCAAGCCAACTGCAAGCGTTTCTTACATCACCTAGACAGACCCTGTGCCCTTTTATGTAGAGGTGCAAAAATAATTAAGTCTGCCTTTTAATTTATGCTTCTTATTGACTAACACAGTTTCTACACACAGTCAGCGTAATCATTAGGCATTCGCATTCCGTCTTGAGTGAAAGAAGGTATCAAGGAGGGTCACTGAGCTAGCTGACGGTTTTCTCTTCAAAACTGGTTGGGTTGGGAGAGAGATGGTCAGGTATTCACATCCTTTTGACCATGTTGTGCAGGGGTGCACAACTCCGGGCCTGGAGGGCTGGTGTCCAGCACAGTTTGGTGATTTACCTGCTCCAACACACCTGATTACAATAATCTGTTAATTGCCAGGTTAAGTGGATGTGTTTGAGCAGGGAAACTTCCAAACTGTGCTGGACACCAGCCCTCCAGGACCAAAGTTGTGCAACCCTGATGTACTGTATGAACATACTGTGGCATTTGTGTGAAGAACAACCAGAGGATGCCATTATTTCTGCTCAAGGAAATTTTATTTTACTGAACGAAGCAGAAAAGGCCACTGAAAAAATAGATGGAATAACAGCAAAGGTCACTAGCCATACAACTTCTATCTTTGATAGACACACAAAACCACTCTAACAGATATACACAATAAAACACAAACAACACATAAACACATCTTAAACCAGCAAACAACAACAGCCATAACAATGTCCAATGTCCTGAAACAAGGAGCAACAGCTCCTGGTAAGAATACCTAAAACAGAGCCATGGTATTAAAGCAGACATGTCTAAAAGATTCTTTAAATGTTTTGTAAATATGCTGGTTTATTAAGCAAGTTAAGTGACCCTCGTTAGTCCCACAACAGGAAAATTTCACCTCTGCATTTTGACCCATTAGTTCAGTGAAACACCACATACACACTGGTTAATGCACACACACTAAGGGCAGTGAACACACTTCCCCAGAGCAGGTCAGCCCTATCCACAGCTCCCAGGGAACAGTTGGGGGATAGGTGTCTTGCTCAAGGGCACTTCACTCACATACTGTCAGCTCAGGGGATAAAACCGGCGACCTTCCGGTCACAAGGCTGGGTCCCTAACCTCCAGCCCATGACTGCCCCTAGTGGGGGCTTCTGGTATATAAACTCTGGGATTGAGTGTGTTGGAAGTTCATTTAGTTTTATGTGAATGCTAATGTGTTGGATATTTCGCAGACTTAAATACCAACGTGGGTTTGAAGCTGCTATTTATTGGAGAGTCAAGGGGCTAAGTCACTTTAAAAACTGAGCGTTGTCATTTTATTCATTTTCCGGGACTGTACAAAGTGTGTCTGTTTGTTTTGGATGCTGCTCACATTAATAAAATGAGCACTGGAGCTTACCTTGAGAAACTTACGTGGTTCATTTGTGGGGAACCCACTCTCTGAATCCACTCAAGCATCATGCAACATCACACCCCCTTAAGTGATCTTGTCAAGTGAAATTATGTTGCCATGGCAGATAATTCTACTGTCTTGTAGCTTTTGTTTACTAAAAGATGCAAAATGCAAAATTACTTAGCATACTACTTATTTATGCTTGTGTCTCTGGAGTGGTTAAATCTATCACTGCATGCACCATATTTACAAAATTACAGTGGTCAACCACAGCTGTAGATGTCTGCTGCAGTGGTAGCGTACCGAATGCTTGGATTATACCATATACCTGCCATGTCTCGTGTTTCTGGAAGGATTAAATTGCGCGAAAGGGGGGAAAAATGGATTCAGGGCTGAACCTCATTCACTTTTCATCTGAAGCGTGTTCACCATGGGGTTTTCACACATCACATGCACAACACTTTCGGACATGATGGGATTTCCAGCAACAGGTGTTCTTTTTCCCTCCAAATATGGCGAGGAAAAGGGAGCTTATCAGCTTGTTGTTGTACGCGCAGACATGCACACATACGCCGCTCCGAACACAAACAAAATTGATGATTATTTATTCCCTTTGAAGCGTTTCAGCCCAATCACAGAGAAGTACAAACAAAGGTTCAGTATCTTTGTTTGCTTTTCTGCAGAGAGATGCACCTAAGGCTTAATGATCCAATGAAATAAAGCCTCTTCATTTAATTGGCTTTCATCTGCCAGCGAAGCCGTCGGTAACAACATGAATTTCATTTTAATGCTAATCAGATTGGCTGCTTTCGACCCAAAACACTTTCGCGAGCACTGGGTGAAAAAGGACGAAAAAATAAAGGACCAGGTGGTCAAGCTGCATACCATTTAATGACTATCGACTGGCCTTTATTTTTCTCTCTTTGTTTCAATATACAACAACTCAGCCAACAATAAGGACAAGGAGTCCTAATTGCTCAGGTGCTGTGACATTTCAGTCCACAGTGCTGTCCATAAGGTCTTAGTGGAGGTGCAGGGGAGGAGACTATCTTGTCTATTCAGAATGAATCATAATGGAGAGCATTGCAGGCTGCTGCTGCCTGGAAAGCACACAATCACAGTGAGAGAGCACCCTCTGCTGGAGAAAAAACTGGAAGTGTACAGTAAACACAATCCACAGAATGGCATAATCCGGGTCTTCCCAATCCCAATCCTCAGGACCCTGTGCCTTCACGTTTTTGTGTTTTCCCTACTCTGCGCACCTGACACAGCAAATGAGATGCTTGTTCATTACTTAATGAGTTGAATCAGGTGAGCTCAATGACACAAAGCACAAAAATGTGCATAGTGAGCCTGATTACACCTTGTATTAATGTGGGTTTCGTGTCCAGATCATATGGATAACCTTTGGCCAGATTCCGTTTGCACTTTTCACTAAAATGTGTCCCAAGTGTGACCAGATGAGCACTGGTTTTATTTTTGTTTAATCTTTTCCTGTTACTAAATGCATGGATAAGCATGGCCTGGACACTTCCATCGGCCTGGAGACTTTTGTTTTTGGCTAACTTCAGCGTCATGTGTTCTCCATCGTTCCCTTCATTGTTTATTCTTTCACATGCTGGTCAGCGCTCGGCAGACGCATTTCGGCTCATGTAGTTGTACACGGATAACAAAAACATTGCATTCACAAGAGTTTAATGTGGTCAAGATCCGTCTTTGACCACCTCCAGATATGGTTTGAGTTATCGTAATCCACTCAAAATGCGTCTTGGGGTGTTTACACCTGGCTTTTCATGCGGCCAAGTGAAACCCGAACATGATCCAATCATCGAAGACACAAGTAAATACAAGGTGTAAATAGACCCAGTGTTGGGTCGCCAGGACCAGGATTGTGATTAAAACCTAACCCTGGCATAATCCATCTTACTGGGTACTAATGGGGTATCAATGGGTTGATTGTAAGAATAACAACTTCAGCTATTTCTTCATCTGGTAGACAAAGGACTATTTTAGTAGGGGAGAGCAGGGCACAACTCTAATTTTGGTTCTTGCCAAATAATTCTTAAAATGAATTTGAACAACAGGTGTCCTTTTTTTAAGAAACATGCACATTTCTGCTACAAATGGAAATGCAAACTTAATAAAACAGATGGAGGGGCGAGTAGTAATAATCGCTCACAAGTCTGCAAACACAATTATTACAATCCTACAGCGACTGGAGCAGACAAGCTTTCCAACAGGAATGCAGGAAGTAGGGATGCTGGGGGGCTGCAGCACTCCCAAATTTCAGGAATGTTTAACTGCACCTGCTAAAAACAATAACGGAAAAATGTAGCATGATGTCAGTGTTCATCAGAGATATGCTGCTAAAAACTTCAGCACCTCAAACTGCAAGACTACCTGCATCCCTGCTTTCTGGCCTAAATAAAAATGCATCAAATATGATTAGTGAAAAGAGACTGTGTCAAATAGGTCTAATTTATTTTTGACTTGGACTTTTCTTATAATTTACTCTGGGGCTCTTAGTTATGTGAGTTAAAACTAACCTCACCATGTGGAGGATGTGCTTTAGTCTGGCTGGCTCTCACTGTGAATTGTTTACATGCTTCAAAATGTTGCTTACAGCCAAAAAAAAAAGATGACTGAAATTATACAAAACAGAGCCTTTAATGGTACAAAAACAATCTGCAGGGTGGATGTGGAGAATAATCTGTCCACCTGATGTAAAAATTCTAAAAATTGCTAAAGGAATATGAAAATATGACCAAAAACATGTTCTACTTGAATCTGTTTAATTGTATAAAAAGTCTGTACAACAATACGCTGCACGGCCTATCAAATTTAATAGGCCATAAATGTTTTTCATGCCTGCCTGGCATTATCAAGCATATCTGTTGAATACAGTGTTCCACTTAGGGACCTACATTGCTAATGTTAGCTCTTAACATTAGGTGAAATATCACTTAAGGTTACTACAAATAACTAGGCTAACTTTGTGACTTGTTTGTTTGCCCTGAGGCCCTTTAAAGAAGGAAATTTTTTTTTCATACCAATTAAGTTTTGTGTGCCATAATTTGTTTGTATTTAAATTATTAACTGATTATTTTATAATCAGTTAATAATTTAATATTATTATATTTATAATCAGTAAATTATTAACTGATTATAAATATGAATTTTGCATATTTAAAAATATCAGTGGAGTTATGAAATTACTAATTATCTAGTTATCACACCTCATGATGATCCCATCTCCTCCCTGTTCCTTAGGACTCCCTCAGTCATGCCTCCATTTGTCAAGGGAGGGTCCGGCCTTCTACCTGAAAGCAGAAGCCTCCAAGAACTCAAGCCCAGGTTCTCAGAGTTCTATGCACTCCTACAGTCATACTGTCTCTTCTCACACCACAACCACAGGCTGAAGGCATGGTCCAATCTAATAAACATATTATTAAAGAACTAATAAACAACACTATTGAACTCAGTTTCAGGTTCTTATGCATTACTATAATTCAGGCATTTGTGCAGACTTCCAGGCCACTGAACTTTATGTCGAGGGCTACTGTAGGTCAGCAGCAAGAAAAAAAGCAAACATCTCTTCTTGTTACTGAGAATGAAACTCTCACTGCAGACATTTACTTACCCTCATTTGCATATAGCAGGCTGGGAGGACATCTGTTCCTCACAACCACATTTCAGAAATGTCTGCAAAGCACAGCCCAAATACTGAGTGATGCAAAATGGCTCCACGCCAAGATTGTTTTCATGTATTTGGTTTTATTTTCTTTGTCATCTGGTTTTAAGCAGAAGATAAGTGAATGTGACCACATGGCTGAAGGTAAGTGCTCTCACAATGAAGTGCTGAGTAAAGGGAAAACAACTTACTCCACCAAAGACATAAACTCATGGAATAAAATGAAGTAAATGTGCCTCTAGGACAGACAGGTGGCAGTTTCTGTTAAGTAAGAAGCTGCTCTAAGAAGAAAACATCTGACATATTTATATATTCTGTACCTACTGCAAATGAAGGAGTGAAACTTTTGGACCAGCTGAACCTCCATGAAATCTAAGAAAAAAAAAAAAGGAATTTTACTAGAAATAAATGACATACTGTGAATCAAATACAGTGCATGCTATAAAGTGTGTGAAAATAGGAAAGGTTTCTATAGTTTTACTCTAAACAATTCATAATATTCCTAAAAGTAATAACCACCAACTCAGCTCTCAGAACTGGAACCACTGGTTTGGTTAGCTTACCTTGTAAATTAGCTTGTTATTAACCAACTTCTTTTCAAACCTTCCATTCCACCTTAAATGGTGCAGCAGTTACACTTTGGCGCACAATAAGATGCTGGCGAATTAGAATCTAATTTCAGCTTTGTCTACAATTTCGATGCTTGATCAGTCAAGCTGTTTGAAATGCCGGGCAGAGAGCAAATTTGAGCTGGAACAAGGGAAGTTATCCTTGCATTCATCTACTGTTTGGCTTCGGCTTCTCAGTTGAGTACAATAATGATTGGCAGAGTGGCAGACTGAACAGTGACAGTGTGCTGACATTGTACGACTATCAAATATCCATGCTAATACCTCAACTATGTTAACAGACTCTGAAGACATCACCCAAATGTCTCTGTTACCGGAACTTGTAAAGGTCAGACACATATTAACACGTTTTTGCCAAACAAACGAGTTCAACATGTAAAATACCTTTTACTTTAATTTACACTATTTTTATTTATTTTAAGCCTTCTAAGAAAATGACTTATGCCGGGTATCTTTTCAATAAACTCTGTTGTCTTTTTGGGTGAGAAAAATACCAACAAATAAATAAACAAATAGATAAATACATACAATAGTTATGTTAGTATTTCTTTTCTAATTCTGTATAAAAAATGTATCATATCGTGAGGCAAATCTGGCCATACGTATGATATCGTGAAATTTGTATCGTTACACTCCTACCAGACAGCCTTCCTAATGAGTGAATTCAGCTACTTTAAGGTGCACCCATAGCTGTATTATCTCCATAGAACATCACTGAAAATAGAGTAGGACAATCTGGAGTAGCCACGCATGAGCCTCACATCACCTTGCCTAATACTAATTGTTAGCTACAGGGGTTAAAAGACCCCCAGCCTTGGGCTGTGGAGCAAAGGAACTGCATTCTCTGGAATGATGGCGCTCCGTCCAATTCCTTTGAGATCAGTTGGAGTGGAGTATGTGATCAGGAACTGTGGTGGTTAAATGCTTCTTAATTTAAGCCACTTTGATGACTGAAAAAGTATAGATTTGACTCGACAGACAGACAGACAGACAGACAGACAGATGAAAATAGCTAAGAAAATAAAAGGCTGAAATTTCCAAGTATTTAACAAACACATTCAGGCAACTTTGCCTGAATGCTACCAGCAAGGTAGCTCTGTGTGGGTGATAAAAAGACTGTGTGCTACAATTTCAGCCACATCTCAATGTCCGGCTTCCTCTATTGTATTTTGCTTGACCTGTAGGGGGCACACTTACAGAGAGAGAGATTTTAATGCACACAATACAAGGCTCCTAGGAACTGATCATCTAACAGCAGTAGCTGACCTTACAGCAATCAGATCACAGCCATGTTCCAACATCTCATGTAAAGCCTTCACAATAGAGGCTGTTACTGCAGCTAAGGGGTACAAACTCCCTATTAATACCCTTGAATTCAGAAGAAATGTTGAACAAGCAGGTTTCTACAAACTTGTGGACATATAGTGCAGTAGTTTGTGGCCTACTGATTTTTATTCCTTTAATCTGCCACTTAAAATCAAGTGCTTATAGTTATATTAACTTTTGGTTCTGTAAACTTTTATATTTAAAAGCATCTGTGACACTGTAATTATGTTCCCAAATTACCTATCAGATATTCTCCCTTCAGCAAAACGCTTTATTACTGTCTGAAAGTGTGCTACCACGCAAGTCCCATCTGGATCAACAGGTACATCATATCTAGAGAGAAACAGCATTATTTATTACAGCATGAACAGAAAAGGGCATATTACCATTTGCTTACAATTAAAAAATGCAGCGCGTGTTCTTCTGGGGTTCTACAGACACAACACTAATAAATAATCTAACACTATACCTCAAGCTATTCCACAGCCCTTAAAACACTGCTGGTAGATATCATGCCCTATTTGTTGTTATTGTACTACATATATTAATGTACAAGCATAACGATTATTATAATGACCAAAGGGGGATTTTGGGATTATTGTCATATGGTCCAAAACACAAAACACATCTGTTTACTCAAACTGTAGTTTAAAATGTTCAGATGTAATTTTGCAAATCTTTTCAAAATGTTTTAACTGATGGGCACAAAGATACATTAAATCTTTATTGGAGCACAAAAAGAGGCTTTCAAATAATAATTATTTTAAAGTGTCCAACAATTGTTCCTTTATTTATACTTATATTGGCTGACATGAATAGATAGACAGAAAGACAATAAGACAGACAGACAGACAGACAGACAGACAGATAGATAGATAGATAGATAGATAGACAGATAGATACAGACATACATACATACACAGACATACAGAAAGACAGATAGACAGATACATACATACACATACAACAGACAGATAGCTAGACAGACAGATACATACATACACAGAAAGACAGATATATAGACAGATCGACAGACAGACTGATCGATCAGAATAAACAGTAAAGTTTACATTATGAATAAAAATAAGCATTTTTTTGGAAAGAATATGTAATATTGTTGATGGACATTGTTTGATAGATTGTAGATCATGTGCATAAAATCTGTTTATATGACAACTTTCATCACATGAAAATGAAAGCCAGGCCAAAAGCTGCAGGCCAAGAACTGTAAGTGGCTTCTGTCCTTAACCTGCAGAGTTGTTCAGTGGCAACACTAAAGGGATTGTGGCGAAAATAATGGAGTGTGAAAGTAGCTTTAGTATAATAACATGATAGAAAATAATGTTGGATTCCAGCAATACACAGAATTTAGCCTAATGTCTAAAGTACAGGAGGACTGCACTAACGTAAACCTTTTTACCAGAATCCATGCAATGAATTTAAGAATTTAACAAATCCATGTAATGACTGAAGTTAGGCGAGAGGGCAGAAACCAAACCTGTATTTTAACTGTATTCTTCTAACCCCTAGGCACCAGAGCAATGAAGCAAGTGAAGCATGTGCACACTTTTATTAGAGGGGGAGTAAACCATAGATATACACACACAGATGCTGCATTGGGTTCAGCCAGGACAGCGCAGTCCTGTTCCAGAGCAGCAATTTATAAAAGGTACCATCTAAAATTATACTATTTAAAGAACACAGCACTCAGGAGGGTGGAAATGATTATATAAAGAGGGGAACACAGCGATGCTTATGTATAAATATGACTATGTGGTTGGTGAAGCACAGAGCTTGGTGTAATTGTTTTTCCTCTGGGTTTGTATTAAGCTTGTTTCATTTTATAACCCAAACAAAAGTATCTTAACTTGATGTGAACTTCAGTGACACTATTTTATTTACACTATTGTTAGTATTGAGCAAATATGCATTATAGCTCCAGCCATACCTTAATCCATATTGAAAATTGAAAATTAGATAAGCACCTTCTTGCTGTGTTTTGAGGGTTTTATATGCTGTACACTGGTGTACAATGTGCATTAAGCTTGGAAGTCTACACTGATGGCTAAGTGTTTCTTCCTGAGCTCTCGCTAAACTCAGTGCTGTTAGTCAGTGCTGTTAACACCAAACAAATAAGTTTCCAGCTGTTGCTCCAGACAGCTAGCTAATTGGCACTCGCATTTCTGAAATAGAACTGAAAACAACCATCAGCATGTCAGAAATCAGTGCAACCTATCTACCTATGTATTCTTTAAATTTACTGTAGCACTCCAGAATGCAGGTGTAAACAAATAGACTATAAGACATCCGCTTGGCACTTTGTGGCCATTTCTACCGACACAGACTGAGACATTGGACATATACTTTTCATGTAATTTAATGAACCTCCTGTAAAACAAACTCTCACTTATGATTGAGATCAGTGAAAATGCCTCACGTTTTGCAGCATTATTTATTTAAGCAGGAAAAGGCACCCAACACAGAGGTGTATATTCATTTTGACGCCCATTGACGCCAGATAGAGGAAAAAAATATCACCTGTTGTCTCCCCTCTCACTTTATGGCAGCAACATTTTGCCGTAAGTGTATTCTGCAAAAACATCTTCATCTGAACCGCGAGGAATCTGCTTGTGACAGGTTTTGCAAAGAGGAGAAGGAGTGGATCTTTATGGCCAGGAAATTCAACCCCACATTACACATCACACTAAATGGATAGATGATCAATAGTGGCCAATATCAGCCAAACCATATCCAAAATTATTCTGACACTTTAACAATTTAACAATTGGTAAACTTTTAAGAGTACTGTAAAGCACACAGGCAGAAACTAGTAGTAGGTGGTGCGGCCAAAAATTTCTATCATAGTATAATTCAACTTTCTGACAGTTCTAGATGTTTAAGTGAACACACTTTTGTAGATTATCAGTGGCTTATTATTCTGGGATGCCCCTTCACTTTTGAATTAGAACCATTTTAAACAACCAAAATAAATGTGAAATATTTAACAAAACTAAACAATATATAAATAAACCTCTGTCAACACTGCTTCCCGGCAAAAATGATGCCAAGTATTGGGTCACCTCTGATTTTCTACAAAACTCAGTTCGAATTTTCTGTTCCACCTTAATTAGAGCAGCAGTTACACTCTGGCACTCATGGAGGCGCCTGGCTGGAACTCCAGTATAACTTAGGGTGGAACTGGAAATTTAAATAAGAAACCAACTTCAACTTTGTCAAATTTGTCTCAGTCATTTGTCTCCTACGTGTGTATACACTCATAAACTCATGTATTCATGTCTCCGACTGTAGACACTGACGGAGTCTGAAAAATATTGCAGACATTCATGCTATCAGCACCAGCTGTTCCACAGCTTGTTGCGCAGACAAGGCCGAGTGGCTCCTCAGCCAAGCCTCATCATTCCGGTATTCATGTTAGGCTAATTCTACCTCTGACTTCAAAAGATTGGCAGTTCCATTATGTATGCTGCCTCAAAAACAAAAGGGGCTACTTCAGATGCAAAAGACCACACAACTGGACAGCTGGAGGGGAATGAGGGTCTTCTGCATTTTCATTTTCATTTGAAAGGTGACTGAAACATTCATGACTCAGCCACCTAGCTAAAGGACCAATGTCAGCATGGTTTGCACTGTTTGTATGTTGCATTATCTGCACTTATTTCTGGCATATAGGTATAATAGTTCTGACACAACTCTTACCTGAGGAAGACTTTTGACCGGTACACCAGATGAACCTCCCACTACTAGCAGAAACATCAAAGTCTGAGGCTGTTCTTACTATGGTGTCGGTGAGCTTGTGTTCATTGATGGGATCATCAACTAAAAGGCATTTTGGACGTATAACCTGCAAAAGTCTGCAAAGAAATAATGCTGTAAAACACATCAGTCTCCTTTTCAAAGTCTTTGTCAAGAATTAAAATGGCAGTATTGGAGTGGTTTAAAATAAATACCACTTGTTTTGCCATTTTGTTTCTTAATGACTCTTAACAGTCATTCATGCTATCATTACCAGCTATTCCATGGCTTGTTGCACAGACGAGGCCGACAGGCTCCTCAGCCAGGCCTCGTTGTTCTGGTATCCATGTTAGGCTACGTTTACCTCCAACCCCAAAAAACGTTGGCAGTTCCATTATATATGCTGCCTCGAAAACAAAGTGGACTTCAGATGCAACAGACCAGACAGCTGGAGGCGACTGAGGATCTGCTGCGTTTTCATTTTTCATTCGGTGAGCGGCCTAATACACAAACACGTTGTGAACAAAATAATGGAAACACCATGAGAAAAAAACACTTAAGTAACTAATTCACAATTCCAATAACAGCTGTGTAAGTCAGAAAAACACTGTGAGGAACCTGATAAGGCTGTTTTGTGTCCATATTCAGCTGCTCTGCTGATGGCACTGAGGGAAGGTCAAAGCTAGACCTGTAAAGTCTCTGTAGGGGAGTTAATAGCTGAAGGGTTGAAAAGGGTGGAAATATTAGGGTGCTGGGGGCGTTTTATTAGGATTCCAGCTCATGTGAGGACAGAAGAGAAAGAGCTGACAGATAAGCCAGTTAAAGCAGCATTAAGACGGCAGAAGAGATTTGCACTAGGAAGAACAGAATATTAAAATATAACAGATGAGGTGACCCGTCAGTGGCAGAGGGAACCGCAAAAGTAGCAGAAGTAGACTTCATTATTTGGCACTGCTTTGATTTGGCAAAACTTCATTTATTTTATGTAATGGGACTTTTTCTTCCGTTAAGTTGAAAATCTTGGCGTTAACACTTAACAACTGACGGTGGAATCTAATACAAGTGATATATAAACTACTGTCAAACTAAGCAAAAGTACCACACTATGTTTTTTTCTCAATATTGGGAGTACTAGCTTGATTTATGCAAATTTTAATTTGAAGTTAATGTAATGTAATAACTTGCTTGACAGGAATATTCCATACAGCAAGAATAATGCACGGTTTTAAGAGCAAATAAATCTCATTTCTTAATGTTTAGTGACAGACTGTTTACAAAGGAAAACATCTGCACGAATGTAATCATATTTATCAGCTGCTGTGTAGTTAGGAAAAGCATCTGAGAACACTTCATAGAGTATAATTACAGCTGAGAGCACTTTATCTTCTGTCTGTCAGGATGCTCTTAAACCTTCTTTAATATGAAGCGCCAACACTTGTGCATTAAAGTCAACCTGTTATCAAAATTGACCTTTTTTTATGTTCTTAGTTCACGTTCCTGATTCTATTTAGCATTTAGACTCATCATATCATTTAAAAAAATACATTTATTTTTTGTTCCATAATCTTCCATCGAAGAGTTAAGACTTTTACCCCACCTCTACTTCTTCTGATTTTTGATTCCCTCACCGTGCACCAGTGAGCTCAGAAAAATAAGACTAACCATTAATATCATGTTTCAGCTCCCCCTTTCACCGCCACCTATCATCGAGAGAAAATATTTAGCTAGCTCAGAGACCCTCCCTGATACTGAACAGAAATATCACACAGGACAGAAGAATACATTGCGTTTTTCAATTCACACTAAATTTAAAGCTGCACTATGTAGGTTTGGGGGATTTGGAGACCTCTCTGGTGAGAGAGGAATTGCATGTTTTGTTGATTTTGTTAATGAAAATAACCTCTACAGGAAACAAACTTAAATACGGCATTTTCAGGCAAATTTTCTTTTTATTTGCTGGGCTTAAAAAAAAGAAGCATAGAAGGTGCAGTAACTTTTTCACAGGCCACATTTAATGTTTTTTTTTCACCTAATATGTTAAATTCAGCAAATAAACAGTAGTTGTGCATTACACTGTGTAGAAGTGTGTTCTCTGTAGAGGATGTGTTTACTGATTTTTACTTAGAAGATCAATAAAACACATCATTTCACCAGGGGCACACAAACCTTTCCATTCTACTGTTATGATGCTGGCAGCCTAGTTGCTATTATTTAGTTCACAGTTTTCCATTCCGGAAGACTGTTATGCTTGTTTATGCAGCTTAAAGGTGCATGAGTCAAAACTGAAGGTTCGCAGACCTCTAGCGGTTAAATAGGTGAAGAACAACAACACTGGAATGGCCTTTTTTACTCTCTGAATTCACCTCCCATTCCTGCCTATCAACACAAAGCACATCCACAGAATCAGGCGGTACCCAGTGTCAGGTTCATTCAGACTTTGAGAGCATTGCCAAGCATTTTCATGACTTCATTGTTTGGTGATGAGTTAGGCTGTTTATTAAAGACTTTTTGTGAAATCACACTATCCAAGTACTCTTCAAATACTTCTTTGTATAGCAGCGGTGTTTGGCCAGAGTGAGCATCAACCTCCCATGTCTCTTTTGTCCAGGGGAACTGTGAAGCCTATTAACACTTACCATTCATTCAGTACATACTGTTTTGCTGCTCAAGAATGGTCAAGAGTATCCAATGTTTCTTTGTAATGAACTGTAATGAGGCAAATGCAGCAGCATTTAAGATGGAACGGAAAGGCTGAATAAGAAGCCAACTTTAGCCTCATCGAGTTGGCTTTGTTACCTGCACAGGAGTTTGATGCAGTTGACTAGTATTGCATACATTTCTATGAAGGTGGTTGATCCAAAACATTACTTTATGACAAAATTATAAACATTTATCCACTTGAATTGATATGTAAAGTTGGTCATTCTTGTCATTAGGTTTTTTTCCCTGCAGTACTAGAACCTGGTGCCGCGAGCCAGTAACTGAATTCCGCCATGTTTTTGAGCCATGCAGACACAGGTAGGGGTGGAGTTATGTGGTGTAGGGGAGGGTCTTATAACATGACAGACATGTGATCTTAGGCACATAATAACCTTGAAATAATGCCATTGCTAAAACTAGTTAATTTTTGTACTACTAACAAAAGAAACAAGTTAATTAATGCACCTTCAGTTCATCAATATAGGTTATCCTGTCATTCAGAGCCGCACTTATGGATAATATGTGGTTATATGTATGTTGTACTTATACAAGTATTCCTCTTTGTATGCCACTAATACATGCAATAACAAGTTATTCCAGTAAACTGTCAAGTGCATCTTCATCCAGTTTCACTGTATTTATCTGGACAGTTTCTTTAGCTGACTGGGTACTTGAGTAAAGTTATTTTCAGAAGGCCTGTAGAGCAAAATCAATAAGAAGGTGATGGAATACTTACCCAACCAGGATATTAAGTAAAGTGGCAGGGGCGCCATCAATACACCACTGCACCTACACTGAAAGAAAATAAAAGAAGAAGCAAGTCGTATTAGAACAAATCAAGAACCATATAGTTGTTCAGTTGTTCTGTACTGACAATAAATATGATATACTCAGAAAAGTGAATTGCGATGTAATTTATCATGATAAAAAGGACATATCCTCAAATAGCCCACCCCTTGACATTTATACAATCAAGAAAAAACAACTTAAACAACAGTACAGGTTTACAAATGTGTGCTTGAATGCCACTGAATGTTTACATAAAATACAAACTGAGGTAGTTGATAATAAGTTAAAAGAGGTACCAGAGGCCTGTCAATCAGCACTCTGATATATGACTTTATAAAGCAACTAAAAATCCAAAATTGACAAAATGCAGGATGAGTCAAATGTCAGGAACCACCTAAACCTCTGTTAGATGCTTAAATATGTATTGGACCAATAACATACAGCATAGATACACTGGTCTAGTACATAATGGTAATAATCAGATCAATCTCATTTTAAGCTTCTTATAAATATTTGGTGGTTAAATAATAACCCTTGGTATAGTTGGTATCCACATTTCATGTCCATCAGAATGAAAACAATTATTTGATGTGTCAAGGGAAAAAGACTTCAACATCCTGACAATGTGCCAACTATGGACAAACTGCATTAGCAAGGAGGAACAATGGTCTCAAACCGAAGCCTAGATGTGTCATCAAGGGCATAGTTGCTAAACACAACAAAATTACAGCCTAAAGAATGTCTACAGAATTCAGCATCTCTATGACCGAGTTTCAACAAACACTGTACATGAGGAGCTGGTACTTATGATAACGACTGTATTCATAAACCACTTCTATATAAGGTCAACAAGACACAATGTGGCATAGAAAGTACAAAAACAAAAATAATATAAGCCAAAGTGTGCATCGACCCACAACTAAAACACGATGGTGGTCCCATGTAATGGCTTTACATGGAGCTATCTGACCTAGTTGCCCTTAATGGTTGCATAAAAGCAATGAACCACTTAAGGCCATGAATTACAGTGATTTTAACACCAATAAGGGGTGCTGTAAGGAATGACCAAGCAAAGTAATGTAATACTTATAATAATAATTGCAATGAACAATTTTTCCACCATGCAATGTAGTTTGCTCACAATAAGCTATTTAAAACTATTCCATGAAGGGCACAATGGTTCTTAATAACTTGATGCATTAACACACAATTCATTTGATATTTGGAGCCATACATGTGTATATTAACGGCTTCCAATGTGGCCCAGCCAAGATTTTAGAACCAGGCCTATCTGATTCATAATGACCAAAAAATATGAGACAATAAACCCTGTTTAGTACCTCCATACACACTGATATGTTCTATGAATAGCAAGATGATCGACAGCAAGTCCAATGTCTTCCATGGCATCACCAAACATCAAACTTCTATGGAAAGCTCTGGCATGCAACACTAAGTAGACCTCCTTCTCCATTCCTCAAGCTTTTCTTCTAGATGGTCCAATATACCTCTACATACACTTCAAGATTATACAGTTATACAACAGCATTCCAAGCAGGACTGAAGCTGTTCTGAAGGAAAAGCCTGGTGCACTTTATTAGGAACTTAACATCAACATATCCCTAGGTGTTTCCATTATTAGGGCCACTGTACTTCAATAGTGCATCTATATTTCAACACTGTCACAGAGAACAGAGCTTGAAAACACAAAGGGGATGGCGTGATAATTTGTTGTTGGTAGAAACTAGTTTTGTGACTCCAATCTATATTTAAAAGATTACTTCTAGCAACAAAAGTACTTTGTGCCTTTCCAACAGAAATATTGAAAAGCTGTTTCCTCATCTCACACATTCATACGCCTCTTAGCAATTATGCAGCATTAAAATGGATAAAAAAAAGTTTCATAAGAGCAAGAAACAAGCTTCCGGAGCAGAGATACTCCAGAATCAGCGGCCCTCAATCGAAAACATTTGTATGCACAGATCTGATCTTAAATTATTGTGTGAATCTCCAAACCACAGAAACTGTGTGCTCAAGTCACTTTAGTAATCACCCGTATGCACATGGCGATAACTTATCAAATTTAGAATAAAATTCAGGTATGACCTCAGGACAGGGGAATTTTGGTTTATTATATGCAGGCCCTCCAGGAATTCTGAATTGAGCTGATTCAGTTGACAGAACTGTCTGTGTATGTGTACCAGATTGTCATCAGGGAGACTCTGTGAACACTGAACAGGCTGTAACATGCCTCCTGCCCCTGAATGAAAAGAAAGGGTCTGGTAACTAGAGGATTCTCCTAGTAACCCATAGACAAAGTCAACAACAAACGACAAAAGCACCTGCCACCAGCTGAGCACACAACACAGAGCCAACAGACTTTTCTGGGCCTTTTTCTCTTCCAATATTGAAACCCTGAGTGTCAACTCATACCAATCCGGTATTTCTTCAACTAGGTTTTTAAATTAGCTGTTTGTAAATGAAGCATCTAAAAGTAGTCCATCATGCTCAAACTACTCAAAACACTACCAGCCCACAGGAAGAAATGCACACAATACACGATACAATATCCAGCCTAGCACTGTCTGCTGATAACTGCCCAATACTGACACCCAGTATTGGATGAGTTCCGTCTTTAAGTGCCAGTGAAACAAAAAGCTCATCGAAACCTCACACAGATGCAAGAGAGAGTAGAAAAATAAATAAAAAAATAATTTTCAATTTATTGTCTAGTTGATTAGTATGTCTGTGGTTAAAAAACATGAATGCACTAGGTGCTACACTCAGTTATCTGAGAACTCCCAATCACAATATTTTCCTGATAGGTCATGCTATTGTAATATTTTGATAATGTTAATGAACCTGTGTTTCCTGAAAACATCTGGTTAATACGTCAGACCTGTAGAGCATTCCTCTAGCACAGGGCTTCTCAAGCACTATGCAATGGACCTTGCAGCACACTTTGGTGGTCCTCGGACCCATACCGAGGGGGGTGCCAGTGGTCCAAAGTGGCAGGTGATGGCATTTGTCACACAAATCAGTGAAAAACTAATTGACATAATAATAGAAATATAAAACCTATTTCTCATTTCTCTCAATGTTTCAGCTGTCCAGTCGCAAGCGACTGACGTAAAAACTGTTGTAGAAACATTCCACTTTATTTGCAACCATTATGCCTGATTTGTGGTGTAAACAAGCTAACAACCTAACCTGCTGGCATTTTATTTCCACATAACATATTGCAGGGTAGGCACCCAAACATAGCTGAAAATTTTCCAAAATCGTGTGCCTTTATCCTTTCTTTTATGCTTTAGTGATAACAACTTTGAAGTGGAAAAGTTTAAGAACCCCTGCGTCTACACAGTGTCTTATAATCCTGACATATTAAACAGACAGAAATCACATTTCCAGAAAATTTGTATTTTCTACTTTTTTCTTTTCATAACAGTCTGAGGCACCTAACTAATGACATACATTGCAGTTAACTAAACTTTTATCTATCAAAACCACTGAAAATCAGTTTTACTGACTGACATCAAAATCAGTAAACCAATACAATACCCAGCATTAGGGTAATACCAATTCTAAGTTCCAAACCTCTTAAGTACCTGTTGATAGAGTACTGATATCAAAACCACCAGCTCCACTATAATCAAATGTTTTTGTACATGGGCCCTTTAAGAGGATTGTGCGCTTTCACTCGTAATTAATCTAAAGTGACTGAGCAGAAGCTGAGAAATCTAATCCTACTGAAGAAATGTTCCACTGCACAAAAAGATGTGATGAAATCAATACTATATAGCAATACTGCCATTGTGAAAGTGCCATTTTTAGTGGTACAAAATCAATTCAGACTGCCAACTTTACTCTTGCATCTTTAAAGGGCGAAACCACCTTCAAACCACCAAGAAAATCCTTTCACTGGACCAAAAAGCGAACCAGGAAAGCGAAATAATAAAGCTACAAACGTATGGTTAAAAATAAAATAAATACATCAGAATCAAGTATTTATTATCCCAGCAAACTTGGTGAAATTAAGTAATGTATAAGGAGTGAGTATCAACTGTGCAGCACAGTACAGTGCAAAAGAGAACTTCATATGCATTTCAAAAAGGATCAAATATAAAAGCTTCTTCAGAGAGTCCAAAAAATTACAGGGAACATTCATTTGGAGCATATTTTCCTAATATAACTTACTTACTGTACAATCTTGACTGCACATAAAAAGAATTTCACACTTACAAATGATATTTCCTACTGAAAGATAGTTATACAAAGAAACTTTATAATATTTTACACGTTTACAGATGTGATATGGCATTAACTGCTACTTAAATAAAAAGATATTTTAAATGGTATTATTCAGCTCAAACAACCTGTTTCTTTAGTCTATTAAACTATTGCAGTTTAAAGTTATTAAAGTACTGCAGCTTGCGAATAATACATTAACACAAAAACACAATGTATAATGCAGTGTTTTTGTTTTTTTTTGTTTTTTTTTACATTTTTAATTTCTAATTTAATTATCTGTGGGGGTGGGGGGTTGAGGAATTTGAGGTAACTGATGATTTATTTACGCAGTCCATCAGCTCACGTAGGTCAGCACAACTGACTGAATGGGCTCTCTGCAGACGGGACACAGCTTGTTGCGGTTTTTCAGCTTTTTGGCGCAGGTGTAACAGGCCATGAGGTGTCCTGTGCGGCCATGGACGATGCAGCCGTTCTTGGGCCTGCTCTGGCAGATGACACAGGGCTCCAGGCAGGTGGCGGGAAGGCAGGCCTCCAGACTGTTGAAGCGCTCCAGCTCGGGAGTTTCCTCCTGGCTGTGTGCCACTTGTGAGGAGGAAGTGGAGGGCTGAGAGGAGGAAAGGCTTGAACCCTGGGAATCTGAGACGGAAGTGGCTGCAGCAGTGGCAGCTGTGGATTCGTCTCTGCTCGTGGCAGGTGATCGTGAACACTTGCCGTCCGGTACATCCATACCTTCATCAGGATCATGGGTGGGGCTGGAAGGCTTTGAGGGTAAGGGTTTGGATTCTGAGGCAGAGCTGAGGTTTGTACTGAGACAGGTGCTATCAGCAGCTGCGCTCATTTCGGTGTCATTGCTGGGATGCTCTAGGCTAGAGTTTATCTCTGGCAGCCAGTCTGGTCGAACTTTCCAGCAGCTTTTGCAGTGTCGAGGGAGTGGAGGGTTCAGCTCATCGCACTCAGAGCACTTCCAGTAGTCCTGAAGACGCACAGAACACACAGATCATTATATTGTGCTTTTACAGCTAAACAGGGACCATGTCCAGTAATGTAGTCCTCTCCAAAGAAATGAGATGCCACACAGTACAAAAAATAATAATAATAATAATAATAATAATAATAATAATAATAAATGAATGAATGAATGAATGAATAAATGGAAAAAAATAAATAAAGAAGTTCTATGACAAACCATTTTGGTGCTACACAAAATTTTAAATGGTTCTTTAAAGGGGTATGTACAGCAGATTCCCCATCAAAATAACCAACCTTCACAATTTTGGGTTAGTAACATACTTTGAACAGCACACATAGTGCAAAAAGTACGATATTTGTCATTGGTTGTAGACTTATAGATTTAGATTGGTTCTATAAATTACCTTTAATATAAACTATATTATATATTATCCTTTAATAAAGAACTCTTTGAAGACTTTTTTATAGTGCAAACCAAGACAAACTAAACCACAGTACAGCTTCATGGCCATCATTATTTCACAAAGACAGTGTGGACAACATTTCAACTTATTAAAAAAAAGTCATTACAGCTAAACAACCGTCACTGGATCAGATAAAAAAGTAACTAGCAAACATACTGCCTCAGTGATCTCAGGATCTTCATCAAAGGAGTCTTCATCTTCTGCAAAGATTGTAACCTCATATACCTATGGAAAAAAATTTAAGAAATACATTTGTTACAAAAATGAAAGACAAAACTAGAAAAAATATAAAATAGAAAGAAGCTGATGGCAGATTCCAGAACTGTCATGGCAACAGCTGATTCTAAAAGCAAACTTAGAGGACAAGCCACCACATGAAATTGCAATTCATGACCACAAGAGGGAGCAGTGTGCTTTGCTGTACCCTTTGACCAAATTAAGGGAACACATTCACAATGAAAGGAAGGAATGTATATAACTTTTAATGAGCCTATAAATTTGAGGTAGCATTTGTTGTGCCCCTCTAAACATGAGGGGCACAGCTCTATTTTAATGGCACCATAGAATTGAGAGCTTGAGACCTCATCTTCTCCTGGTACAGAGTCGTCATCATTCTCGCTGTATGCGTCCGAATCAATGGACTCCACCTCAAACTCCACACTGAAGTTATCAGAGTCAGAATCTTCACTCTCATCACTGTTCTCACTATGAGAAATACCTACATCCTGTGGAGCAGAAACAGAAACTCCAGTCAGACAAGAGAAATAACACATTTATGGCATATCACAACACACTCCAGGCACTAAATGCAATACTATCCCAGGGAATTAAATATGTTGAAACCTTAAATTTTTTTTTAAGGACCCAATATAGTATTTTCTTAGAAAGCTGTGTTCATATATTGTCACTCACTGTCACAAGAAGACCTTGTATCTATGTAACAGTAACTTAATTTAAGAAATACTGTTCTAATCTTTAACATCAGTTAATATAACACAATTTTATTCCAAGTAATGTTGGGCAATTCTAATAAATAAATAAATAAATAAATAAATAAATAAAAACTGGCAGCAACAATATTCTCCAAAAAGTTCAAACACAGACGAACTAACTTGATTTCAGGGTATGGCATTGAAACATATACCTTCCAAAAACACAAGTATTTTCATACACAGTAACCATCTTAACGTAGGAAAAAGGATCCCTAAGGGTGTATGCATATATGGTGAGCACTAACCGAATTGCTAAATGAGTCTGAAGACTCGCTGCTCCCTCTCTCTCTGCGAAGGCCTCCGATCACACACCATGACAGGCTGTCGTCGAACGTCAGAGAGAAGCTGTCTGACTTGTGCCTTTTCCTGGGCTCGCTGCTTTCATCCTCAACTGAGAAACTTGCTGGAAAAAAAAAGAAAAATGAATAAATAAGTTTGAGCCAAAACTCTGCAAGGAGGTAACTGACAAAGCAGTGCTTCTCAGTTAATTAGATTACTTTAGCCCATAGTCAACCCCGTTCAAGGTGAGCAGAGGTTCAGGACATTCTTATTGAACAGTGCTCACTTTGGACTTAAATTGTTCCGCTTTCACTACCTGCCAAGGGATTTTAATCTTCCCTAAACACTGCATTACAATATCTCAATGCTAAAAAACTGCCAAAGCAAAGAGTAGGACTCACTGATTTCATTTCTCATTCTTCATAAGAAACTCATCACCATAAACATCATTAGGGAAAACTACATGAACTTCAACAAGTTTGCTGTACTACCTAATATCCTGATGTGTACAACTGCTATGTCACAACTACTTAAAGCAATAACACAGTTTCTAAATGGTGCCTCAACAAGATTCCTAACTGCTGCCTGATGAAACAGGCTGCTTTTGTGTGGACGTTTTCAGCTTGGAAATGAGCCACTATAGAGAAACAGTCATCTGAGCACATTCTGCACTGCCTCCAGACCTCTGTGTCCTTTACGGCTAATGGGTGGCTGTGCACTGAGATAAAGAGAGCAGTCATTAGCTGCCACATGTTGCCCACACATGTGCTCTTCTCTGGGGTAAGGGACTTGCCATATACTGAGGGAAGTGTCATACTCCAGGGCCTGGGCTCACATCTGAAAATAGAAATGCTGATCTAGGATCAGGTTTTCTGTTTTCCTACGCAACAGAAGTTACTAACCTAGGTCCTCTGGGCCTCCCTAACAAGTCTGTTTATTCTACTCCAGTTCTGGACACACCTAAACCATGTAATCAGCATTTTAACAGCCCTTTAAAAAAAAAGACACCTCAGCTATGTGGGAAGCTGGAGGGAAACAAAAATATGGCCTGTCTGAGAGGCCTGCATGGCTGTTTTGATAACCTAGACTTCATATCACTCCAGCACTGATGTTCTTGACTTCAAATTTTTATAACAGCTGATGCTGTATTTTCATTAATATCAGCACAAGTTATTCTAGCAAACCTAAACATATGATTCCATTACAAAGATGCTTTCTAGGTTTTTAAATAAAGTCTAACACTACGGAACAACCTTAAAAGAAACTACAGCTAACATTCTAATCTAATCTCACACTAAAATGCCACTGAAAACACCATGTGTAGTAGAATGAGGTGTGTCAGATTAGGCAAGTCTCAGATTTCCACAAATTAGATCCATGTTGGACACTGCTGTGTTAAAGTGAAATATAACATGTGAATATATATATCTGAATACTTCTGCCTAACATACCACAGCCATTCAGTTTATTACAGCATGTTTACTTGACTTTGGAAACACCCTCTTTAGCAAACCATCCTACTGCCTCTGTATCTTTACATTTCAATTTCTCTGGTCTAAATGTGTGTGTGGGTGTGGGTCTGGGTCTGTGTGTGTGTACACTCACAAGGATCACTGCTTCGCCGTCTCCTGCGCTGTTGCTGCTGCACTGAGGTAGATGAGTCTGAGTTTATCCCCTGGAACAAATAAACAAGATTTAGTCTCACCACTGAGGACCAAAAAGAGCAGGAGCTCTATAAAACCATTCAACCCATAAGACCATCGGTGTGATACTGCTTCAAAGAGCCAGTTGCCCTGATTGTGCTTTGGAGAGTGATGTGGAACAAAACAACTGCTGATTTCCACGTGTATAAATGTCAAAGTTAAAGCATGCATGGAACTGGGAGTCTTACAGAAATACAAATTAAAACGATGTCTATATAATGTGAATATGGAGCAGTAATTGCTCCACATATCCAAAAGTCAGGCTAAATCAGAATCTGATATTTCAGAATCTGAAATATTTTATAATAACAGCAGTTGCTATTAGAGTGTGAAATTTACAAGGAAAAAAAATATACTAGGAATGTCAGCACAAGATCTCTTTCTCTTAGTAATGGGAAATGTGCTGGTTTTAAATGTGAATGTGATCGACATTGTAATACATTTTGTTTTTAGTCAGATTATGCTGGACAATGATGGTGTATTTATTTACCTCTGGCCCTCTGTCAGGTTCAGTTCGACTCCTGGGTTCTGAAAAGGTTGACTGAGACTCTATAAAGAATAAGAAGACAGGTTTTAGAGGACTAGAAAAAAAAATGTAAAAAAAAATGTAAAATAAATAAATATATATATATATATATATATATATATATATATATATATATGAATCAGCACTTTGTTTAAAAACAAATACAATCAAAGTGTTTATACCTGGGTTTTTCACTGCTATGAGGTTTTTTGAAATCATTGCAAACAAAGCTCTGAAAAGACAAAGGCCTAATAATTAACATCCTGGATAACATTCAGTTTCAGTTCCTATACTGTAAATTTGCATAAACACAGAAACAATGCAGCTGCAACAGCAATAAAGGCAGGTGTTCATCAAAAATATACATTTTACAAATATATGCCTTTTTAAAATCCATTATTCCATGTTGCAGATACATATTATAGATAATGTCAGGTTTTACTGTCAGATGGATTAAAAAAAAAAGCCACCTGTGCTTTGTTAGCCCCACCCTTCATGCCCAGGAGACACAGCAACAGCACAGCTGTTCCTGCCCTTCTCAACGTGCCAAAACTGCACAGCAGATGGGTAAGCTTCCAGAGGGCAGTGTAAGGGGAAACTCACCGTGGTTCTTTGACTGAGAAGCTGGCCACTCCGAGCACTGCACCGAGTGCATCGTTCCCGCAGTGGACGATGTGCTGCTGCTGTTTATCGTATAACTCCTTACTCATGATGTACTTACCGAGGTAAAACATGACCTGAAAAAAAAATATATACACAAGAACACAATAGGGGCTGATTAGCAAAACAAACGTACATCATGTTCTGACCCTACAAAGACAAAACAACATTGATAAGAGAAACAAAGTGAATACTAAACCACCTAAGGATGTAGTCAGTCTCCAAGCACTTTAGGCTATTGATACATTTAAGCAAATGAGTGAAATGAGAGCCCTAGTGGCAAGGACTGAACTAGCTTAACTGCAGACTATGATGAATGCGGCTAATTGTAGACTACAGTCAGGAATTCAGGCAGACTCAATGTAAAGTCAGATCACACTACAGTCATATCAGATAAACATAAAAAACAAAAGACAACTTTGAAAATGCACACATACTTCAGTGACTGAAATAAGTATACCTATAATTTATTATTTTTGTGTTCAATGCATAAACAAACAAAGCATCTCATGTTTGCCGTCCATTCCTGTGGTTAACACATGACTAATGCATTCCAATAAAAAAAGCAGACAAAACCACAGTAAATGAGTCACAGTGACACATCAGCTTTTTATCTGTGCAAGGATGAACAGCCAATCACAAGCTGTACCTCCATTATTCAAACATATGCAAAGTAAAATGGAATATTACTCTGCACACAGCATGCCAAATGATAAGATAACAACATTTTGACTTGGACTCAAAGAGGAAATAGAAAACAGACAAAACTGAAAGCACAACAGCAAGTTAGAATTTAAAAAATGCTGACAACTCTCAAAAGGCCACGCCTGCACAATTTACAAAGATACGTGTACTAGTACGTGTGAACTAGTTTGAGGGATAGCAACTGAAACTTGAGAGGACTGATTATTTTTAACCTTCACAGCCAAAAGACACTGTCTTCACGTGAAGTGTACACTCCAAAAAGAGGCAATGTTCAACAAGTACCACACCAGCACTTCTTCTATGACAATATATGCAAAAATGACTAACATCAGTGTTCATATTAACTTGTCTTAACATTGGATGTCGCAGAACACAGAAAAGATCACATTTTTAGACATTAAGCTGAGTCTTAGACAAAGCTTCACTCTGCAAGTGTCATTTTCCATTAGAACCCTTAATAATGTAGGGCTTGACTTAATCTGTGCAATGCCTAGGCTCAGGTGTAATGAGAGGAGACAGGCAAAACCTGTCAGATACAGCCCTTCCTACCTCCTTCATGGTGAAAACATCCTTGTCTGCACCTGCATCTTTTAACAGGGTTTGCAATTGCACTTTGGGTCTTACCTGAACCAGAAAAAAGAAAGAGAACATAAGTCTCACATCACAAATACAAGCAAAACAGACAGATTTTACTGATAATCCTACTCAACATCACAAGAAGCCAACTGATCCAAGAATACACATCAAAAAATAGTAATAATACAAATAAAGGTTCTTAAAGGTACAGTTACTTTACTCACCAGTTTTTCATTGTCAATCTTGTTGATCTGGGAGCTGCTTAAACAACTCTCAGTAGCCATTCTGATAATCTGTAGAAATGAAAACAAGCAGAATTTAGTTAGCTTCCCATCCAACATCACAATAAAACATCTGAAAAAGTTAGAATGAATGACAAATTTTACCTAAATAAATAGAGGTAATGCTAATATTCTATACACTGTACATAAAGTGCTTGGGTTCAGTGAGAAGTGGGAGCTTTCTGAGAGCCGGCTCCTGATTTAAATAGCCCTACAGAGGCATGTCAGGACTAGCAAAAGATGTGTAAGGGCGGAGAGCAGCTGACATGTCGAAGCATGACTAGCGCAATAGTGGGAGGCACCTAGTGGCCGGGAAGCATCAACACACGCTTCCCTAAAGCTGGGCTACATGTCCGGACATGTTCCCCGGCTCAGCGCCTTACACACAAAGCAGTCTGCATTGTGTAACAGTCATCACAGAGAGTCGGACTGATTGGAGCTAATAACATTAAGACCTGGAGACAAGTGGACCAACGCTAACTTTCTGGATCAATCACTGGACATATAACAATGAAGATTAAAAGACTTTTAAACGATACTAATAATTTGCACCCATTAATGCCACTGTTAACGATGGAAATGTATAAACAGCTGATGCTCCAGTCGTTTATATCGTTGCGGTGCTAACGTTACGTTTCATCCTTACTGTCCAAGCCGCTAACTGTTCTTCCTGAAAACAGTAACTAGCTAACTTAGTGAACTGCTTAATGCATTCATGTCCAACTTCTTAACGGATGACTTTCTCTATTTCCAAACTCTTAATTTTCTCTCTATATGTCTATTTGTAGTCCAGTGTGACGGAGAAGACTGAATTTAATATGATAACGCATATGATAAAACTCATTTTCAGCCATATGGTTTTGGTCGATTTAAAAATTCAAGAAGTTCAGCAATATGGACCAAAGGATATGTAAAATCTGCAATATATACACTGACGGCTTAAATGACTCAAATAATACGAATATGTGTACCTATTGTAGCGACTGTTAATAAAAACAACACATAGGCCACGGCTGCATTTACATTACATATTGCTGCATTATATTTTCCAACACTGCGCATGTCCAGTATTGACAGGTTAAAATAAGGTTGCTGTATAAAAAGATGATACTGGTTAATTAAGGCCGATATGAGTCGTCTGATAGAGTAAAGTAACAAATTGCATTTAACACTTTACATTCTCAAACACTAACAACCAAGAAACCTTACAGCAGCTTCAAAAAGCTTAACGACAGTGAACTTGTACTCCGCAAGCACTAAAACAACAGCTGCAGAAAACAAGAAATGCAAACAAGTGTTGAGAGAGAGCGACAGCTGAAGAGTGAAATTAACGTTACAGCCCAAGTCTGAAAAAGCCAAGGCTAGACAGGTGCTTCGTATGTACAGATAAGCAGAGCGACAGACAGCCTGTTATATACTTTATTAATCCTGAAGCAAACCGCAGAGCTACAGCAATAAACAAAAACTGCACGTCACACACAAACACAGTCGCGCTGACCGTAAGTTTTCACTAACTTGGCAAAAACTGAAATGCTGTATGTGCATAATGTAGCCGCTTATCATGTTACACGGCTGTTCCTTCCAGGAACATTTCTGACACAGTTTATGCAGTTGTCCTAAAGCACACAGAGTTGAAAGTACAACGCTAGTTTAGCGGAGAAGCGCGGCCATTGTCCGCAACTCTGAGCGCCTCTGTTAGCAGGAAACACCGCGGCTTCACCAGGCCTCACCGCTGCACTGCTAGCCTAGCCTAGTCCAGCTCACCTGCTAAACTCACCGACCGAACTAAACATGTAAAGGGTTTAAACAGGAAAGCGACGTTAACATATCTGCGGTTTTCATAACGCCGAAAGTTATACGTTATAGAATACATATAAGCGTCTCTCACCGATGCTCCCGCGGAGGATCTCCAGCGCGCGCCTGTTTCAGCGCCTCCTGCTGGACCGTTAGACAATTTAAAAATTTGAAAAATAACGAACCACAGGCTCACGTGCGGCGCACGCGGGTAAAATGACAACAAATATGAATATAATAATACCAATAATAATAATAATAAGATACAAATAATTAAAACTCAGCTCTCTGGCTGCCCATTATTATTATAATTGTTATTATTATTGTTGACGTTGTTATTTTTATTTTTTCTTATTCTTTAGAAATAGTTCATGTTATTTATTTAATATTGTTAATATTATTGTTATCGAACACCTTTAACACAACTCAAAGTGCTTCACAAAACAGTAAAGTAAATAAAAAAAAATCTTCCACAAAACATGACATAAGATTTTATTAAAATATAATAACAATATAAATACAATGTAAAATCAAAAGTGGAATAAGTTTCCACCTGAGTGGTTATATGGATGAAAGAAATAAGAAGCCTTAACCAAAATGGTATATGAGACGCGTGTCAGTATTATTTAGGGTCTCAATCAGATTTCACAATAAAAGTCATTAAGCGACCGATCGAAGATTTTCATTTTTAAATAGTAAAATATAAAGTGTAAAAACGAAAATGTCCTCCTTTATGCCCTCACCTACACTCACACTGTCAAATAAAAGAACACGTGCAGATTTATTGTACTTTTGCACTCTATATGTGAAGGATCTGACAGTTTCCTTTAAATTTAATTATTAATTATTTAATAATGAAAGTGTGGTTATCTAACCAAGTCCAGTAACCCAAAATCTATAAAGCTGTGTCACTCAAACCACATTAACTTTACAAAACTGCTCATGTTCTGCATTTTTAGTTGCTAAAAGCATCCACTAAACAATATTATCATGTTTTAGTCCTACCAAAACTGATTAGAGACGCTGATTAGAGACTTCACTGATTAAAGTATTTGTCATCCACTATAGGGTCCAGAAGGTAAATGGGACTTTAATCACGGCATTAACATTCACTGAGCTGATCAATGAACCACACACTGTGTAAAATAAATGCCCTGCTTTTCAACAACAACAATAACAATATTATTATTATTATTAATAATAATAATAATAATAATAATATTAATAATAATAATAATTACTATTATTGTTATTTACAAAACATTTCTTTACAGTTGTGTACAAAAGTCATGGCACATTTTATACTGTACATTTTATGTTTTTACAATATGTAAAACTCCAATAAATAAATAAATAAATAAATAAGCAAATAAATATAAATTTTGCAACAAAATTGGCAAAAGATGAAGCATAAAACATGGAATACAATAAATAAACAAATTACTAAATAACACTGTTACTAATGTTCACTGAAGGACAATTATCCACACAGGAAACATGTCCTGGGCAGGTTCTGGAGGGGCAGACGACTGTTGTTATGACTCCATAGCTAGCATTATTCATTAGAGGAAGAGAATTTTCTCTCTCCTGAATCATTCATGTGGCTGTGAGTGCTCAGTTTAATGACTCAGGGTTTATTTTAGAACTGCATGTTCCTTTAAGCTCGACATGTTTGGGCTTGTAAGGTTGAAATTGTGACTCAATTCCTGGACGAGTAAAGATGCTGGAGAAAAACCAAGATTAAGGGTCAAACACTTCAGATTAGATCAAATGTATTGCGTCCATTTCACAGCTGTTTGATTGAGTCTTGCCTATCTGAACATGCCTCACATGCCTCTGGATCTTCTAAGGATCATTGTATTTTATCTGTAATTACATTTTGCACATTATTATAGTGCTACAACCGCAAATTACAGTAAATTACAGTGGAACGAGTATGATCAAATTACATTTTATGTCAGTTTTGGGTTTATAGTTGGGAGACAAAGAACTGTCTGTGTGAGGTCGAGAGACATGTAAACACTCACATAAAAATACAGAGACATTACGTTATGACACACCCTGTCTACCCAGCTCCTTTAGGCCAGTTTAACTCTTTTCATCTCATCTGTGCTCTGAATGTACAATCATGCCTGGGCATAGTCCGACAGGAAAGAATGGCCACTTTAAAATGGATATCATTATATTATTTCATATCATTCACGTATATGTCTTTATTCATTCATGTATTTCTTACAGTCATTTTGTTCAATGTCTTTGACTATAAAGCCATTTGGATTATACTCACTGGCCACTTTATTAGAAATGCTACCCTGTAGGTTCAGTTAGTGCCCTCTTTCCCTCTATATAGCCATCCTCTATCCCTTCATCAGTCACTCTTGGTGGGATATTTTTGGTGGTGGACCACTCTCAACCTAGCAGGGACACTGACTTGTGTAAAAACTCCAGTAGCATCACTGTCCACCAAATAATATCTTGACAACAGTCTGTAAATTGGGTAATTGTGGATAAACGTTTCTAATAAACGTGGAAGTACACAGTAGGTGTTTCTAATGAAGTGGCCAGAAAGTGGAAGATCAAGGTAGGTGTTTCTAATAAAGTGGCAACTCTGTGGAAGTCTAAGGTAGGTGTTTCTAATCAAGTGGCCACTGAGTGGAAGTACAGGGTAGGTGTTTCTAATCAAGTGGCCACTGAGTGGAAGTACAGGGTAAGTGTTTCTAATACAGTGGCCAGTAAGTGAAAGTATAAGGTAGATATTTCTAATAAAGTGGCCAGTGAGTGGAAGTACAAGGTAGGTGTTTCTAGTAAAGTGGCCGCTCAGTGGAAGTACAGGGTAGGTGTTTCTAATCAAGTGGCCACTGAGTAGAAGTATGGGGTAGAGTGCTTTCAAGCCTGGTTCACTCCACATTCATTAACAGAGCACTTTTAGCAAACAATCACAAACCACGAGTCTTTAAACACTCAAATCCAACCACGGAACTATGAGAAACATCTGGCCTAAGTTTCTGTGAAGCAGTTGGATACTTTGTGGTGCTGGCAGGGAGTGCGTACTCATGCTAATTGGTGGCAAGTAAGTTTGCATTACTTAGCTACATGCCAAAGGATTATTTGGAGCAAAGCCATAGAAGAACCAGTTTTGTAAACGAGATACATGAGTGTCAAGAACCTTTTGTATTGAACATTATGCACGTTATATACAGCCTTCACAATAAAGGAATAAAGTTTTCTAAATAAAGGCAATGACATCAGGTGCAATTTGCAAGAGAACATCTTTATTTTTGCAGCTTTAATATGTAGTTACTTGATTTGTGACTCAATTTTTAACCTTTACATAGATATGTAGACTTCAATATAGCATTTGAATACCCCCCCCCCCATCGTTTCTTAAATGTATTTTTGTTTATGCATATAAACACATAATAATATACTAAATTTCTTGAATAACAAAAGTGTCTGAATACTTGTTTCTCCTCATTGTATAAACTCAGAAGAGACAAGAAGGTCCACTGCTGGTTTTGGATAGTACATAAAAAGGTTATATTTGTGTGGCAGACATTGTGAGCCCCGGTTCCTATCAACACCACTGCAAGTTTCTCTGTAATTAACCATTTCACACCAAACCACTTTGAATGACTTTGTTTACATCTTAATGATTGAACCACATATTGAAGGGTTCTTCAGGGAACCGTCTGATATTGCTCCAACACACCACTTTTGGCACCTTCATCTTGCTTTGCAAGCAGCATTAGTTTCTGTAGAAGCTTTTCTAGAGCGGATCCTGAGCATGACCGGACATATACGACTCTTAAAGCCTTGAAGGCAGCATTCACGTGCAAAGCTATGAGAAAGATAGCTGAAGGACTTTGGCAGAGAGAAAAAAAAACAAGTAAGGAAACATTTTTACAGATAGCATGAAAGTCATTCCTTAGATAGTGAGCAGAGTCAGCCAAACACACCAGTCAGCTGCGACCTACAGCCTAAATGTGTGAATTACAGAGACGTGACTAGACACAAAGAGCTCACAGCATCTTGAACAGATTACATAACACAGAATGGCTATCTACTTAAGTAAGTGAGGAAAACATATTGCCTCAATCTTGTGTAGTCAAACAGAATGAAAACTGAAATCAATAAAATGTTTTATTGTAGACAACAGTGTATGAAAAAGTACATGATTAAATAAAACCATCAAAATACAAAAAAAGCAATAACTTTTGAACATTCAGACATCGTAAACAAGCTTGTGATCACAACTCGGGCTTTGTTTGGACACATCCAAATACAACAGCTTCTGTTTTGCACAGTTCACATATCTGATATGTAGTTAGTACCTATGTTGAATTAAGTTAAGAAAATAAATCCACAAAATTCCAAATTCTTCCATTCCAATTCTCCCAGTGACACTGCATTCAATTCCAATTTGGACCACATTTATATCTTGAGCAATCGTGTCACGAAGCACTGACATGCTGACTGAGTGTTGAAACCAAATCAGGTCATCTAAACACAGCATACTGACCTGACATTCTGCAAACAAACACCTTCATTTTAATGGGAACACTGTAGAAAGTTTTTAAGAGTTGTGTAGAGCAAATTAACCCAATATTTAGGTTTGTTGTGTCATTTGCACTAGGCATGTCAATTAAAACACAATGTTCAAAACAAAAAAAAAACTGCTACAGTGTTTTACAGTAGACATTTATGTTGTTACAGAATATTTTTGATACTGAATAATGCAAAAATACTGTATTTGAAACATAAGACACTACTTTTTATGGTGTCTTTAAAGTGTAAACAACACTTCTTGTTCATCAAGCATGAGCAACTTTCATTTTGTTTGTTGGCGTTCGTGGGGTCATTTGCACTGGGCATATCCATCAAAAAGAGTAAATACAAAAATATGTACACTATATGTCCAAAAAGTCTGTAGACACCTGCTTGTCCAGCATTTCTTCTGAAATCAAGAGCATAACTAGGGAGTTTGTTCCCCTTTGCTGCAGTAACATCCTCTACTCTTCCGAGAAGGCTTTACACTAGATGTTGGAACATTGCTGTGGGGATTTGACTGCATTCAGCCACAAGAGCATTAGTGAGGTCAGGTACTGACGTTGGATGATTAGTTCTGGATCACACAGTCCAGTTCCATTGCACCTCTGCATTCTGTTGGCTGTTGTATGTTTTTCTATGGAGATTATAGAATCTGACAACTGAACGCTTGTGTCAGCAGTGGGTGCACCTTAGCAGCTAAATTCACTCATTCGAAAGATTGTCTGGATACTTTTGGGACATACAGTGTACCATCCACTTTTACAGCAGACATTTAATTTTTTTTGACACTGAATAACGCAATCAGACTCTTCATTTGTCTTTGAACATTTACCTGGCTCGTAAACCTTTGCTTCATAACTTCAGCAGCTAAACTGTCCCAGTGTTTGGGTTATGGTCCATTATATTGTCTCTGACGTCCTTCAGGCACTGCCGGAACTCTTAAACAGTACTTGGCGGATGGCCTACGGGCGCTGAGCCAGCCTGCTCTTGCCCTCCTCCTGCTCAGCCAATTTGAAGTGTGTGTATGCGAGGATGCCGCTGAGCGTGCAGAGGATGCCCAGGCCCTGGTGCAGAGAGAGCGGGTCGTGGAACAGCACATATCCCCCCAGCAAAGTGATGCAGAACTTAAAGTGTCCAAACATGTTGTAGCTGAAAAGTTTAGGGTTAAAGAGCAATAACACAACCTCATTAGACATATACAGACTCAAGGGCCAGACAAAAGCTTCTATTACAAGCCTAAATGAAGGAAAAGTCGCTGCAACCTACAGGCCAGGGGGGTATATATCACAAAGCAGGACTGGGCTGCACAGGTTTTTGCATTGTACTTACATTTGTACATAAAGTCTTTACTAAGTACTTAGTTAACATTGGTTAGTTTCAAACTATCCTTTTGCTAAATTTGGTTGCACCACCAATCAGTAAATCTAATCTTAGCTATCATGGTTCTCTTTTTATGACTAAATGGTTCTTTACACAGTGAAAAAGTTCTTTATACTGATGTGCTGTAGATGGTTTAAGAAAGGGTTCTATATAGCATCAAAAAGGTTTCTTTAATTATTACAATGTCAAGCCTGTAACAATAGAAGAACTTTTTTTGTGCTATATAGAACCATTTTCTTTACTGAAGAACCCTTGAAGAACCATCATTTTTAAGTGTGTAGGCAAGGCTCCAGACTAACGCTGTCTTGTCATCTAAAGGACGATTAAAATAGCGTGCAGCACGAAGTTGAAATAATTTTTTCATCAAATTTCTACCACAAGCAGAATGCTAATTTCTATTAGCCTGTCAATGGGAATTCCCATGTTATATTAGCATCAAGCCTACGATTACGTTAGTTCCTATTTAACATGTGCTAAGCAATAGAAGCCCGAAGCAGAGATTTAAGTATGACTTTCTTAGTTTGCTTGTTTGAGTTTTACAGTCTTACTGGAATCTTTTGAATATGGTATTTATGATAATTAATATGATATTTAACTCATATTCATTTAACCCTTTCAGACTAAACCATGTTACATTATGCTCAATATATGTATGGGAGCCTAGATCAGGGTTTTTTTTTCATGACTTTTATAAAGTTTTTATATTTCCAACTTTTCCAATTTTGGATGGCGGCGCACTCACAAAATATTTCCCTGTTTGTGCAAGCCCTCCTGTCATTCCTGAAACAAAGCACAGACAAATTTGTGAAAGACAACGTATACCTTTCGCATTAGCTTGTAATTTTAATACTGCTCAATTCAGGCAAATCTTGTCGTCTACATGGTTATATATATTTTGAAATGTGACATTCTGGTATGATCTGGGTGGAGTTTGCGTCAATAATATTTGTTCACAAAAATCACTCCACAGCTCTGTATGTGATGTCCTTCATATTAACTCTGACAGAACTGACCAGCTGCCCCCACACAAACTACATTTCACTAGTTGGCTGGACTCCGAACCGCTCACAAATGTCTTCTCCTTATCCCTAAATAAACACATCATACCTGACAGAGAGCCCTTTACTTTGTGCTTTTCTGTGTCAAACCACACTGTTTGAATCTCCATGGTAACAGCGACGTCCCTGATTGGTGGAATTTGCTGGAACTGTGAAATCAGACTGACCTGTGGCTTTAACTAAAGTTCTTATATCATCACTTCACAATCTCATAGCACATAGTAAGTCTACGTTGGCTGGATAATGAATGGGATTTTTACTTCCGGAACCAGACTGTTCAGCCCTATTACTGTTTACTAGCTATTTCTGATGCCCACTACAATGCACACTGGTTCTGAAGAGCAGCAACATTCCAATATTATTATATAATAATTTGTTTTGCATTTCAAGAACGCAGTTCATGACAATAAACTGATGTTTTAAAAATGACATGTTTAGTGTCAAAGCTTTTGACTCATTCTTTTATAGACACTGTATACATATAAAAGTATTTATGTACCATGCATGTGTTCGTATGCATTGTGTGTCTATACATATGTGAGTCTGCATGTGTGTTAAGCATGTATTCTGTAAAGTGCTGTCCGACACTGACATGCTAACTATGGCAGATAGAGATTAGGTTGTAAACCACTGGAGTACTCCTTTAAGCCCAAAGTCAAGCCTGTACAGCTTGATAAGAGATAAGTGGCATTTCTACTGGGTAATCCTCACTTTGGGCTAAATTTATCCAGCTAAGACATCCTCCTGTGTGAACAACTCCCCACTTCAGGACACTACACAGCACAGCAAGTTTAAATTAACATAGAATTGTCTAAAACACAGGGACTGGTACATTTTGTACACTCCATAACATTAATAAATCTAGATCTACATGCATTGCACATGTTTAAGGATAATGTACTGGCTGCCTGTGCCTTTAATAATTCTACAATGAGGTTCTTTTACTGGACCTTCATACATTTCAGAATGTCTGACAGACTATGTGGATCGTCAGGTATTTCAAGGATGAAGTACAAAATGCAGCCTTCTGTTATCATTATACTTTTTATTATTTTTTTTACTTTTATTAAAGTCTTTTATTAACATTATTTTTTGCCATGCACTGTTTCACTATTTTATTTATAAATCATTGCTGTCAGAACAAAACCGTGTATCTCCATTTTTACCATATATATTCAAAAACAGCTGCTGTTTAAACTGTGTCAAAATTTTATGACAAACGGACCAACAGAAATAGTCTAAAATCACTCTGAATAAAAACTAGTTACATTTACTTACACTGAAAGTTAATGTTTTTTGATTCTCCTGCAAAGTTGCATATTTCGCTGTTTTTATGCTATATAAATTAGGAAGTTGTTGCCTGTTATTATTATTATTATTATTATTATTATTATTATTATTATTACCTTGGGTAGTCATGTTCCTTTTACATCAGCTGATTTAAAAGAAGCTATCTATTCAGCTATGGCAGGCCACTGTAGCCAGCTTATGCTCTCTGAAATCACTGGAAGCAGATTGATGTAAGCAGGACGCCCTCTACTGGTCAAACTAGGAAAAGTTCTGAGGACAGGAAAGCAACAGCTTTAGTTTGGAAAAACGCTGATGGATGGGGTTGCAGACAGACCCCTGTGAACTAGAACAAACAGGCAGTAACAAAAAAACAACAACACACATTTAAGTTTGCAAGAACGCTATTTCTTGTGCTTGTTTGCTGGTTATAATAGTAGTACTTTGAAGTACTATAAGTAGTATGAAGCAAGGCATAATCATCAAGACCAAATGGAGTTTGCAAATCTATAACGGACTTTTAAGAGGTGCTGGAACTTAGATATTCTATTACGCTATCTATTTAATAGTACTTCTGGGTCAAAGAAACAGAAATGGCATTACACTGTAAAGTTCAAATCTCTCAAAGTAACAGAGTTAGACCACTATGAATACATTACCCGTGTTCTTAGGCTTCATATTACTGTCACCAACTGCACTGGTTTGAATAATTCAATAGTCCTTATGTTATTTGCAGTCTGAACAAATATTATGGGTGCAGCTTTTCAGTCATAAGGCATATTCACATCTAGTTTTGAAAACGAAACACATGCATTTTAATGCTCTTTCTCATCAAGTCTGAAACTTGCACACTGCAACGATTTTAAGGATGTATTAAAAAAAACAGGCTGACTGATCAGGGTTCTGCTACTGTTACAATATCAAGCTTGTAACAACAGAAGAACCCTTTCTGTGCTATATAGAGTCATTTTCAAAAAACATATACAGCACATTTTCCATCAATCTAAAGAAGGATGCATAGAACCCTTAAAGCATGCAGATGGTACTTTGCACATTCAGGATTCTACATAGAACCAAGGGGGGCTTATTCACCAACTGTGCTTAAGAAGAAATTTTTCTTAAAACCCACTTATGCAGTTTTCGTGAAGATTCTGATATTCACCAGTGTATTCTTGTTTGGGAATTGTTCTTGGGTAAGAACAGAATCTAAACACACTCAAGAGCACAAAGATGGAGACAACTCTGCAGTTTAAGAACACATCATGAATCTGACAGTGACTTTTTCTTAGGACCTTTCTCAAGAACAAATTTAAGAAAAAAGGAAGATATAGGTGAATGAGGCCCATTGTCTTTACCAAAGAACCCTTGAAGAACCATCTTTAAGAGTGTAGGTATATTCTAGTCTGTTCATGGTTCGCTACTACTTGAAAAACTCATTTCTTCTCTTGCATTCTTCCACAAGAATGTTTACACATTGGACATGAAGTAAAGGTTCCACTACTTCAAAAACTGCATAGTTTTCTTTTGTCCAAAAAGAACTTGGTGTGATGTGGCATTAACCCACAATACAGATTTTACCACACTGTGGATGCCACCAACTTCTACCAAAGGTTCAGCATATGGTTATTTAAACACAAAACTGTTTGGCAGCAAGGAACACACTTTCAGAACGGCCAACAAACAAGACCAGTCTGATCATTCAGAAGGAAAGGATACGTGACTGGAGAGGTGTTCCCAATGATCCAGTATATGGACAGGTTCACAAGGAACGCGATAACCCCCGACAGAAAAACCATCGTCTAGAAGAAGAGGTAAAGAAGAAAAAAGGTGTTCAAACATCCAAACCAGACTCCCACTCTGACCTTTGCTTGTGTGCCTTAAAAGGCCCATTTTATCCTTTGTGAAGTCGTAGGAGCACATTCATTTTACATACCCAAAACAGTCAAACAGTCATAAGGGCTTGTTCTCCCCTCACATTCCCTTCATGAAACACATGAAATACTGGGGAGCTAACCGCTAATGCTAAAACCTTTTTTCACCTGGTCCCCAAAGGTTTAGGTGGCGAAAAAAAAACAATCACCCCTTTGTGGTTATAAAGCTGGTATAGCAGGCTTATTGTTAGCCACTTAGCTCCCCAGTGATTTTTTTCACCCAGTGCCAGAAGGGTAAGAGGAAAAAAGGTTAACCCCCCGGCTGGTCAAAGCTGGACCAACCTGCTAAGTGTTAGCCAGGTTTTTTGATTTTCATACATTACCCGTCAACTCAGTAGTGGAGAAAAACTTTTTGACGGCTGAAGTTGTACATGTGATGCTAATGTTTTTTTTTTCAGGTAGAAAAATAAATGAAGTGGATCTCTGGAACTCTTTTTACATTTTTTTACATTCTTTAAAGTGTTTTAACCAATTTTAACAATGTTTAACACAATATATATCAAACTCATTCCAGAAATGCAAGTCAAATTTGTTTTTCCATGATAAGCGGCTTTTAAAGCAAGCATGAAGCGCAGATTTAAGAGTGAAGGTAATGCTTCTCAAAATAGTGCACACGCATAGTGTTCTGAGGGGGCAGCTAACATAGGCTTCTCTGTTACAACCGGGTGTGCAAGTGCGTTCAGGAATTTCCTGTGGCTAAGCCAGTAGAGGTGTGTCTGCCCAGTCAAACAGAGACGCTCTCACACCCACTCACTCACCACAGCCTGTATGGACCAGGGGCCGAAGATGCCCCCCTCTCCAGTGAGCGGCTCGAAAAAGGGGACGATCATGAGGAGGAAAGCGGAGGACATCGGGGCCTGGTAATACAGCAACTGCATGGAGTTCACCTGCAACTCATGCTGCTTCGCACCCACCCACTAAAATGGAGGCAGAGGAAAGAATTAGCTCCACCAACCAGAACTACTTCTCACACAACAGAGCACTGATTTGACCTAGCCATGTTTAAATGTGTCCTTTTGTAGCTACTTTTGCAACACTGGGCAAGCTTTACAGAATGATGCTGGAATGTGACCTTTCATGTTCATACTCAATAAATACCATATGATGTTAAAGGGAAAATCCACCAAAGTTTCTCAAAGTTTACAAAATTCCTGTGTAATTCAGTGGTTGAGATGTAAATAAAGTCTTTGAGTGGTTTGATGTGAAATGGTTCATTGTAAAGAAACATACTGACTTATATTTCTTTAAAGTGGTCATGATAGGAACCAGGAGTCAAGATGTCTACAATGCAAGTATAGGCATTGAATAGTAAAATACAGTAGGTTCACAAGCAGCGTTCCCATCAAAGCACTCTGAATGACTTAATCTTAACAATTTAATTACATAGAAAAAATGAAAAATAAATGGAATTCCGCTTTAATAACACAGGTACTTTTTAGGTGGGTAACTTTTTAAAAATTTTAGGGGGTTTTGCCAGTGTTCCACACCTTTCAACAATTGTTATGAAAGAACATGTTTTTTTGGGCACAGCATAGATTGTTCAAACCCTCAAACGGCCAGGACCTAATTGTGGCTCCACACGTTCGTTAGACACAACTAACATAAAAGGGAATTCCATTAATTTTTCAACATTCTGCATAATTGAATCACTGAGACATAGACATAGGCCATCCCGAGTGTTTTGATGTGAAATGGTTCATTGTAACTTCACAATGAACTCAGATTTCTTTGGTGATGATAGGAAGCAGAGGTTGTGATGTCTACAACACAAATTCAGCCATTTTACTTACTAGATAACCTACATGTGTATAGGTTTTTGTATGAAATATTGATAGCAATAAATTAGTGGAAAAAATAAGCTTTTTTGTGACTATTTTGCCCTGCATCTATCTCTCTACCATGAACGGATTTAAAAAAGGTGTTTTAGGCCAAACCCTTCTAAAAGCTATTGTAAAACAATTTCTCAGATATCATTCAGTTTATTCATAACCATTTCAAGTTACGGTTTTCTGCGAAGGTGCTTTTGGTTCCTATCACCACCACTGTGAACAATTCTGACTCTATAAGTTTCTCTAGAAAGGAGCATTTCACATCAAACCACTTTTGAAAAACTGGTGGAATTCCCCTTGAAGAATAACTCAGTCGTTTCGCATTGTTGTCCATGTAATAACTGGGCCTTTTATAAAGTAAGTTCAAGATGTAATCATTTTAAAGGATTTTAAAGGCTTAAGGTGTTGCCGTACCTGTGCTCACCACAAGGACGCACACGACACAATTATATTTTACTACCTCATTTCTCTGAATGTTTCTGTGCATCCTGTTATGTTAGATATACAGACACAAATTCACACCCAGAACTAACAACATTATACACAACAAACATTAGCTGCAATGATCTGTCACCAATGATGTTGCACACAAAATAACACAAGCAATATTTGCTTAAAAACAGAAGCCATCTAAAATTCTCTATTAAGTTCTAAGGGTCCCTTCTCTTTATTATTATTATTATTATTATTATTATTATTATCATCATCATCATCATCACCACCATCATCATCATCACCACCACCATCATCATCATTATTATTATTACTACTACTACTACTACTACTACTACTAATAATAATCTTAATATTAATAATAACAACAATAACAGTAAGTCAAAAAGAGCACTCTATAATGTTTGTATGGTGTATTTTACGTCAGATCGTAATGCACTACAGAAAGTGTACAGGTCAAAACGGCTGCTATTGTTCCGCAGACACAACTTGTTGCGGTGCTGGAACTTTAAACGATGGAGGCAGCAAAGTGAAGAACACATAATAGTTTAATTAAGAAGACACAACAGTTAGATTAGTTGAAATCATTAGCTGAAGCTCCACTAGCAAATCTCTCTCTACACTCTACACCCTCTAGAGGCCTCATCACAGTTACACTTGCTTTCTAATTCCCCTGCCGTGTCAAGAACGAAGGTGTGTTTGAAACCATGAGAAATAAAATAAGTTAAAGTATAACCCCTTTGTGACAGCAGTGCGAATGCAATTCACTAGCAATGTGCAAGTAACGATTTTTACACTGATGATAATAACAGTGGTCAGAGAGTCACCAGAGTGCACAATCCTTAATCAGTAACATGTTTTACTAAAATGCTACAAAAGTCACACTTTGCCAGTTTCAACACAGTCATTCTTTCACTAACATACCACTTACCACTTGGTACAGCGATGTGACGAAAACTCCCAGTGTCGCGAAAACAATGCCCAGCAAATTAAACTTCACGTCATAATAGGAGTTCAGTATGACCCCCAGAGTGATTGGCACCTGTTAAAGGACAAATACATATTAAACCAACCTCTCTGGCCACTTTATTAGAAACACCTACCTTCTACTTTCTCTCACTGGTCACTTTATTAGATACTCCTATCTAGGGCTGGGCAATAAGACAACATATTTCGTTATCGTGAAAAATGATTTCACAATACAATACAATGTGCTTTCCTGAACATATCATGGAAATCGTCAGTACTTGTAGAACACTGACCAACTGCTTGTTTCATTATAAAGACAGCAAAATTAGTCCCATTTAACTGGATTTAGTGCAACATATTGAATAAACAATTGTATTCACAGTTGTTGATAGGTTTAAGTAGCACTACTAGTTCTTCTTCTCTGTTCCAACTGATCAGATGTCTGAAAAAATAAATATTGTGACATATTGTCCACCTCTACTCCTGCCCTGTACTTCCACTCACTGGCTACTTAAGGAGGTCCACCTACCTTATAGTTCCTCTACCTAAGTGTAGAAATACAGACTGTAGTTCATCTGCTCTACAACGGTCAGTTTCTAGGCCTGCTGCTGTCCAGACATCATTTGGATGGTGGATCATGTTCAGCACAGCAGTGACTCTGCCATGGCAGTGTACGTGTGTTGTAGGCACGAGTGTATCAGACACAGCTGCGCCACTGCTATGTTGAGAGTGGACCACAACCTAAAAACATCCAGCCAATGGCAGCTCTATGGTCAGAAACTGACCATTAATGAAGGACTAGAGAACGACTAACACATAAGGCCTACAGTCTCCAACTGTACACCAGCAAAGGGGAACTACAGGAGAAGAGTTTCTAATAAAGTGGACGATACATGCAGCCGTAGCCGTGTAATAATACTGAATAGACATGAACCCAACCAGTCAGCGTGGAGCGGAAAGAGCTGTCGGGTAAAGTTTCACACACTGATTTGTTCAGATTCACGTCCGGCTACTCACCAAAGTCAGTTTAATCTTCAGGGAAAAGGTTTTTCTGTAGTAGATGGTCTGGATGACGATAATAACAGGAGTGGTCATGGCTTTGGCCAGCTGGTAGGTGCCTATAGTGTTGTTTTGGAGGGACAGATTAGTGAAAGCGACGAATCCACAGAAGCTCAGAGCCAGCAGAATGATTTTGGTGGGTCTGAGATTTTTCGGAGAGAAAATGTCCATCTTGTGGCACACAAACAGACCGAGCCAGGTCACCACGAAGTGAACCAGGGTCAGGGTCATGTTGGGGAAGCCGTAGTGGACGTAGATCCATTTGTTCAGAAAGACGATGCAGATAGAGGAGAGTAAATTCACCAGCAGTCCAGTGGCGATGCGGCTGTTCTCAAACAGTCGAACAGGCATGGCGCAAAACTCGCCTTTAATAAACTTTCAGAGGCGATTCTGGACCGAATATGTTACGAAGGAGCCCTCTATGAAGGGCATGAGCGGTTTCCAGATGATCAGTCCACAAGGAGCAGCTGTAGAGTCCTGATTTCATCGCAGGTTTCCCTCAGTTGATGAGCCGGTTTTGCGCTGCCCGCCGCTGATGGACAACTTTCAACAAGACGCAGCACGCTTGACGTCAGTAAGGCGCCGCTTCGGAGGAGGACTCCGGCGCCGCGCTGCCACGTCACTGCGCCCTTCCGCCACCGAGTGGCACAAACGAGCATAGACAGAGCCCGTTAAGGGGAACCTGGCCACGTCTCATCTCCCCAGTTACATCAGACACATGACCACAAAACACCAGAGAGCGCCCGCCAAAGAGCTCTAAATGAATGGGGGTGAATAGAGCTAAACATAAAAATTAATCAAACCACTTCGCCCAGGAAGGAAAACTCACCCCCGTATTTCCTCTTTTCTACAGCAAACAGGTTTAGGGACCTAGGACACTAGCGTTACTGTTACTGAGTGCTGATTGGTTGATTAGCATTGCTGCTACTGGGTGCTGATTGGTTGGCATTACTGCTACCGAGTAATGATTGGTGGGCTGTTTCATACACGTGTGACATCACACCTCACAATCTAAGAGAGAATAACCATTTTACCCAGAGTCACTTATGGTGCTTTTCTTGCTAGTACAGTAAGTAGGTGTACTGTACCCTTCTTAAACTCAAATTTCAATCCTTAAACTTGTCCTGACAAAAACCGTTACATAAACACCACGGACATCACACAGGCCTTTGAAAAGCTGGTGAGAGAAAACGTTGAGCAACAATGCAACAACACGTGATAAAATGGCAAGCTTGTAGCACATCCAGTGTTTTGTTTGCTTCTACAAAAAGGCATCCAGAAAGTTCACAAACCATTAACAAATCTTTATTGGAATACAAAATAGAAAACAAATCTCATTCTTTTAAACATAAGAAACAGAAAGAGAGTGAGAAGTGGTGTTTAGGATTGAAGCTCATAGCCAAGAGGATCCAGTCCTTTATCTAACAGCAGCAGAGACGACTCCCTCATCTTCTGAAGAAATTTCTGCAGCTCGTCCTTAGAGAACACCTATGAAACACACAGTTTGGTTGAGGCTGAGATAAAGACTTTTTTTGTTAGCTACATTACAGACGTACTAAAAAAAAAAGATTTGCTAGTCTTAAAGTAATAGTTCAGTTTCCCTCTTAGCCCAAATGTAGTTGATTAGACAACATATGTTTGGTGTCTAAAGTAATTGAAGCTTCTACCACACCAATCAGCACACTGGCTCAGACAGTGTTGAACAGTAAAGTCATCTCTAATAGACTTGCTTATATGGTTTCTGACACTGCATGACATACTGTTGTCTATAAACTTGGACAAAATAAAATGTCTGCTGCTACTGTTTTTGGCTACGCCTTTGTAAAACAGATGGAAAGCATTCTGTAAGTAAAGTTTGCATTTAGAACAGCGGTCTCAACTACCAGCCCACGAGACAGCTTCATACGGCCCGTAACATATTTACAATTTATACTTAAACTCGGTCCAAAATTATTTGTTAGCTAAATTTTACATCTGATGTGTAGATTTGCTTCACCACCAGATACTGTGGTTGGTTACCTCACATAAAATGTCCAAAGTGTATTAAATCAGCTTAGGCTAATGCTTACATTATTAAAAGCACAAATAAAGCACTGCACTCAAGAGGAACTCAAATGACAAGCTGATACAATGAAAGCTGCACACTGAGCAGGCTTAACTGTAATTCAGCTATAACTAACTATTATCCTAATTTAGATTACTAATTAGTTAAATCTGCCTTTGTAGATTCATTTATGACAGAGCAGTAGATACGGCATGTCTGAATTAATAAATGAATGGAATTATCATACAAATCGACTTTATGTATGTATATATGTAATTTATGTATGTATATATGTGATGCTTTATGTATTGGTACTTTGAACAGCAACAACAACAACAACCACAGTTATAGTTTTTGTAATGGCAGAATACTTGTTAATGCCAGTTGCTTTTTCTTGTAAATAGTAACTGTTTTTAATCATCTTGTCAGAGGCAACCAAGCAACATATAGAAGTTTGTTGTCCTCGCATACAAGCTTGTTTCCACTACAGTGAATATCTAAAACAGAGAGGTTAGAGAAAACAGGCCAGTGTGTAGAAGACAGGCGAGCAGAGGGAGAAGAGGACATGAGGAAAGGACAGAAAAGAAAGTAGAGACTGACCTCATATAGCCTGTGCTGGTCAGAGGCAATGATGTCAGCAAGGCGGAGGCTCTCCTGGTGCCGCTCCGTCCGCTGCAGAACCGTCAGCAGCAGAAACGTCATCATTGGTAAACACAAACGCCGCAAAAGAGCCATCTGGATAGAGCGCTCAGAGTCTTCTTCAGCATCCTGAGAATAAACACATGCAAACAATATGTTTTGGACTTTTACCAGGTTTCTGAAAACATCTGATCTACAAATGTACAGTTATAACTAATGATAATTTCTAAAAACTATTTATCTATTGTATATTATTTGATTAATAAACTAAACATTACACCTACTTCAGCTTCTTACTTTGCCACCACCACTATTATGTTTGTGTAGCAGTTTCTTTTTCATGGTGCAACAAAACAATAGAAGCCTCTGCACTTTTTTATTGTATTACAGTTTGTTGAAATGACTGCATGGTTCACCAAAAAAGGGTTCTGCTATTGTTATGATGTCAAGCTTCTAACAGTAGAAAAACCTTTTATGGTACTATACAGAACCATTCTCAAAAAGGTTCTACATAGAACCATATACAACACATTCTCCATCAATCTGAAGAACAATTTCATCATGAAAAGAACCATTTAAGCATACACATGGTTCTATACAAAACTCATAGCTCTAAACAGAACCACTGCCTTTACCAAAAAATACCCTGAAGAACCATCTTTTTTAAGCATGCAAAACACTGACTACGAAATGATGCCTGATTTCAGAGGTCTATTACAGAGCACATAGCTTTTTAGAATGAAACAGTAGCAGTATTACTGTATGTCAGAATGACTGTGTGGATCATCATCTAAGGATGTATTATAGTGTTTATCTCACATCTCTGACATCCACCATCCAGCCGCCATCCACAAACAACAGAACGTTGTAGATCCTTTCCTTCACCTCCTCTGTCAGAGCATCCAGCCTACCTTTCCAGTTCTCATACTCCAACTGTGAGAGAGAGAACAATGAAAAAATAATATTTAATAGCACTTAATTGCATGCAAATGTTTGCTTTCTCCAAACATTATTTCATGCATTTTTCTATCAATTGAACATAAAGACACAAACATGCTTACTTATGCAAACATATTTTAAACATGGTAAATTTCTCAAATGTAGGGGAAAACAAGATTAGCTCTATTACAAACCAATAACAGCCTGTCATTAACCATTAAATGCAATGTGTGCCTTAAAATGACAGTATTTCTAGCTAACTCTGTTTTACATTCAGTAATTTGGGACTGCCTACACTGGAGTAGGGCTGCACTATAAATTGTACTTTATAATTAAAAATAAATAGATAAAAAGTGCCATAGTAACGTAATTAGACTAGCGGAAAGTAGGGTTTGAAGCCCAACAAGTGCTTCCTTGTGGTGGGCTTAAACCTTGTTCTCCCACATGGAGAGCAAGTAACTAAACCTTTCAGCTAAATTGCCAGTTACAAAATCCAGCTCAAAAATATCCTGAACTACTAACCTGTAAAAATGCTTAAAACATGATACATGATGACTATTGTCATTCTCAGTGTTATCAGCTGAGCTCTGCATCACTGACACTGTGTGTCTTTGTTAAGCCTTACAATGCATGAAAATGTGCTTCCAGTTCTGATGTAAGCAGCTATTAGTATCTCACTATTGTTATTTTGCCTTGAACTGTCCTTTTTTCTGACAACAGTGTACATTATGTAGGATGAATGTGATGATGGTGGATACCGCTGACCTTGTACTCTTTCTCCTTCATCTCAAAGGCCACCTTCTCAGTGAACTTGGCCTGCGCTGGCATGGTGGGCTGTACGGGAGGAGAGTTCATGTGCCTGAACCACTCATTAAAGGCCTCATGAGCCTCCTGATAAAATACACACACATATAACATACACCATAAATGCAGCTTGAGGGCCTCACTTAAATTACTTGAAGACCAGAAGAAACGAACATTTTTTACAATATAAACTTAGTACAGAAATACAGGATTCACTGTAGGGCTTCAACTAAAAATTATTTCCAAAATCAGTTAATCTACTTATTATTTTATTAATTAACTAAATGAACCATTACACCTTACAACAAGCAATTTCCTTCTTTTACAGTGTAACAAAGCAATATAAGCCATAGTAGCCATAGTGTATTACAATCTGTCAGAATAAGTGATCATATGAACATTACAGGGTATTATAAAGTCCTTTTAAATTAAACATTAGAAGCCAGATCACCCCTACACTTCCTTTAGTGTATTACAATCTCTCAGAATGCCCATATGGATCATGTGAATGCTAAATATTAATAATTTTTGTTTCAAGTAACTTTTTTCTTTAAACAACACTGATGACAACATATACATTTTCATGAATAATCACTGGATCTCTTGATTTGTCACACTGAGCAACAATTCAGTGTAGAGAGGGAGCAAGCCTTCTCACCAGGTAGGCCCGGATACAGAGGTGTTCACGAATGGCATTCTCCTCCTCAGCAGGAGCCGCCGTGTTCATTCCTTGCTCCTCCCACTGACGGTAGATTTCCCTAATGGAATCTTCTGGAACTTTGGCAAAGACCAGCTTAGCAGCCTCATGTTTCTTAGAGGCTGGAAGGGAGAGATCAGACACTAGATCAGAAACAGTGCTGCAATGAGAGTGAAACAATACAACACAAAAAAATGTTTAAATTTAAAAACTCTTTTTCCCAGCATAATAATGCTGATAAACAACGAAGGACAGACTGAAAACGTAACAGGTTCTAGGTTTCTTTGATGCATTTATGGTCTTTGTAATTTTATCATTTCTTTTTGAAAAAGTCTTTGTTCATTTCATAAGTCTTGTGTTAAATATCTGTGTTTAAACAGTTTGCGCATGTACTATGGCTGCAAAGCAAGAAAAGACAGAATGAATGAAAAATAAATAAAATAAAAGAACGTACTAGTTTACATGGCATCGAGGAGAGCCGGTCTGATTGGCACACCCTATCATGACTTTGTTCTTGGTTATCCACTACAACAACATGACTGAATTGTACTCATGCTACTCTTCCCAAAATGGAAGAGATGAGTCCATATCTAAAGTTTTGTTAATGCTTTGTACAGTAAAACTACAGAACAGACATGTACTATAGAAACTACAGAGTAGATTTAAAGTGCTGCTATTAGTCTATAAATAACAAGAGGTCCAGAATATATTTCTGATACGCTTAAAGAATATATACCGTAGACCTCCAAGTCAGAGAGTAGCACCTAGGATCCATGAGCATCATGAGCATCAGCTATTTACACTTGCATTAATGTGTGTTTCATGTTTGGATCCTATCTGAATATACAGTATAATAATAACAATAATAATAATAATAATAATAATAATAATAATAAAAAGAGACCACCTACAAAACACTTACTTAAAACAGCCAGTGCAAATTATTCATTTTTTCAGGAGATATTTCTGAGAAGAGTGGATATCAAATAATCCACTTGCACAAAGAAGAGGAAAATAAAAGAAATGTGGAAAAAACAGGAATTTACAAAACTGAAGTACTAAAAGATAAAGAGATGATAAAGTGTACTGTACAAGACTTTGTAGACCACCAAAACATAAGTAAACAGTACTTAAAGTTTTCATCTTTGAGAGAGAGGAGAAAATCAAACTCCACTCTTACTTCAGATCTAAAAAATCCACAGGTGTTTGTCCATCCTTCCACTGTGAGATGACAACTCAACACTGTGGGTCTGTATTGACGTGTAGCTGTCAAGAAACTATGGGTCTGAAATGATGTGTAGCTGTCAAAAAGCTACCACCCCAGAGAGCAGACCACAACATCATGTGTATAGGATGACTTGGATCATGAGAAGCAGAAAATGCAACCAAACAAGACAGAAAAATATCCCTGCAGATTTCTTTGCGAAACTGAGGTCTCCCACTTTTTGCATGACGCTTAAAACTGAATAACATGAATTTCTGTCAAAACGAGTGGGGTGTAATTTATTATTGTCATACTTTCTGGTTTTCATAATTTGCAGTGTTGTCTCAGTCGCTATTCTTTATTACCAAGTTGCAGTACTAATGTCTGTATATTTATTTAACATTCTAAGATGGACAGCGCCCTCTCTAAGAAAGAACTTCACCTTCAACTTCATCACGGCAATCTGGTCTCCTGACCCTCTCTTTGTTGGCACAAAACAGCAGTCTCTGACTTTTGCACAGTACTGCAGTGTAATCTGATGAGACCTGATTTTACTTTCCTGTGTAAAAGGAACACCACTACATACACTGTTTGCATTTTACTTCTAGTAAACTGCTGTAAACATGGTTTCTCACCTGCTACTACCAAGTGCAAGTACCAAGGACTCCTAAACACTCTGTCTATTATCAGAAGAAGTCATTTAAAACAGGTAACAGACTGTCTGCACTGGCGGAGGGGACGGCTTTGTCTTGCAGTTTCTGTAATTACTTAATTGTGTTACTGACTAATTTCCGCTTACATAATTGTGTTCAGATACAAAAAACGTATTCCATTTAAGCTTATGTTGAACGTGGTCAAGATCCGTATCAGACCACCTCCAAATATGGTTTGAGCGATGCGATCGTAATCCAAACACAATGCATCCTGGGTGTGTTTATGCTTGTCTTTACATTTGGTCAAGTGAAATCCGAAACTGATTCGATCACTGAAAGTGCATATTGATGCAAAGTGTAAACAGCCTCAAAGAGAAAATCACAAAACTTACAAAATTCAATTGGGACAGATCTCTCAACTGGAGTGGACATAAAAGTAGTCACCAATACTTCGAAACGATAGGCCGCAACAATCTACAGTTGCAGTTCAACCACTGACTTCTGACTACATGCTGAAAACTCTACCACAAATAACAATACTGATAGTCATGTGTGCAGATCCGAAGATGTGGGAAAATAAATATTTGATTTTATTCAGGCTGTGCTGAAGCTCCACCCACCCAAAAATTTCCTCATGATGGCATTACTCTGCTTCAAAGCCTCGGCACGTTGGGCAGGGTCAAACACCAGCCAATCAATGACATCAATTTTCTGCTGATCTTCCTGTGGAGTGAAAAAGAGAAAAAGGCTTTAAGGATTTATATCTTTGTTCATATGTATTTACACACAGACCTGCATGTTTTATAACTCCAAATCCATCTATGGTCTAAAACATAAACCTTTTTTTTAAGCAATCAGGTCAAATTTATAAGCCTCAATCTCACGAAAAGCATGCAGATCTTGTGTTTTTTTTCAGACCTGGTCAACTTAATGCAATAATGAAAGAGCTACAACGTTCTTGGTAACATTCATTTTGACAGTCCTCTATAGAGCTTCCTCAGATGCTTTTATTATTAACTACCTGGTGAATTTCACTTATAGTGTTAGGAATAGGATTAGCATTAGGTTTTGGGCTGATTATGTTTAAAAGGTCTGTATTAATTGTATGTTATATTCAACTTAAAGTTCAGTTGTATTTAATACATATTTAATTGAACGTTTGTTAAAGAAAGCTGAGTATCTACTATGGATAAGTCAGAAATTTCACCTTTTCATGGACGTTTTAAGTCAAAAAGTAAAACAGATGTTTTGGTAATCAATTCAGCTTCTCTGAAACTTTGAGTTGTCTGAACTGTTCTCCACCAGAGGGCAGTGTAAACCCTGCATCTCACATTTTGATCAGCATTAGGGTTGAGGAATATAACGGTAATATGAAATACCGTGAGGAATTTCAAAATTATGACGTGCCCAATTTTCCACTCCATGTCTGAACAGCCAAGTAAACACGTTCTACCCATTTATATTTTAGAGGGGGTTGGGGACTGGTGGTGTCGGAACTCGGGAACCGATAGGTGGTGCTAACAGAAAGAGGGGGGAAAAATGAAAGCCATGAAAAAACTCAGAAAAACTAAGCATTACAAGAGGGGCTAGTGTGTAAAGTTAGTGAGTAAAGAGGAAAGATACAGTGGTTTCATGATACTGATGTTGTAGGTTTTTGAAAAGTATGGTTATATGGGTATAGTTTGATTTCAGCTGACTTCAATCTGAATCCATTAATCAGAATCTTACTTCTCCATGAGGGACTCTTTCTGTTTAGAAATAAGGTGCCTAACTAATAACATATGCTTGATTTAAAAGAACTGAAATAAATGAATTCTAATAATATAAATATTGTAATTACCAATATACACAGTGCCTCTCTGCTTGCAGACCAAAAAAATCTCTTGTATAAGTCCCAGCTCTGTGTGTGAGTGTGTGCGAGTGTGTATGTCTTGTACCGCTGAAGTCCCCGTGTCCAGTGCAGGTGTCAGGTCATGGTGAGAAAATTCCTCACTGTCTCTGTCTCTGATGGCCTCTACCACCGTCTTAGTCACCGCTGCCACATCCAGACCTGAAAAGCGCACACACACGCAAAAACATAAATAAATTTCTCTCTCTCTCTCATGCTGATTCCCTCAGTCGGGAGCTTCACAGTAACTAATCAGAGTTAACATGCTGTCTTAAATGGCCAAGCCTATATTATAGGCTATAATAAAAATGGCAGCTGTTGCAATTTTGATACAGAAACAATTAATCTTCCAACCCTAGACTTGCCTCTGGAACCGAGTTGGCAGAATCAGACTGTTAAAAAAAGTTTTCAAAAATGTTTAAAAAGTGAAATCTTCAAATACCTTCCCAAAAATACAGAAAACATGGAAAGGCTTCTTTTTCTTACTATATTCTAAACTGTGGACCTCAATTCTACCTTTGATACATATGAAAACGTCTCTTTAACTTAGCGTTTAATTAAAATTCTGTGTGTTTTTGGTATTTATCTTTTTGATTTGATCTGTGTCATTGTCTTATAAGATTTTTAATAAATAATAATAGTTTCTTCTGTTAGTGTTAAGCTTTATCCCCTGTCTGTAAAGCACTTTGAGCTGCCACTGGTATGAAAAATCATCATCATCGAGCTCCAATCATTGCATTTTAAAGAAGTAGTATTTAAACCTCCTCCTTTATAGGAATAACTGGTGACAATTTAGTTGGAAGATATGCACAAGGCAAAAATACTGCCTAGAAATTATTTAATCCTTTTTGAATCTAGAGCTTGACGGGTGTATGTATAACTGGAGGAAAAGAAGAATGGAGGAATGAATTCAAAGGGTGGCTGAATAAATTGATGGATAAATGTTATGAAATGACAGACAGATCAACTGATGGATGGAAGAATGGATGGATGGAAAGAAGGACAGATTAATAACCTCAATGAGGGTTGGATGCTTTAACTAATGTAAGAATAAATATCATGAAATGATAAGATTTATTAAATGATATATGGATGGATCCATAAGGGATAAACAGAAGCATGGATGGATGAATGAATGATCTGATGGATACACGGATGGACTAACTGATGGGTGGATGCATTAGTCAGGTGAGTGAAACGATGAATCGATGAACGAGCTGATAGCAGGACGAATGCACGGAATGAAGGACAGGCCGATGCATAACACAGGTAAATAGAAGGATGGACAAATAATTTCACTAAAGGATGGACAGATAAATGCATGAAATGAAGAACGGAAGAATTAATTGATGGCTGGATTGATGATAGATTGACGGGCAAGTATCATGATTACATGGATGGACATAGTACAGTATGTAGTGAATGAATGAAGGAGGTGCTTTCTCTCACCAGCTTGGCTGGCCAGCTCCAGGCAGCGTTTTCGTTGCTCTGTCTCGGTCACTTCCTCGAGGAATCGAGCGTACTGAGTAACAGCTATGTCCGCTGGCAGGTTACTGACATAAAATGCGATCAGCTCCACTTGTTTCTCCTTCACTAATAGAGAGATGTATGCCTTCAACACATCCACACACACCTCCTCCTGAAGGGTGGAGAGAGAGAGAGTGAGAGAGAGAGTGAGAGAGAGAGTGAGAGAGAGAGAGAGAGAGAGAGAGAGAGAAAAGAGACCCTTAAAAACACAATATAATCCAGACCTCTATCTACATATTCTAAAACCTCAAGTCTGAGATTTTCTGATGGTTAGGGTTTGTTTTTAGACCCAGTGTAAAGTGGAGTAAAATCACTGTAGCACATGACCTCAAGGACAATGTCGCTTTTTTACGTAACTGTCAGCTCTGGCGGCACAATTGGATTAGTTAAGAAATGTTTCACTTGTGTTGTTTTTTTTTTCAATAACTTTTTTGTTATAACAGCAAATTTCTTTGCACAATGACTGTATTAATCCGCTGCGCACTGGTTGCCAAGTAATGACTCACTTTATTCTGCAGCTGTTACTATGTTCCTACTTTACCATGCATACAGAAATTGAAAATGGATGTATTAGATAACTTCTAGAACATCCGACCTGCAGCCCATTTGGTCAGATTCTGAAGAAGAGAGCGGTCCAACAAGACATTTACCTTATCAAACAGAGACAGAATAATTTTGGTGTGTGCATACAAGCTCTCTGCTGAATGGCTTCACCTACAGGCCACACGAGAGGCTAATGTCAATTTTAAATTTCTACTGGGTGAGCGTGTTACCGAGAGATGTCTTGACTGACCGCTAAAAGCATTTCTTCTAAAGATTTGTGGCGAAGTGCTAGCTAAGGAATACAAGCTCACTACGTGAATAGATTATTACTTGATTATTCTTCTGCAATTGCCTTAATGTGTATACTGGTGTGAGTGGGGAGGGGGGCTGGATAGCAAAGAGGGGGTCGCGAAATATTTTTAACCTCAAAAAAAAAGATCACACCATAAAAAAAGGTTAAGAACCCCTGTCGGAGAAAACTTTCATAAAAAAGTTTCTTCTTGAATCGTCTACAACTTCTAACATTAATGTGTGCACCTTCAGTTGCATGCCCAGACTGCGGTAGAACAACACCAGGTGTGTCATGAAGCGCAGCAGATGTGCCGGCAACGGCGGACTCCTCCCCAACCAGTCACTGAACTCCTCCAGAAGACCTACAACAAAACACAAACACATTCAAACCCACAAAACATGCCTTAACACTGCACTTTAAACACACATTCCTCCATTCTTACAACATTACCATCCAAATCTCCGAGGATGACAAACTTCTGGATGATGTGGTAGTGCTCCTTGGTTGCCTCCAGAACCCTCTGTCAAACACACAATTAAAAAATATGTGAATATTTACAAGAACAAGCTAAATTACTGACAGCTTGACTATGAAGTAGGACTGCAACTACTAAACATTTTTCTAATATTCTATAAATATTACCTCAGATATTGAAATATTTAAGAAAAGCCCAATCGATGTGATTCGTTTTAATTAATTTATTTTGTATCACTGCATCACTGGTGGTTTGGATAGTGAATAAAATGGCTATATTGGGACACCTGGTTCCCATCACCACCACTGTAAAAATATCGGAGTCGAACCACTCCGAAAAACTGTGGAAGTCCTCTTTAAGACTTACAACTTAGTGGTCAACAGACAACATTTGATGTAATCCTATTATGACACTACTGCAGGATAAATACCATCCATCACACCAACCTTTGACTCAGTAGCTTGTAGCTCCTCAAATACTTTCTCCATTGTCCAACTGAAAAACAATATAATGACAAAGAATCAAATCAAGCCCTACACAGTGTACCTTTAACTCACTCAAACACAAACAGTAATTACAGAGTGCTTTCCAACTCCTTTACTTGCGGCAGAAAGGAATAAGCCTTGTAACACTGGAAAATCTGTGGATCGAGTACAGTCAGCTGAAACACTGGGTTTGGTGGGCTTACATTTACATGGTGCTTGCATATAGACAAGTATGTTGCAATGACACAAAAAAAAAAAAAACCTTCAAGATTTTTGTCTGTACTTTTGTTTTTTTATTGTTATCCGTCATTTATGTGTACAGTGTCAGAAACCACATAAGCAGCAAGCCAATTTAAGATTACTTAACAGTTCGACATGGTTTGAGGTGGGTGTGTGATGATTTAGGCAGTTAGCACCATGCTGACTGATGACTTTAAGCTTACTGTACTTGTTAGCTTCATTAGCCTGGTAGCTCCAGTGCAAACTTCAGACACCAATAAATTCAATAAATTATCCTTTCACAACATTTCAGTGTAGCACAACAGAGTCCAATAAGCTACAGCTCATTTAAATCAGTTTTATCTAAGGAAAAAACGTCTCTTTGCTCATGATTGGATGCTGTCCGCTGGTCCTTACCTGGCCTCCAGGTATTCTCTGGGCAGCTCCTCCAGGTCCTCGTGACTCATTCCTGAGGAACGGAGCTCCTGCTCCAACAAAGAGTCCACCAGAACACGGAAATATGCCCAAACAGTGTCCTCCCACGTCTCACACACAGGCAGCAGCTATGAGGGGAGAGAAACAAAGTAGTTCCATTTACTCAAATACATGTACTTGATTACTGTTATGATGGATTTGACCTTTGGTGAGTATTTTCTAATGATACTTTTACTTCTTCTCAAATATATTAGTGAGTAAATCAAACTACCTTTTACTCTGTTACCTTTTAGTCATTAACATCTAGTTATTAATTCTTTTCTTGTGTTCTGTTATTTTAGACAAAAAGGATCCAAAAAGAGAAGAAGAGTTGAACAAACATCAGTTAATAGATGCTGGATGTAATAAGAATTTCCACTGCAGTTCTAGAAGTTACACAAACACTTCAGCAGTGTTTTGAGTTGCTGCTTTCATAGCAACTTTCTTTTTCTGAAAGGCACTTCGACTGTAGTCATTATTTCACTGCACTAACAATATTTTTCCTAGAGCTTGGGTGTAGGCTACTCTTCACACTACTGGATAAATAAAATAAAAAGAAAAAGGGATGTACAATGATATCGGAATCATACGCAGATGTTTGCTTAAAAAAAATACAACAGCTTTGGGAAGATGTTTACATTTGATCAATATAGATCAATTATACCGATATTTGTGGTAAAATGTCTAAATTGTATTAACTGCATTTGTAGTCCTACAGAAATAAATGTCGTTTTTTCTCTGTAATGCTAATCCACGTAGATGGATTGGTACCAATTTCTACTTTTTACAAAATGTTTATGCATCATCAGCAGCAAGAGTGAAAGAAAGAAATAAACAAACAAAACAATTCGTTCATAAAGTCCCATATAGTGGGTGTTTCTGAAGAGTTACCTGTCGAAGGTTTCCGCTCAGCACAGCATAGATGGCTCTTTCATACCTGTTAAACTGCTCCTGAGCACAAATATCAAATGCACACAAGACAGGTTTCAATCCACATATTTAGGTAAATTTTGACATATTGAATGAATAAATAAACAAATAAAAAAGACTGGATGGACACATAAAATATAGAATTAATTTCTCTGAATTTGTTTGTACGTTTACTTACGGTGGAAAAATGTGATGATGAAATGTGATACATTATGGTGAAAAAACATGAATAATGATCTTTTACACTCTTATGATGTAAATTATGATTAAACAAAAGAGCAAAAAAAAATATGGCTCTTCTATGGAATATTTGACAATTCTGACCCAAATTTTTTTAGCTTATAAAAATATGTAGCTTATAGCTGCTTTTTTCCGCTATTTTGAATAGAGGGGTTAGTGTGTTTGAAAGAACCTCACGAGACTGGACTCTTTATTGCTGGAACTGAGTGAAGTGATTAGTGTTTGGATCTTACCTCCTCTGCCATCCTCCAACAGCACACTTTCCACACACACCTCTGAGGATTCCCTTCCACTGGCTGCAACTCTGCACCACCTGCGCACACGGACACAAACAGGCATTAGACATAGGCTGACTGAGAATAAAACTATAAAAAAGGAACTCAATTCCTAACAGAGCAGTACTCTGCCCAATATTAACTGCCCAACCTTGCATCCTGCAGGCAAAGGGCTTTTAATGATTAACTAAGATTGCCTTTAATAGTCAATAATAACGTTTTTTAATTGCATTTTAAAGGTTTGTATTGGTTTGTGCTTGTAAATTTATGTTTTCCTGACATTTATATTTAACTCATACACAACCCTCTCCCTATTCTGGGGAGTCTGTCAAAGCATTTAAAAGCACAGAAGCCCACCGGCTCTTCACGTAGAAGAAAACCTCGTATCTCCAAAATGGTAACTTCACAGGAGAAGGAAAAAACCTACTTAACTTTTAATGTAAGTCAATGGAACCAGACTTTTTTCTAACTCATTTAGGGTCGTTTCTTTTGATCCATTCATCATGAAATTTACAAACAATGTAATGGGCAACAGGCATTTTCAAATTATGTCAAAAACTGAAAACAACAAAAATTAATACTCCTGAAATTCTACTACACTGAATTTAAGGTCTGTGTAGTCTCTCGTCATTCAAGGCTTCTGTTGCATCTTGCAGGTGAATCATTCACTAAGCACAGCAAACTGAAGGCATTGCACAGCACAGTCACTCCCTGATTCGGTCCTCAAAGTGGCAGTGACTATACAGTGTGATGTCACACGATATTTACAAGAGCTGACCCAAATAATCTGGTTACTCAAGTACTAGTTTGTTATGTTGGTATTTAATTACGCTCTATTGGAATCAAACATGCTGTTAGGAAATGCCTTTGGGAAGTACTGACAATATCCACAATGTGCTCAGAAAAGGAAATTTGGTAACATAGTGTGAAGCAATTTATTATGATAACGATAAATATTGTCATACTGCCCAACCATATGATAAATCATCTCAAATATGTAAGTATAGCAATACTTATCTGAGTACTGTTTGCTACCCTACATACTTTACTATCACTAGTATTACACTTACTATTGTTGCCACCTACTGGATATATTTTGGACTGCAGTAATAAAATTGCTTAAAATTATGGGTAATTATGATATGCAAATGTTATTTTAGGGTATATGTTTGGAAACACCAACAAGTATTCAAAGCTTGTAAAATACTGGCTAGTCCTAAAAGTTTCAGTGCAAAATAAAACTTCTCCTTTGTGGCCTGCTGCTCTTATTTAACCCTCTCACCTATCAGTTCAGGCTACTACAGGTAAGTAGGCTAACTCTTCTCTACCTTAGAGCCTTAGAGGACCCTGCATGTTTTGGGTTCCATAATGTATTTTTATTTAATGTATTAATGTAACATTTGTTAGTTCTTATAAAAATCTAACTGAGTAAATATCTGTCTAGGTTTCAGATTAAGATATGAATTAGTGGTGTCATAGTTACAGTGTTAATGTGATATATTAATGCCACTAATGCATGTTCCAAGTGTGAACCTTCAAATCAGCTGTAGCCCAGCTGCTTGCATGCTGTTGCCACAATAGAGGCCACAGATGTAGCCCGCTCATTCAAATACAGAATTTAAAAGGTACGAAGTTCCATTACTGGTTCCGTTAATGGTATAAGAGTGAGTGGGCAACAATCACTGGGGGTCAGTAATGAAACCTGGAAAATATATTCACTCCATGGAAAACACATGACTTTCCTGTTTAGGTTCAAGTGAACTCTGTGTTCACACAATGAAAACATTGATACTGAATTACAGAAAGTAATAAAATCCTTTCTAATGAAGCCAATTTTGTCCACTCATAGAGCCATAAGAAAATGCACTGCTTTTTAAACAGAAAGAATCTTTCTTTAGGGGTCAAATCTGATCAGACACATGCAACTAATCGCAATTAACTACACAAAATAATGTGATTAATCACTATTAATTAATTATTAAGTGTTTGATAGCCCAAATAGGCAGGATTAACATTTGTGTACATTAGTGTGTGTTCTCACCTCCATTGATGTTGGGGTCATGGTAAAGCTTCCACCCTTCCAAAGTGGCAGCCCGCCAAGCCTGACCACAGCGCTTACATAACCTCTGAGCCTAAGTGCAAAATAGAAAATGAAGAATGTGAGAGAAAAAAACATAATTAATCCATAAAAAAGAAGCATGGCACAGAATAATCCATCTTCACATTCTATTTATCAGACCCACATCTTCTATAAAGACTCACCTCGTCAGTCATTCCTGCGCGAATGAGTGTGAAGAGAAATCTGAGCAGTCGAGCGTCGTCCTCTCGGTCCAAATCAGCCAAAGGCCTTTTCTGCCTGATGGGGGCATCGGGGTCCAGCTCCGTCACCAGTGGCCTGCTGAAACCTGCACTGGACTGATCTCGCCTCAGCTTCAGAGTGTGCAGGGTGTTCTCCCTACACACAAGAGCAAAGGCACATAAGTCTACTGACTGACATGTCTTATTGACATATCTTTGAAGTCAAATCACCAGTTAACTATCCGACGATGTAAATGTGAGCATAGTCTCTAGTCTCTACAGGCACCTTTTGACCGCAGGACCTTTTTTTAGTTACCTATTACCACTTTAAATACTTGTCCAAAACTGACAGGACTTCACTGATAGGATTTCACTTTTGGGTTCTCACAAGTCGCCTCCCACCTTTAACAATTTTTACCCTTGTATTTCCCCCTACTTTTAGTTTTTCCTCATTAATTGACCTTCCTCCCTTACATTACCTTAAAAGTACTTTTAATCTGGAATGCTGGAGTCACACATTCATGTCATTGCTGGCATTAAGCATCGAGAAACAGCAAATACACTCAAGTGAAGACAGTTTAGTGCAGCCAAAAGGCTGTTTGGCTGTCTAAAAAATATTTTTGTCATATGCTAGATTTCTTTTTATTAATCTGTCACTAAATGGCAATTTAACCAGTAGCATCATTAGAAATATTAGGTTTTACTTGGCACTTTGACCCAAACCGGCCCATCATCACCCAGTTTTACAAAGAATTTGGCTGGTCTATGGTCAGTTTCATCCTTGCTATCCTAAACATCACTGACTGGTTAAATGAAAGGTTCACAGAGCCCTCATGTCCAACATTTTTAAAGCCCACAGGAATAAGTTGTTCCCTATTGAGGTTCCAGAACTCTTCAGTTCCTCAAGAGATTCCAGAATTCTTCAGCTTCTCAAAAGGTCCCAGAATGCGGCAGTTTCTCCTGAGCTTCCGGAACTCATTAGTTCCTCAAGAGGTCCCGGAACTCTTTAGATCCTCAAGATGAGGGGTACCCAGTCATGGTCCTGGAGAGCAACCATTGCGCAGCATTTGCTCTAACACTAATTTAGCACATTTGATCCAGAAAATGATGGCTTTTAGGGGCATCTGAATATTAGGGCTATGTGTGTTAGGTCTCCATTACCATGACTGAGCACCCCTGCTGTACAATTTTGAGCAACAAAAGAGTTTCAGAACAAAAGGGTTCCAATGAGAAAGCGCCTTATGGGCTCTGTGGTCTTTGTATATTAATCACAAACCATAAAGTCAATAATTAACAAAAGAACTACAACTCTCTGATCACTACATAAGGAGAAATGTTCACTCACCAGTACACAGACTTGGCATAGTACTCGATATTATCAGAGAAATCGCCAATGTCATCTTTGGCAATGCTCTCCAGCCAGTCCACTACCAGCTGCAGGGGAAACCCAAACAAATAATCAAACGGAGGAGTTACCCAGATAAGGCTTAATCCTGCATCTACTTATAAAATTGTGTATGTATGTATCTGTGTGTGTACCTGGCTCTGTCGGACCATGCTGTCCCTCTGAAAGAACTGCTCCATTATTGCCTTCTCACTTTCACTGGGTGCCTGATACAAACCATTATAGCGCAATTTAGGACCATTATAGCACCACTACAGACCATTATAACATCATTATAGTCTCTCATTCAAACATCTCTCCTTTTCTTCTTAGATCATTCAGTGCCCAAAACAATGCAGAAAATGTCGAAGAGAAACACAGAGCACGCATGAACACACACCAAACAAACACACATAAACACAAACAAATGGCACAGTGTGCCATCAGAATTAACTTACAGTTATATCCATCATCAGCCCATCCTCCATAGCTGTCTGGATCCTGTCCCTGAGAGAGAGAGAGAGAGAGAGAGAGAGAGAGAGAGAGAGAGAGAGAGAGAGAGAGAGAATGGGGAAACAAGAAAGAAAGAAAAAAAAACAAAGGCAGAAAGTAAAATAGAAAGAAAGAAAGAAAAAAGACAAAGGGAAATAGAAAGAAAGAAAGAGAGAAAGAAAGAGAGAAAGAAAGAAAAAAGACAGACAAAAGACGAATGAAAGGAGAGGGAGGCATAAATACACAGAGTAAAAATGGGAAATAGAAAGAAAAAAAACAAAGAAAGAAAAAGTTCAGAAACAGAGAGGACAGTGTTACTTATCTGATGATGAGTGTAGGAAAGATAAATGCTGATACTGGTCAGTGTGTGTGTGTGTGTGTGTGTGTGTGTGTACCTGTAAAGAGAGGTGATGAGTCTCCAGGTGACCATCTCCTGCTGCAGTAGCCAGGTGATGCTGGCAGTTTTAGAGGACTTCTGCTGACTGGAGGATGAGCGCAGAACCAACTTCTGCAGCGTGTTCACCTAAACAATACTTCACCATCAGGACCATGTGGACTTACCGACAGTTTAATGGTAGTCATCATCACTGTTATATTCAACCTTAAAACGTTTTTGTTCTGCTTTTTTTTTCCCCCACCATCTGAAACACCAGCTGCTCTTGACATTGCATGAATTTTCATAATGAATGGACAACGTTCACTTAGGGGCGCAGCAAAACACATTTCCAGGTCCGCTCTGACTGTTCATTCTGAGTTCAAGAATCGACTGAATTTCTAAAATATTTTATGTATTAAAAATGTCTCCTGAATTCAAAATCAAGCACCTCATTCGTAAATTATGAGGTCACAGATCACTGAGTGCTGAGGAATCTGGTGTAGCCTCGTGAGGCCAGACATGATGTCGTTATGAGAATTTACAAGACTTGTTAAACTTCTGGTGCTGGACTGCAGTGGCTAACACTGGTACACTCTCTAAACCCTGCCCCCAAATTGCTCTACCCTGCACTGTTTGAACTGTTGGATTAAATCCACAAAAAAGCTAGCTAGCGATATGCTATTGTTGGCTAGTGGAATTGTGGTTCCCTTGCACAGGTAATGTTTACTTTTAATGTGTGTAATGTGTTCTGCACAAATGCATCTACAAGCTTAACTGGAGTTTTTTCGGTGGGAGGGGCATGATTACTTATGATGGCTTTGGTCAGCATTACTAAGCTTATTTGATGGATAAACAATCACAGCAGTAGTGGATCATTTATGAGTGATAAACAGTGTCGGTGTTGTCATTACTGTCACTGCACCAAAACAGGAGTTGAAAGTCACCACTTCCGGAGATACAAGGCTTTGTTGTGACAGCAGCAATATGAAGATCTTTGATGACCGACAGAGTCAAAAGGGAGCTGTGTGTGTGTGTGTGTGTGTGTATTTATACCTTATCCTGACAGATAGTCTCATACTCCTCCAACAGGTCAAACACAGCGCTGGACGAGTGACGCAGGTACGACTGCAGAAACTCCGGAAACAGGCTCACAGAGGCTGAAAGAGAAAAAGAGTGTATTAAATAGTGCATTATTTATCAATTTTACTCACATCTATTGGCATGACCTTTACATGGTCTTCGTCGGTGTTTGACTGGGCATTCTGCTGCACTTTAGTCCTTCATCAGTAGTCAGTTTAGACGACAGGACCCTGTGCTATGATGTCTATTCGAACCGGAGTACTATTAGCTCATTATTTTGATATAGCGAATTATAGAAGATAATTCTTTCCAGAATTATTACTGAGCAGTCTTGAACACCGCATTGCAGATTCATACTGAAGTAAAATCACAGATCTCATCGCTAATCGCTCAAATTATGGAACCTCCATTCTACTACTATTACTATATGAAGAGTAGAGAATCTTCTGTAGTAACAAATAAAGAAACAGAGAAAGAAAGAGTTATATTTTATAAATATGCAGAAACGTGAGCATGTACCAGCCTCTCCAGGGTCCTCCTCCTTCAGCATCACAGCACTCATGTTCATCTCATCAGTGAAGCTGGCGTCCCCCAGCACAGAGAGCGGAGAGGGATACAGACTGTTCGTCCAGTCACTGTCGTCCAGGTTCTGGCGTGTAGAACAAAGAGCAGAGAGAGATTTTAGATAATTTGTAGGGGTGTAACGATTTACAAAATTCATTTTTCAATTCAATATGATACAATGGTGTCTTGATTCAATACATTTTTCGATATTCGATATTAAGAGTTTGATGTATTATGCAAACTTTGTTTATTAGAGCATTCAATATTACAAATGTTAAATATTTGAAACAAAGTTTCTCAAACCCAAACACACATTAAAAAGAATTTTCAATGGTGATTGAGCATTAGCACTGCAATTTAATCCATGACTAGGCTTAATCCAAGTCTGGGAATCAGTCCACAACGTCCAAATCTCACCTTCTATCTTTATGAGATTTAATCAGTTATAACATAAAAGAGATTTAAATAAAATGAGGAAATAAAATGCATCAATGCCTTTTTCACACCCTTGCTGCATGAACTGAACTGAACTGAGGTGAAATGCAAGATTTGATTAACCATAAAAACAATTTTCAAAAAAAAGGTAATGGAATCGTAATGAGGGCAGAGTTATATATGCCACCACTATAAGCTGTTAAACGGTGACCCGGTGTGACTCTCACCATGCTGAGGCTGCCTTTGGGGCGTGGTGTGTTCACAAAGCGGGACGGCCTGCTCCCTGTGCCTAAAATAGCCGACACATCTGGGTTCTTCAGAGCACTTCTGGGGGTGACTACGTAAGAGAGTGAGAACAACAAAACAACACCAGAGATCACATACAATATTCAGCAGAAAAAGAGGGACATAGACAAAAAAGAAAAAAGACACTTTTAAAGGACTCATCAGGGAAAATCAATTGCACATTCAATTATGTATGTAACTATATAAACATTGTTTCAACACATACCATTCACTCCCCAGTCCATAGACTACACATATGCAAACTGAGAAAAAACAACCTAACCTGAATTCATTCATTTTGTGATGTTTGTAAAAAAACAGCAACAACAAAAATATTTACATATCAGCCGATCCAGCCTACAGCTGTTTAGCCCTGCCGATTCACACTGACGTTTTCAAAGACAGCTTTTTGAATGAGGCGCAGTACAGAGCAGCCAATCAGAAGAGGTCATTTACATACATCAGTCTCCTTCTTCAGCAGTCAATGGCTGCCTGACAACAACAGCCTACACAAATTACCTTTCTTTGTGGAAGGAGGGGAACTTTTCACTGCCTCTCATTGTAAACTGCAGTCATTTCATAAATTTGTACATTTTTTGTCACATAACAATGAAAGCATCATAATATAGCAGCGTTTAATCCATAAACTCTCATTATTAGTAGTTCTGCTCACCAAATTACCACCTCAATGATAATGCTAATCTAGCACCTCAATTTCCTGTTAAGACAGCATCACGCCAACGTTGTTACACATTCATTTTCGTAAACACTGCGTTTAACACTACTTAAGGCAGATTTAACTAAAAATACAGACAGGTAAAGCATGTAAGCTACTCAAATAACATACACTTTCCTTTTTATTCTGCAGTTTTACAGTGAATATAGTAAATACATCAATTCAAATACTGAATGGAGAAGTAGTTTCAGCCTAGTTTTTAAGAAAATAAGTTGTCAGCACCTCAGTTTAAACAAACCTGAATATTTACCATCAGTACACTCAGCGGACCATGTGAGTGGCATAACACTATTAACAGCACAACGTGTTATAGTAATTGATGCATTAGCGATTGGTGCATTGGTGGTCATAGATATGTGCACAGCACAGCATACAGTGTTTTACACTGGCTTTGAACACAGCTCTGTCAATCAGATTTTAGAACCATATTATGATAAATGCTTTTACAACTATATAATGAATTAAATGTACTTAAGCCTCTGTTTATCGCAAAATGTCACAATACTGTAATAATATGTGGTATCAAGTTTTTTTCCCTAGCCTAGCAATTAGTGTGTTATTCTGAGATAGTTGGCAATGTGTGAGGGGAACAACATTGATGGTGGGAGGGATAAGGCTTGTGTGTTGGGAGAAACCTTACAGGACTGTTTGATGAGTGACCCAGGAGTGTGCCGTAGCAGAGCTCGAGCAGGAGTGGCTGTGGAGGCTGAAGGAGACTCAACCTGCGCAAGTGGAACTGGACAAAGAATTAAGGATCAAACAGAAAGCACTACACTGACAAAATACTATTACAGTCACAATATTAGTCTAAACATGACCAGGTACACAGTGCAGCTTGACTATCATGGTCCAACTAAGCTTAATGTGATTACAAAAGATAGAGTTCGATGAAAACAACCTCCGTTGACTCTCACACAGAATTGCTTTGACATTTTGAAGCATTTTCTGTAATACCATGTGTGCCTGCTTTATGACACCTAAGGAGGACAGGCACTATCAAACTAGACCAGGAAAATGGCCCCCACAGCATAACAGAGTCACTAGACCCCTCTCTGTAGGCCTCATGCATTCAGGCCTGTACTATTCTTTTGGAAGAATGCCTCATCTGATCATACCACTTTACACACCTCTGCAGTGCAGAGCCTCGAGCTTTTCACACTACCCTCACAAACAAGCATTTGTCTTTGCAATGAGGGATTTATTCACTGCAGCTCTACTAGGATATCCCTCTCTAAGCGGTTGTGGACAAACTGTTCTAGCTGACAGTCCTGCATTGACATTCTGACTCATCTGAGGAACAGCAGCGCTTCTGTTTTCCTTACCTACAGTATTAAAGAGTCACACTCACTGAATGTGAACTTTCAACTACAATTTCCAATCCCATTTACTATCTTTCCCAAATATCTAAACGCAGATGTCTTTTTAGTCACTGTTCCTATTGAATCACTAGACAGTTAAGCAGTCTTCGTGACTGAAGCTCCAGCCATCCGTGCCCCAATAATGAAGCTCTTTTAACTTCACTTGTGATGTTATTTCTCAACTGTATCTTGCAATTAAAGATGATCTGGCTTCATCCATCAAAAAAGTGGATAAAATCACACAGCATGGCTACTTACAGGTTGCTGTTGAGGTTGTGATACTAATAAAGTTGGAACTGCTCCTCTCTTCAGTGTCAAACGCTGAGCAAAAGGAGCTCAATACAGTCCAAAATTTGAGAAACTGTCCAGAGTGAAATGTGCAGAGCAAACTAACAACTTTGAATTAAAACTGTCCAGAATCCTGTTAAAGACGTGGGAGCTCAAGTTGGCTTCCTGTGCGCCAACTTGTTTTGCCAATTTTCCATTCCACAATAAATAGTGCTGCAGTTACATCCTGGTGCCTCTACAAGTAAATTTTGAGAGCATAAATATTAATAAGCCAAGACTATAACATAACAGTTTAGGACTCTGGAACTGGTCTGTTTTACCACCCTCTTTTGCAGATGTGGGATTTGCATTTGAAGGTGGAGACAATAGTGTTTGAGGTTCCCATGTACCGAACTCTCCTTATTCAACTATGCCAATGTCGATACAGTTTTTCATTCTATGGCACCTTTACAAACTCCAAGCTATTATGTACACATAGATGTAACTGATGTAATTAGTGACATGGTTAAAAATTGTCCTGCATTATTTTTTACCAAAATAATTAACTTTTGTTGGATTAGTTTTTGTTGGATGAAGTACCCTGATTTATTAAAACATACGTAAAAACATATACATTTACAATCAGTGGACCAGGTTCCAGTACTGACACAGCTCTACATCAATCAGATCAGACCTGGCAAGGCTTGGTAAGGATACATGCCACCTTTTTGTGAGAGCTTTTTCTCCGCGCAGCTCGAGTCACCTCTGAGTCGCGAACAACGGGAGAACTCAACCAGTTCTGGCTCCTACAACAAAACAAATACACAGTGATGTGGAACACATTACAATCACGATTTACAACCAGCAGTGCTAAATCTGGGGTAAAGACCTTAAACTATATCTAGCCTTTTCTTTAACTGCTCTTCCATCAAACTTCCCAACTGAACATAACCACAAAATTATCATCCTTTGTTCACCAAAATATGACCTGCAACTGTTTACAGTAACTTACTGCACTAAATTATTTCTACAACTCTAATCTATGAACACTAAAGAATGATATAAACAGATAACGACCAATAAGCAATTAAATGAATAAAGCAAATCAGACCTATACAGTTAAAAAAAAGATGATTATTCAAGGGTTTATTTCAGAAAGGTATTGGTTCTAATTAACTAATTAGAACTATGAGATCTAGATAAAATTATTTCAAGCTTAAAGGTGAAATTGTTCTTCAGATTTATAGAAAATGTGTTGCATATGGTTCTAAATACAACCTTTGAGAAAACTGTTCAATATAGCACCAGCAGAGGTTCTTCTGTTGTTACAAGCTTAAAAGAAGAATCTTTTCGGTGCTATATAGAACTATTTACCACATACAACACACCAATCTGAAGAACCATTTTACCACGCCACAAAAAAAGCATTAAGTGGTACTATACAGAACTAAACAGCACTACTGCCTTTACTATAGAACCCTTGACGAACCATCTCTTTTAAGTGTGTAGAATAACCACTAATGGTTTACATTATTGAGTTCAATATTTTTCCCACCACCGTTTTCATGTTTTTCTATAACATCATACTGACAGCAGCCACAACACTGTTACAGCAACAAGAAGAAGGTTTTGTAAGTAAAGCACATGAGGGAAAAGCTTTTGTTTTACAGGCAATAAAAAGACATAAATACGTGCAAAACACAAGTAAACATAAATAAAGTCTCTGAACTGAACGTCACGGCCAGTTAGCTTAGCCTCTCATGCTAACTACTTCACACTACATCATGTAGAAGCTTATTTCGCGTTAGCTCGCTGAGTCCCAAATTTAAAGGTACAAAAAGATAATCTCTCATTGTTAATATTAACTCATATAATGATTATTAATTGATTGTTACCAATCCATTTCGAACTCGTGCCGCTGGATTTGCGCCTTTGCCGTTTGCTCTTCTTCTCCGCTTCACGCGAAGCTGTTTCTGCTCGCTGCTGCCGCCAGCGGCCAAAGAAAGAAACAACCACGCCGGGTAGGAGGGAAACGGAGAACGATACAAGCAGAGAATTGATAGTTTTCATTCACACAGTCAATACAAAACAGTGCGAGAAACGGGCAACAAAACACCTGAAAATACAACTAACAAACAGACTTACTCTTACGTGAAAAAAGAAGCTTCTTCGTTGTAGGTTTTACAGCGTGGAGAATATTTAGTCAACGCAGAGCTCCCTCTCAAGGACCTTTAACAGACTGGTCTGACGCTAGAGGGCGCTCACGTGTCCAAAATGAATGGTGCTGTGGAGCTACGTGCTTTTGTATTGCAACGACTTTCAGTCCTCATAATATGTTACATGACAGAGAGAATAAATATGGATAACAGGAATATATTCTATAATGCACTAACATATGTGATCTAAAAACGAAAAGAGCAAAAAGAAAAGAAAAGAAAAAATAACTCATAAGGCACTCATGAAATAATCATAAACTCTAATAGGTTTTAAATTTTTCTTGTTGTTTATCAATCTAAATGTCTTTAATAGTGAACTAACGTCCATTAAGAAGAAATCAAACCTGGGAACTGTTGGGAACATTTTGCACTTGTGTATATGGTATTTATTTACTCATTAAAATCATAATATTTACCACATGCTCCACAACTGGTCTGTTTATGAGAAGCAGCATATTACATCACACAACTTTTAGTTAAAGGCAGTATTTGTTTGTTTTCTTTGCAAAGAAAATTGAGAAGTCAGAGCCAGAATAGAAACAACAGGACAGTCAACCAAAAAATGAGGTACAGACTCACATTTAACTCAACAGACGGGGCAGCTAAAGTTGTTTTTGGAATTTTGTTGTTATCCCATTTGTAGTAAGTATTGTAAACGATCTTCAAATGCACTTCTCTATCTTTGTTCATAAATTTCTTATGCACAACAGGAAAGCTGTGTTACATGCAAAATGTTATTTGCATACAGTATAGTAGCAACAACGCAAGTGTCCTACTGTCCAAAGTTTGCATAGCATTGAAAAACAGAGAAATACCAGTGAGTTCTCTGATTTTTTTATGTAATAGAAGGTAATTAACATGTTTAGCCAAATAGCTCTGTTCAGTCTCATTCATTGAGGAATCCTTCATACATGCCCTTTAGCATTTTGCAGTCACGAATTTGGTATAACAGGATGAATAAAAATTAGGTCGTGATCCCCTAAACTGGCTCTAGATACAAGAATTCCTCCAGCTCAGTCCCTGTTCACCTGTGCTGTATACCTTCCCTGACTCATTCAGCTTCAGAAGGATCATTAGCTAACCTAATGATGTCATTCAGCTGCAAGGCAACAAGAATTTGGACTACAAGACTGGAGCTGCGAAACATTATGCTACATTAAATCAACACACAACATGCTGTGGTTTGTTTTCTTAAACCTGAATCACATCTTTAACTACAAAAAAAGCCCTTCTGGAGCTCAGTCAGGTGCGTGAATGAGGTTACATTTTTGCTCAGTTCCTCAAAGTTCCAGTTCCTGAAACAGCACACAATCTCCAGAAACATCTTTTGAGATATCTGAAATTGTAACTTTAAAGGGGAATTCCACCAATGTTTCAAAATGTCAGCGTAATTTAGTGGTTGAGATGTAAACAAAGTCATTCAGAGTGGTTTGATGTGAAATGGTTTATTGTAGACAAACTTACTGACTCGGATTTCTTTATAGTGGTGATGGTGGGAACCAGGGGTCGCAACGTCTACAACACAAGTATAGCCATTTTATTTATTATCTGAAATCACCAGTGAACCTACACATGTCTTCTGAGCTTTTATATGTAATGTTGCTGATGGTAAAATAGTGGTCAACCTGAAAAAATGAGTTTTCTGTGGGGACTATGTTAACTTTGAACACCCTTAATGTAACCCTTCACCATGACTAGATTAAAATAAATTGATTAAAATATGTTTTAGGCCAAAACTTTATCACAAAACTATCATAAAACAAAAGCTCAGACATCAGGCAGTGTATTCATAACCATTTCATGTAATAAGTTCCTGTAAGGGAGTTTTTAGAGGTGGATGCCTGGTTCCTATCACCTCCACTGTGAACAATTTGGCAAGTTTCTTTAGAATGGAGCATTTCAAACCACGTTGAATGATTTTTTTTTTTTTTATATCTTAACAGAATTTAAAAAAATCAGTGGAGTTCCCTTTTAAGGCTGTACGGCTCACACCAAGCTTATTTGCTAAAGTTCACACAAGAGTTTAGGTTTTTGTGACATTGTATCTTTTTCATTTGGTTCAGCTGGATTTCACACAGCAACATTTAAAGTGCACCTAATTACACACACAGGTGTTCTTTGATTGGTGGCCCATACAGAAATCTGATATATGGCAATATACATGTATATTTCAATATGACATATTAACATATATGGATTTCCCTTTCATTAGTTTACATTTGTCACAAGATTTTTTAAATTGGCCATTTCAAGTATGGGACATAATTTTAAGTGTCACGCCTTGTACGAGCTCGCAGACTGAAATGGACTTCATTTCCCAAGCTCCCTTGGGAGATCACGTGACTTCAAACTTCCCTTCAGAATCGGAGTCCAAAGTGGACTCCATTACCCAAGAGCCAAGCGGGAGTCATGTGACTTCCGACACATTCTCACACGCCTATCAGAGATCTCAGTCTCCTGAGTATTAACTGGTTTCACCTGTGTGCCTAGTCATGTGTTTAGTTAGAGTAGTATATAAGCCCGGGCTTTAGTGAGTATCAGTGTGAGGTATTGCTTCCCAGAGAACATACTGAGCGTTATTTCTGATTCTGTTTGTGACCTTTGCTTTGTTTTTTGACTCTGCCTTTTGCCTGTTTCCTTTTGTACTGTTGCCTGGTATTTGGATCTGTGTTTTGACTATTTTTGCCTGCCTTTTGACCTTGTCTTTTGTCTTGCCCTATTGTTTTGTTCGCCTTGTGATATGATCACTTTCGTGATCTTTTTGCACTTCTCAGTTTTGACCCACACCTGTGTTTTGACTACGTTTTTGCCTACTGTTAATAAAACCAATCTTGTGATTTTTATCCACACGCGTCTGGATTCTGCTGAATGGTTACAGAATACCTCGCCTAACATGCAGACGCAGACCCGGAAGCCTTTCAGAAGGCTCTGAACGAACAAGGGCAACTACTAGGTCGTCACTAGCAGTTTTTGGCCGGAGTGACACACTCCCTTGAGTCACTCGTTCACCAGCAAGCTGAACAACAGGCGCAGTTGGCTCAACTAGTTGCTAGTGTGAAAGGACTGACCAGACAATTACAGACGATGAACTTCACGGACACTTCAACCAACACTGGGCTCTCAACCACGACTGAAGGCACACCAATGGCTGTATATCCGGTTAGTAAGCCTGATAAATTCGGGGGAGACCCTGATAAATGTCATGGTTTCTTGTTAGTGTTCGGTTTACTTTGACAATTCCCCTGATAGCTCTGACCAAGCTAAAATATCTTTCATAGTTTCTAGACTAGCAGATAAAGCGCTAGAATGGGCCACTGCCAGTTGGAATCAAATACACCGCCTTTCATATGCTCAGTTCCTGAATTTAAGACGGTGTTTGATCATCCCTATGAGGGTAAGATTAGTGGAGAGATATAGTCTAAGTTACGTCAAGGAAATCGCTCAGTGGTAGACTATTCGCTTGAGTTTAGAACTCTAGCCGCGAGTAGCGGATGGAATGAGGCAGCACTACTATATACTTATATTTCGTCAAGGACTTAATGCTGAAGTAATAACGGAACTCGCTAGCAAGGATGACGATTTGACGCTGGACCAATCAATAACACTAGCCATCAAGTTGGATCATCTCATGCACCATCGAACCCAAGTAAAGAGTGGAAGAAACGTTCGAAAGAACTTTCCCTCGGGTGAAAACCCCATTCCAGAGACCCCAGAAATTCCCCGAGCTCATGCAATGTGATTCGTCACGACTGTCTCAGGAGGAAAGGTTGCACCGTCTGACCAATCAGCTCTGTTTCTATTGTGGAAAGGTGGGACATCAAGTACGCGAGTGCAGAGCCAGACAACAACAAAGCAAGGCGCCGACCCCTGGAAAGCATGTGGTGTTCCCGCATCACAGACCCTCTCGAATTACAAACCAGCGCCCTCCATAAGGAAACACTGTCCTTCCTAGTTCTTGAACAATCTGAATTTGACTTAATTTTAGGCCTTCCCTGGTTAGAAAAACACAACCCCACTATCTCATGGTCTGAACATACCATCACTAAATGGTCAGATTATTGTGTCCAGTACTGCCTGACAACACCTATGTCCATTTTGTCCACTTCGATAGAAAGCCTCAATGCAGATACCACATTTGTCATTCCCCCTGAGTATCTAGATCTCAAAGAAGTCTTTAACAAACAAAAGGCCACAGAGCTGCCACCACATAGAGAATACGACTGTGCAATTGAACTTATAGAGGACCCTGTGTTCCCCAAGTCCTGAGTATACCCTTTAACACAAGAAGAACAAGAAGCCCTCGACGTGTACATCCAAGAAGCCCTCCAGCAGGGTTTCATTCAGCCTTCTACTTCCCCGATTACCTCTAGTTTTTTCTTTATTAAAAAGAAAGATGGTGGTCTACAACCTTGCATTGACTACAGAGCTCTGAATCAGATCTCTAAGGCCTATCCCTACCCTCTTCCATTGGTTCCGGTAGCTTTAGAACAATTGCAAGGGGCAAGATTTTTCACCAAATTGGATTTACGTAGCGCTTATAACCTCGTTAGGATTAAGCAAGGGGATGAGTGGAAGACTGCTTTTGTGACCACCAGGGGGCACTATGAATACCAGTTGATGCCCTTCGGACTCTCTATCGCCCCCTCGGTGTTTCAGGCATTCATTAATGACGTCCTTCGAGACATGCTAGGGCAGTATGTTATCGCTTACCTGGATGACATTCTGGTGTATTCACCTACTTAGAAACACATGTCCAACATGTGAGATCTGTTCTGTTCTTTTAAAAGGAGAGAAATGTGAGTTCCATTTACAGTCCGTAGCATTTTTGGGATATATCATCAGTTCACAAGGGGTAACTATGGATGACCATAAAGTAGATGCTGTCATTCGATGGCCCACACCTACTTCAGTTAAAGAACTGCAGAGATTCTTGGGGTTTGCCAATTTTTACCATAGATTTATTAGAAACTTTAGCAGCATCGCAGCTCCCCTAACATCACTGCTAAAAGGAACCCCCAAGAAGATCATCTGGTCTGCACAGGCAGAGCATGCATTCAAGAGTCTCAAAGACGCTTTCACTACAACCCCAATTTCGCAACACCCTGATCTGACAAAGCCATTCATAGTGGAAGTGGATGCCTCTGAATCCGGGGTTGGGGCGGTGCTATCCCCAAGAACGGGGTCTCCTCAGAAGATGTACACTATTGCATTCTATTCCCATAAACTATCACCAGCCGAGAGAAATTATGGCATAGGAGTTCGGGAACTATTGGCGGTAAAATTAGCACTGGAGGAGTGGCGACATTGGCTCGAGGGGAGTAAACATCCATTTACAGTGCCAACAGATCACAAGAATCTGGAGTATCTTCGAAGTGCGAAGAGACTTAATGCTCGTCAAGCCAGGTGGTCCCTTTTCTTCTCACGATTTCATTTCAGCATAACATATAGACCAGGGTCTCGTAATACCAAGGCCGATGCATTGTCCAGAATCCATCAGGAGACTGACTCCACAGCCGAACCTGAAGTCCCAGAATGCATTCTGCCTTCTGATGTAATCGTCTCTTCTATACGCTGGGAGGTGGATGAGGAAATAGAAAGGGCACTGCTCCGTATCCAAGTTCCCAGCCAATGTCCCCCACAGAAACTCTGTTCCTGAGCCCTTCCGTAACCAACTGATCACCTGGTCCCATTCCGCTTTAACTTCAGGACATCCAGGTGAAACTAGAACCCACAAGCTCCTTGCCTAGCGTTATTGGAGGGAGTCAATGATGAAAGATATCCATTCCTTTGTATCCTCATGCTCCATATGCTCCCAATGTAAGACACCTAAAACTCGACCCGCAGGAAAATGAATACCTTTACCCGTACCCAACAGACCTTGGTCACACATCACAATAGACTTTATCACTGATCTACCAGCATCTCAAGAATATACCATGATTCTGACTGTAGTTGATCGATTCTCTAGAGGAGTGAGATTTGTGCCATTTAACATCATCCCCAGTGCCTTTCAAACCGCTCAAGCACTGTTCCAACACATTTTTCGCATATTCGGGATTCCAGAAGACATTGTCTCAGAGGTCCACAATTCACATCCCAGGTATGGGCAGCATTCTTTGAACACCTCGGTGTTTCCATTAGTCTATCCTCAGGATATCACCCCCAGTCTAACGGCCAATGTGAAAGGGTAAATCAAGAATAAGGCAAGTTCCTGTGATTGTTCTGTCACGAAAACCCCTCTGATTGGTCTAAATATTTAGAATGGGCTGAGATTGCACAAAATTCGCTAACCAGTTCTGTCACAGGGATGACTCCCTTCCAGTGTGTCTTAGGCTATCAACCACCCCTAGCGCCTTGGACCAGGGTGCAGACTGATGTTCCAGCAGTGGATGAGTGGATGACAAAAAGCGAACAGGTTTGGGAGGACACCCACCAACGCATTGAGACTGCTCTCCAGCGCCAAAAGGAACAAGCTGACCGACATAAAGGTCCAACCCCCATCTGTCAACCAGGAGATCGGGTGTGGCTGGCCACTAAGGACTTCCGCAGCTCAGAGGGAAGTTGTAGGAAATTACAGCACAAGTATATTGGGCCTTTTAGGATAGTTAAGAGAATAAATGATGTCATATACAGACTTGACTTACCTCCGGGTATCACGTTCATTCCATGTCTCACTTCTTAAACCTATCATTGCAGGGCCCTTGGACGAGGCTACTCCAGATGTCTCCCATCCGCCACCGGAGGTGATAGACGGGGCTCCAGTCTACGCTGTCCATAGGTTGCTGGACTCCAGAAGACATGGCGGGCTTCTTCAATACTTGGTGGACTGGGAGGGGTATGGCCCGGAGGAGCAATGTTGGGTGTCAGCTAAGGATGTGCTGGACCCAGCGCTCGTGGCGGACTTCCACAGTCGACACCTGGAGAAGCCAGCTCCTCATCCCAGGGGTTGCCCCGTAAGCAACTGACCAGTTCTCTTCCGGCCCGCCTGCAAGGTTCCCGTGAGGAGGGTTCCTCGGTCCAGCACCTCGGCAGCTCTGGTTCGGCCCCTGTTCAGGGATCCACTGGTAGGCGTGGGGGTTGTCCGGGTCGCCCTTGTACCGAGGCCCACCCGGACTCTTTTGGGGGGTTACTGTCACGCCTTGTACGAGCTCGCAGACTGAAATGGACTTCATTTCCCAAGCTCCCTTGGGAGATCACGTGACTTCAAATTTCCAAAGTGGACTCCATTACCCAAGAGCCAAGCGGGGGTCATGTGACTTCCGACACATTCTCACACGCCTATCAGAGATCTCAGTCTCCTGAGTATTAACTGGTTTCACCTGTGTGCCTAGTCATGTGTTTAGTTAGAGTAGTATATAAGCCCGGGCTTTAGTGAGTATCAGTGCGAGGTATTGCTTCCCAGAGAACATACTGAGCGTTATTTCTGATTCTGTTTTTGACCTTTGCTTTGTTTTTGACTCTGCCTTTTGCCTGTTTCCTTTTGTACTGTTGCCTGGTATTTTGGATCTGTGTTTTGACTATTTTTGCCTGCCTTTTGACCTTGTCTTTTGTCTTGCCCTATTGTTTTGTTCGCCTTGTGATATGATCACTTTTGTGATCTTTTGCACTTCTCGGTTTTGACCCACGCCTGTGTTTTGACTACGTTTTTGCCTACTGTTAATAAAACCAATCTTGTGATTTTTATCCACACGCGTCTGGATTCTGCTGAATGGTTACTTTAAGCCACATATTAACCTGTACAAGCATATATGTGTAACATATATTTAAATTTCAACCATTAAAATAATAATAATAATAATAATAATAATAATAATAATAATAATAATAATATATGTAGTGTGTGTATATATACACACTACACAGCTTGCCTCACATAAGGAATGTGATGCTAACAGAGGTCTCTGATGAGTTAGCTGGTGACCTTGTTCTTCCCACTAGAGCCCAAGATGCTGAGTTCCAATATCACTCTTCACCATAAAAGTCCCCCAGCAAAGCACCCTCTGAATAACCCCAAACACATTCCCTAAACACACTACAACATAAAATAACCTACCTCTTATATTGTATGAAAACAGAGATGCCCAATCACAATCAGAGCAATAAAAATAGACCTCGATTATGTCTAAGATCGATTTGTTTAATTACCCTTCAGTTCAGAAATTAACCAATCAATGCCTAGACTTTGGCTGCTTTGGCTCATTGCTGCTATATGTCAACACGTCTGGCATACTGGTCCTGGCAAGACTGGCCTGTACATAAATACAAGGGAGGAGCTGCAGTTTTTCTGGATAAAAAGCACTATAGTGTTTACATTTCTCAACAATTTTTATATTTATAAGGGTTTATGATCTACATGAGTGCAAATAAAATTTGTCTGCAGTTATTTCAAATCTTGATAGTTATAATCGCTGCTAGATGCTGAAGAGAGGAGTTTGTATCAGTGTCAGGCTCACATGAACTGAATTACCAATGTGGTGGAAATAATTAATTAATTATATAATTAATTATTATAATAGTGAATTGTCAAAAGAAATTGTAAAAAGTCACATTTGTCAAGCATGGATTTAATACTTGTGGAGATATCCCTATATCATTAAATGTATATGAAATGTGTAGAGAGTGTTTTGATATTGTATATATTTCTTATAAAGTCTCAGTTTTCATAGCTAGCTAGCATTATCGCTAACAGTAGCTATTAATAATCTGACTCTGCTGGCCAACAATCTTTCAACATAATGTTACAATGGCCAAATACAACCAAAAACAACTGTTCACTCTTACCTAATTCTCAGAGATGTGTGGTCCATGGCGCCCTGAAGTCCATACGCGACACAATCTTATCCGGCCCGCAAAATTATATTATTTTCTATTAATATTAGCTGTTTCACATTGTGCTGCACTACAATACTCATCATGCACTGCAACTGTGGTGCGCACCCCCAAAAATCCCCCCAAAAACAATCTATGAGACAATGGTTACACCTCAATCCTACCACACCTGTCATATCACAAAACACACTAACTGCATTTCAGCTGAAGTTAAACAAATTTCAACACTATAAACGCCCAGCTCAGTGGCTCAGCAGCTCAACTGATCCTACGAATGAATGAACTTACAGCAAAAGGTGGCAGATGTGTAGATCAAGCAAATAAATAGGTTTTTAAAATATTTCAAGTTCTCATATAATATTTCAAGATCTACTACAAGTGCATATATTTTGCTGTTGACTTTTTGCAGTATTTTGAATAAACAATGTCCAGTTTAGGTCATAGCAAAATGCTATTTAAAAATGAATTTAAAAGAATAGGCATTCCCTCAACATTTTTTAATATGGCCCTTTTAGTGGTTGAGTTTGACACCCCTGCCCTAAAGGGAAGGAAAAACATTTTTAATATTAATGTACATTGAAGGAATGATCTGTACGCCTTATGCAATATTATAAGCCAAGAAATGTATTTTCTGTAAGGCGTCTACAAATGGAAATATTTTCATCATACAGTTTCTGCTATACTAGACCAGGGGACCTCCATAATATGACCATTACATATTAGTCTACCTGACTTAGTGGTGTCAATTTCTTTTCCATACGATGTAAACGACCATGAGATTGTAAAGTGATCCATGGGTTGGAATGGACCATAATAGGAGACATAACAACATGCAACATGAACCACACCATGAATCAGCTGGAAATGATGGATAAGCCTTATTTCCACAAACCCAATACAATCCCAAAGGGAGGGGTTCACTCATTGAAATACCATATGGCTTACTATGTATGGTGATAGGATGCTTCCAGAGGGTTTGATTCTTCGACATTAATGTCATAAAAATATGCATAATGAAATATTTATGTAACTAAAGCAGGATCATAAGTTAGCTCCTCCAATGAGAAGTGATGACACTCTGCACATGCTCACTGAGGTTCTCTCTCTGCCTGAGTAATGAAGTGAGAACATTTCATTCCTCAGAGGCAACTATGGACAAAAAAAAAACTGATTTTGAGGTATTGAAATAACTTACCTAGGTACAGTGTTTACATAGTAAAGTACACAGTACTGTAATAAACTTAAACTTACATCAGGTTATTCATTCAGTTGTATGTTAAAACTTAACAAAAGCAGGAACTGATTTAATGAGGGGGTGAGAATTGCTGAGAATTGCTGCAGTGTTGCTATTGTTATGATAATTACTGTAGAGAGTTTTGTTAGGGGATATAAAATGCTGATTAAAGAACTAACAGGTCGAGAAGCACCAATAAATTATCTAGCACTGGATACAGTCAGCAGTACAGAGCAGCTCATGTCTTAGTTTTCTTGAGGATGGAAGATGTCTATGTCAGAATGCAGAGCATATTGCCAGAACCCACAAAACAGCTCTGAGTATGAAAGAGGTCTTTGTAGTCAGGGGTCACCAACAAAATATTCTAGAGCCAAACTGCCAGCAAGTCAGACCCACACACACACAACAAAAGCAGACCATCGTTTCTGCTCAAACACAGACCCACACAGTGCTATACCAGAGCCAGAGATGCTGTCAATGTGCCAAAAAGGTAAGCAGATGTGTTACAATCACATAGCAGGTAGGCCTGTGCTTGATTAACATTAAAGGCGTAGACCACACAATAATGTAAATGTTCCTTGAAAATTAAATCCATATTCTACAGGATCTTTTCCATAAGAGCCATATGTTTTTAATTTCTGAATTAATGGAAGAGATAGTCACTGTAGCTTAGGCCTTTGAGCTCTCTTTACTATCAGTAGCCACACTTTATTAAACGTCCTAGCAAATAGTTGAGAACAGTGGGACATGACTGTTGTGCATCCATCAGTTTCTGAAAGTACAGTTTGCCTTAATGTCTGATGTGATAACATACTGATATGATACATACAGCACGTCTGAGAGTCGGGGTCGACTCTTGGCCTATGACTCTGACTAGAAATGCTCAGAGTCGACTCTTCTTCTCTTTTTTCAGTGTAATCGGCTCGAGGGACATTCTGACAGAGGCGAGTGTAACGCAGGAAAAGTGAGTTTGGGTAAGTTTGGGTGAGTTTGAGTTTGATTACCAGCTTTAAACAATGCGACCGCTTCTCACCAGCGGCTGTGGGCACAAACTCTGTTCACAAAACCGTTGTCTATACATCCTGTACCACAACCCTTCATCTTCTTCATGATTTGAGGTGCCCATTATAAACGGCACGAGGAACGAAAACAATATCTTTCACAAAACGTTGTGGATGAAGCTGAGATTTGCTTCTTATTCAAATTTCCGTCACACCTTAAATGGCGCTGCAGTTCCCAATAATATCTCTGTTTTAGCGCCGGTGTTCTGAGCAGTTGTGCTACGTTGTCGAAATGTCCTACTGTACTGCATATTTTAAGTAGCGCTCTATATAAAACTGTAGGTAAGATATTTTGATTGCCCAAATTATCCTATCAGAAAATGCTACCAGCAGTGAAATCTATAGGTAGGAAAATTTGATAGCCTAAATCTCCTTATCAGTAACGTTACCAGCATTAAAAGAATAATTAGGATATTGTGATCCCCAAATCACCTTATCAGGGACTAAGTAATAATATTAATCGGAGTATGTACTGAATTAACGTTACCACAAGACACCAAAAACCAAAAACACAAGAAAACGTTTGAAACATTAAATTATTACGCTATAGTAATGATATGCGCATGCTCAGTAGGACCACTCGATGGGTAGGATAAATTGTTACAACACCCCCGGCGCACCTAACTGCTGCATTATTTAAGGTGGACCGAAAAAGCCAAGGAGCATCCGAATACAAAGCCAACTTCAGCCTCTTAAAGAGAGGAACAAGATTACATCCAACATTTTCACAGAACTGACGAAGAATTTGAAAATGGTTCCTTTTCAGATCATTCTGACTACAGTATGTTCTCAGTACTCTACTTCGAGTACTGAGAACATAGTTTAATACATATACATATATTATTATTATTAAACTGAGAACAGTTTAAGCTGAATTTTCATATGACTGTAATCTGTAGCTACTCAAAAGTGGGTAAACTACGTTTAAGATGGTTTAATCTCTGCTGTGTCCCTTTATCATCGGCTCCGGGGCCGTCTTGGTTCATATTAAGTAGTCGAGGAGCGGACCCCAGAAAACCCGGAATTATACATCTAACGTCAAGGTCCACTTTAGGGTTGACTGAAATCGTATTACAAGATTTTTCCTGGCATGAAAATTGGAAATGAATTATTGTTATATTTACAATTACATTTAAGAAGAATATATATAAACGTTTCGACCCCCCGAACTGTTGTTTTTACCTTTTTTTGTTGTTTCGAGTCTTAATTAGGGGGCCAGGAACCAGCTGTCTGAGGAGTTTAATGCCTCTTAAGGCTCCCTCAGTTAAATATTTTACATATAATGGTTACAAATATGTTTCCTGACAACAATAGTTTTTGCAATAGTTTTACGGTATGATTTTGGCCTAAAACATATCTTTAAAATACATTCATGGTGCAGAGGTGCACATAAGGTGCTGTCAGGCTAAATAGTCCCCCCAAAAATATTTTTTCTGATTTATCACTATTTCTCACATAGAAAAACTCAGAACCCCTGGTTGCTATCATCACCATGGAAAGAAATCTGAGTAATACACTCTACAATGAACCATTTCCCATCAAATAAATCTGAATGGCTTTGTTTACATCTCAGTTACTGGTTTATGCATAAATTTTGAAAAATACATGGACTTCCCCTTTAAATGTAACATTATGTTTTTGTTTTTCAAAAGGTGACTAGTGTATTTAAAGTAGTCTGTGGGTTAGACAGAAAATGTTATAAAAGGTTACAATTTGCCGGCTCTCATCTGTGTTTTGACTTACCTTTGCAGAAATTCTGATTGGGTTTAAACGTGAAATGAATTTTTATCACCTTCTAAGCCACGTGTTGTCCAACCTAATTCATGTTCCTTTTCTAAAGGAAAAAACCCACAAATTATGAAATTACAGATGTTTTCCTACTGAAAAAGCCCTGCTTTAGAAAATCAACACCATTGTGAAGTGAAAGAAAGGATAAGTCAGCCACAATAGTGACTTAACTGAATATATTTTACACCATGTCAAGGTTTTATTTGACAGTATTTCAGAGTATTGTACAATAAACAAGTTGTTCTGCAAAAGTTATTATATCCATAGAGTTGCATTTCATAAAAAATAGTTGCTCGCTTACAGTCTTTTGTGACTAGTAATAGTATACATGGAGTTTGTTTTATAGAGTTTTACAGGTTGAACAGTGTCACTGCTAATATAACACTACACAGTGATTTCGAGCCCAGTCAGACTCATCAATCTGCCTTTTTTTCCACAGGATGCAAAGAGTCTCATTTCATACTATGTTACATCACATACTGCACGTTTCCATAAACTGTTTTGAGTTTCCGTTGGTCATAAAAGCCTGGACAGAAAGGCAAGTAGAATGGAATCACACCTATGAGATGCAGATTTGTATGCTAACTGTATGACCATCATGACCAATGCTAATACTGAATTAGAACTGAATTATGTTCCTGTCTCCTTGAAGTACTAAACGTGATGTTGGTACACTAATAAACAATATAAATTATCTTAATAATTAGGGAAAATACAATTGGGGCTAATGGTTAAACCTGGGCTAATACTTAGCAATGGCCCGCTCTGTTACCTGCTCAGGGGAGTAAAGTTATGTAAAAAGAGAGTGACTTTGCATCGGATTAAAGTAGCTATGCAAAAAAAATCTAATTTCCACAGTTTCCCCCTTGATCCATATCATCCAGTCATTCTAAACATGTGGTTTACACTTCACATGCTATTTTTCACACAAATGTGTTATCATATGTGAAATAACATGATAATGTGAAAAAACGCATGATCACATGTGGAAGAACATTTTATCACACGAAAAAAAGTGATCATATGTGGGACATGTTATCACCTATGAACAAATGTGTTATCATCTGTGAAATAATGTGATCATCTAAAAAAAACAATCACATGTGAAAAAACATTTTATCACATGAAAAAAGTGTGATCACGTGAGATATGTTATCACCTGTGAAAAATGTGATCATGTAAAAAAGGTCAACAAATGTGAAAAACGTGTTAGCACATGCAAAAAATGTGATTAAGTGTGACAAATGTGTGATAAAATATATGATCATGTGTAAAAAAAAAGTCTTATCACGAGTAAAAAACATGATCAAATGTTATCACACATTTTATCACGTATGAAGAAAATGTATGATCACATGTGAAAAACGTATGTGATCAAGTGCCGTTCCAGGGCATGCCACCTCATCTGAACACATTCACATAATGTTACATGTGTTTTCTTGATCATGTGATTTTTAGACACCTCACATGTGATCACATGTATTTTTTTAGACACTTCACGTGATCACATGTATTTTTTAGACACTTCACATGTGATATGCCTGTGACCTTTCGGTAAGGGTGGTAAAAACACAAAAGGCAAGATAATTATGCCAGACAAGTTCTTATAAGAGCACAGTGCTACAGAGAGTTGTTAAATGTGGCATTTGTTTTATATGCACAGAGAGACCTTCAGTACTAGGATTAAAGCAGAGTCACTCTCTTGTTAAGACTGTTAGGGTTTTTTTATGAGGAAATTTATCAAGCCAGGTTTAACTGCTCCAAAGGCAGGACCACATTCCAATTGTTCAATTACTTTTTTCTTTATCGGTGAAATGACCCGCACTATCTTGTAATTACTAGATCACTGTCGGGTCTCCCTGTCCTCATTTACAATTAGAAAGAGAGGGTCTAATTAATCTTTGCTTCTTTCCTCCCTCTGAACAGCAGACCAGTGATGACCTGGTGGGAGATGACAGACAAAAAACACAAGTACATATTTCTGGGTCACCTTAAAAGAGCTTAAAATGGTTCGACCCATCACAGACTGCAGAGAAGCAATGAATGAATTAAAGGAATACTCCAGCAGTTTTCAACCTAATCTCTATATGCTGCATTTGTAACATATGGTTGATTACCAAAGACAATGGTAATTTGGTAAAAGTAGTTAGAAAAGGACAGAAAAATAATTGACTTAAAACACATTTATAATAGAAGCAAATGGGCAGATGCTGAAGCCACAATGTTTACATTAAGCATCTGCCCATTTGCTTCTACTGTAAGTGCGTTTTGAGTCAACATTTACTGTCCATTATAATTATTCATATGCTACGGATGGAGCCGACAGAGATTAAGTTGAAACACGGCAGACTTCTCCTTTAATGCCATCACCTACAGCCAAAGTTCTCAGAGATTAAAGGGCCCATTTCTTGCAAAACTGAACTGTCCTTGTTGTACGTTCTGTCCCTAGTCTGTACAGTCCATACATAGAAACTAAGGCGCACAAACATCCTGTTTTGAATTCGTTGTAATTCTGTGATGTCATGATAACTAACATATTTACATTTCTCCACCTATTCAGCCTACTGCAGTTTAACCCCGCCCAGTCATGAAGTAATAAAGAAAGTTTCAGCCCAGAATACACTCAATACAGTGCAACCAATCAGAACAGAGATCAATTAAATGCAGCAGTCTTACAGGGACAGTAACAAAACAGCCTGATTAATTCTAATTGATAAACCATGGTTGGAAATGGTCATGAAAAAATAAATTATGACTTTTTGGTACATAAAAATACAAATAATGTTATATGCACCTCAAAGGGAGAAACAAATTGCATGGATATGGGCCCTTTAAACCTTTGCCAAACAGGTTTAAGTCAAAAGTTATACAGGTAGTGGAGCATGCATATATGATGAACATTGGGATATTTCTACTTTTCAATGTTTCCCCATTACTTACGTATTCTTTATTCTTTAAGGTGATAGAAACTGCTACATTGCATTTATGTTTGTGAGGACTCGTGGGTGATCCATATATGGTGATTTTTTTGCACAGTATGGACTACAGTATGGAGCAAACCTGACATTGCACCCACTTGCTGATCACAGAGTACAACACACAGGTAAAACTGAAAGCATTAGGGACAGTTACCACTGATTTGTATAACACAGTTTAAAAAAAAAGGAATCTTTAAGATGAACACTGAAGATGATGTTCCTTCACAGAAATAGAGTCTAACATCCTTGACCGCTCTTTTCTCCTATATTCCAATACTGCATATATATCAACGCTACCATTCAGTGTCTACTAATAGACAAAGTGCTGAACACCCACATGGACTCTTGCCTCCTGCTTCTGATAAATATATACATTTCTCTTAGAAGAATTTGCCACCTTTGAGTATATTTCCCATATATGAAAATAGCCTCTTTAAATTATATAATGATCTCTAGACCTATCTAAATCAGGAATTACACAAATCCTGCCTTTTTTGAGGCTGGACCATCCAGCATCCAGTTACAGGAATATAAAGCACACATGTTCAATCCAGAGCCCATATTTAACTAAAGTCACAGAGTAATAGTACACCAAAAATGATAAAGCGTTGAATTTACTTCAAATGTATACATCATTTCCACGTGAAGGAACTATAATTCATCAACACAAAGCTGTCTTTCAGTTTACTTTTGGCAGTAACTGAATGATGTAATACCAATCAGCCATTACATTAAAACCACCTCGTTTCTACACTTATTGTCTCTTTTATCAGCTCCACTTACCATACAAGGGCACTCTGTAGTTCTACAATTACAAACTGTAGTATATCTGTTGCTCTGAATACTTTGTTAGCCCCCTTTTACCCTGTTCTTTAATGGTAAGGACCCCCACAGGACCAACACAGAGCAGGTATTAAACACCTCAGTGTCACTGCTCCAGCCAACAATGTCCTGTGGGCAGCATCCTGTGACCTCCGATGAGGACTAGAGGATGACCAACACAAACTGTGAAGTAACAGATGAGCTACTATCTCTGACTTTACATCTACAAGGTGGGCCAACAAGGTAGGTGTGTCTCATAGAGTGGACAGTGAGTGCTTAAAAACTCCAGCTTCACTGCTGTGCCTGATCCAGTTGTACCAGCGCAACACACACTAACACGCCACCACATCAGTGTCACTGCAGTGCTGAGAATGATCCACCACCCAAATAATACCTGCTCTATGGTGGTCCTGTGTGGGTCCTGATCATTGAAGAACACGGTAAAAGGGGACCAGCAAAGTATGTAAAGAAACAGATGGACTACAGTCTGTAACTGTAGAACTACAAAGTGCTCCTATATAGTAAGTGGAGCTGATAAAATGGACAATGAGCGTAGAAACAAGGAGGTGGTCATAATGTTATGGCTGATGTATTTGCAGAAATGATGCACACAACTAAATCAAGTAAGTTCGGTGCATTAGTGAGTGTACTGATCAAGTCTCCTCTGGCTGTATAATTGTATTTATTAGGGTGGAAAAAAAACAAAAAACATCCCTCAAATCAGCATTTTGGATCATGGTGATCATGGTGTACTCTCACACTGATTTACACATGGTTGGTTTCCCAAAACCAGATTAAGTGTAAACTGTAAAGGATTTTTAATGGTTTAATGGGTAGAACCCCTTACTATTGTCCTATCCATGCTCTGCTCATGAATTTTATATTTTCTATTAAAGGCAACGTTTGGAGCTGTTTGCTCAAGGTGCTCATTATTTGTACATCTTTGACCACCTCACAACAACTGAACTGAATATGCTGTGTGCATGGACAACCTAGTGTACTGATAGATGAAGTAAGAACTCTGTTTTGTTTAAGCTGAGGTGCCAACAATTGATTAGGCTAAAAGATAGCAGACTAAACAGGGTAAAAGATAGCTAACAGGCTAAACCGCTCCTCCAGTAATATTCAGAGTTAGGATTTGACCTGAAGTATATTTACTAAATGACAGTAAAATTAAAAAAGGAAAGAATACGTAACATGAATGTCTTCAAAAGTTCATGCTTTTGGTTAGATTTGCCTTTTGCACTATTAAACACGGTGTGGGGAAAAATTGGCACTGCTAGCTTGATGCTAGCATAACACAGGAAATCGCACAGAGAAGATTAGCATTATCGTTATGGTGGTAATTTGCTAAGAAAAAGCTAATTATGCAATGAAGATTTCTGCATTAATCACTGCTGTATATTGACATTTTCATTATTGTATGACAAAAAATTGAAAAGTTCATTAAATTACCGCAATATAAAATGATAGGTGACTGAAAGTTCTTGTCCTCCTTCAGCAGCCCATAGTCTGCTTCATGTCGTGCATAAGAATAACCATGATAAACATCACAGTAACCCACAGCCTCTCATGACTTATTGCTTTAGTCAGCATGATTGAAATCGTACTTGCTATAATATTAATTTTAAATATGAACTTTGTTCTTGTCTGAAAGGCCACACTGTTAGAATAGATCAGGTGTAGTCTCTTTGTGTGTAATTGAGCTAGTGTTAGCGCAGTGGCATTTTCCATCTGCCTACTTTCAAATAACTACAATGCAGTCCAGCTCAGCAGTCATTTAGCAACTCTAAGCAACTCTGTTGGAGCGATCTGATGAGAATAATGTAGGCATTTGACTACATAACATTGCGTTTTCAGTTTAAAATGTTAGGCTACCAAGTTAGAGTGTGTTACTGCAGCTAATCGAAGCTACTTAGGTTAGAAATGACACCGACAAACATGCTAACATTAGCTTGTCTACACATCAAAATAAACTACACCTCATCTTTCCAAAGTGTGACTTTTAACACACGTACAGAACAAATGTCATTTGCGCTCTAAATTTAGGTATTTTGACTAAAACTGAGTTGTGCACTCGTTTCTTGTTAGCTTCAATGGGACTTCAGCAACAGCTGATATAAAGTGATGCATTTGTGAGTGGAGCATGGATAGACACTAGTATTAGAATTTAGCCTAATCCCAGCCTTAATCCACATTTGGTAGACCAACCCATAGTTCATTAGCAGCCTCTGTTCTTGGTGTTATGTTAGTTTTATGATAATTGGAGCTCAAAAATATCATCAAACCCTCTGGATAAGGCACTCTGCCCAGTCAAAACCCATTCTGTTTTCACCTGAACCCTCCTAAAGCCTCTTCCGATTGCTTTGTTTGCGAACAACAGGAGAATGAAGCAAGCCAGTGGTCAATGCAAACAGAGGAAAGGTCAGTGCCCAGTGGTTTCCCAAAAAAGCCTGACCAATACCGGGCCTTTAGTGAACAAATACAGAAAGGGTTCTGGTCTCTAACACTTGCAGCTGTGTGGGATGTTGTGATAATGACCATATTTACACTGTGTCTCAGATCTATATTCATATAATATACCTATTTCTATAATCATTACATAAATCTTTATTGGAGATATCTGCAGATCAGTACAGCTTTCTTTCTTTTATTTAAGGCGTTCAATTGTAGAGTGTCTTCTAATATTCTAATATACTCTTTATCTCTTTTTATTCACTTGCATTCGTTCTCTTCAAATACACACACAAAAAGCTATATGTCAGGCAAACTCCTTCAACATTCTTCTTCTTCATCTTTTCTTTTTTTCATAAAATAGATTCCGTTGTATAAAACTTGCTGTGGCCACAAGCTCGTGGCTGAAAGTCAGTGGTTCTGTAATGCATGTAAAGAGTTTAGTTTTGGTGCTTCTCCTCTGCCGGACACACAGAAGGCCAGCCGCACGCTACACACACACACACGCACATCCTGCCGTGGGTCCTTTTCCGAGAGGATACTTCCAGTTTTTTAAGGTGGTGGGTGTCACGTCTCTTCAAAATAATAATTTAGAAATAAAATATAACTTAAAAAATGCTCTTCTGTTTGTGAATGCGTGGAGAAATCCTTCGTGAATGTTGTGGGGGGGAAAAGGGATTCAGGCCCACACCGGTTTAATCCAGGTATGAAATCCAGGTTTTTAACCAGGTTTATTCAGATCCAGGCCAAGTACTAGCCAAAGCAGGTGGACACTGGTCAGCCAGGCCTGACAGCAAACCAAAGGAGGGCAAAAAGCAAGCTAAATGGAACCAAGCCTAAACGTAGCTTAGCCAGGTTGAAATCAGAGCCGTGCTGGTGGAGCTGAGGTAGGGCTGGGCGATATTGGCCAATCAGACTATAGTAATCAGAATATTTTTTTTTCCATTTCATTCGATATCGATAATTATCAATAATCATTTTTAATGTTTTCTTCTGCTGAATGTTAAGTAATATTCTCAACCCTGAAGAGAACAAAATGCTAATCTGGTTGCTCTGGGTTACATCAGATGTAATAATACTGAACTCATTCCACATTGGGTTGTAGATACATTTCTGCCACAACATCCAAGATGTTTTCCTGGATACTCGTGGAAGTATTTTCTCTCTATATCCCGCTAATTTGTGCTTTGCAAGTAAACAGCTAGACTGCTTTCCCTCTCTGTACAGCGCCTGAAAGGCGAACATTGCCGGCTAGTGTACAGCTGTTCAAGTTCAAGCCTTTTGGAGCTAATACCAGATTGAAGAACATGACTGTATGATCACTATACTAAAAATATCTCAATGTAAGTATATGCCAATCCATTTTTCCCCTGGTCCTGATCCAAGTCCTTAAAGAGGCATTCTCACCAAAATACAAATGTAACGATTACTGTTTAAACCATTCTGATGACGCATCTTGAAGGTGGGAGAAAATTTTGAGAAACTGCTTTAGCGGAGGACACATGAGGGTGGGCTGTTTGAAATATTTTTTCCACTAGCTGGCAAATGCAGAACGAAGCCAGATTACTAACATTACTGCGAGGAAGCCGAAGATCACATTTGCATTTATTAGCCTCTACAGTCGTGGCTACATCAAGGGTTGCATGATGATATTGCATTGCATCCCTCGGCCTCATCAGGCATACTGGGTATCGCAGTGAAAAAACACTGAGGATGAAAACACAAAATGGATACAAAATCATGAATTTTGTCAGATCGATGAGGATGAGGAATGTTATGCCGTGCTACAGAATATTGCAAAACGTAACAAATGACATAATACATGCTAGTTTTAGGCCGGCATGCATGCTGGGTATTGTTGTGAGATAAAACTAATGGATGAAAACACAAAAAGGATATAAAGTCAGAAATTCTCTCAAACAGATGATGCTGATTACATGCTAGTTTTAGGCCAGAATGCCCCTTTAATATTGACTAACTGTATTTTCTTAGACAACACAGCTGCACATTGCGATTATATGGAAGTTAGTAAAGCCAAGTGAATTTAAGCAAGATGTGTTAGGCTGCCAATTACTTTAAAATGCTAAAATAATATGGTAAAATAGCTCTGTTTTTAGTATAAGCACAGTGTTATACTTTGGACTAATTTTTTAGAGTGATTACGAGAAATAAGTAGTTTCCAGTGTTAACTATGCACTACAAAGTTGCTCTAAGATGTGTAATAGCGAGTTTCCTGCTTCTTTCTTCAAATCAAATCAAAGCATCCCTAAGCTTATGTTGATTTTGATAATTATCGATATCGATTCATCGCCCAGGCCCTAAACAGAGGGCTGTTATCTGCTAATGGTAGAGGTGGCCGAACGCAGGCTGCTTGGGAGTTTGTCAGAGCCAGGAATTTTCCAGGGTCCGGGGGACACTGTAGCTTTTCTGCCTGCCAAACTGCTGCTGCTGCTGTTGCTGGTGGTGGTGTTGGTCGTCTTGGAGATACGGCTGGGCTGGGTCTCTCCTGCAACCTTTTCTGGCTCTTTTAGCTGCGCTTTGCCATCCCGGCTGCTGCTGTTGCCTCCGTTAATGCCAGTATCCATTCTCAAAGGTTTAGGGGACTTAGGCACATCCCGTTTTCTTGACTGGCTGCTACTGGACCGCTCCTTGGATCGCGCCCGGCTGCTTTTGGCTGGTTTGGCATCCCGAGACGCCCCTGTAATTTCATCCAAGTGCTGTTGCTGATGCCCCTGATGTCCCTTGCCTCCATTGCTATGGCGACCGCTCCTGCCACTGCCCCCCTCTCTGGGTCTGTTTCGCCCCCCGGCCTGTCCTGACCGCCTCCCGGCACTGTGGGGCTCCGGGCCTTGGCCTCTAAGACCCTCTAGACAGCTTTCAGGGGCTTCCATTGGTGAAACGTGAGGTGGATCTAATGGTGAGTTCACGTGAGATGAAGGCGATTGATTGTTTAAACTGTCCAGGGGTGGGGCTACTACTTCCGACAGGCTTGGGGAGGCTGTAGGCCTAGCATCCCAGGGGGCGGAGCTATCTGCTGAAGGAAAAACACAGCAATAAAATAAGTGACAGCGCAAAGCTTTGAGCCCAAACAAGCTTTCACACTTAAAGGTGAAATAAAGCAAGAATAAGAGAATGATGGAGAACAACAGAAAAGAATTAAGACACCACTTATATTGACAAGCTATCATCAGATGATGTCATTAAAGGAATCCCCTTACCCAAAAAGAGGTCGATCAGCCAAGACATGCTTGGTGCCAAACATCTGCTTCTTTAGTAAAGCAAAAAACTAATGTAGCTACCAAATAGGGCTGTCAACTGGGCTCAGGAATTAAAATCGATTTTTTACTTGTTTGTTTTGGGTGTCAGCTGAACAGAATTAGCAGTTCAAGTTCTCTTCCAAGCATGCTGAGCTGTCCAATGACGCATTAGCAGCAGTTTAAAAACGATGCTGTGGAGCTATAAGTGTCTCTGGGGAAGTCTGTGCTCGCCTTCACCCTCCTAGCCTGCTAGCATTGTGTGATAAATGGACACCTAGGTGTGAATTGGCCATGACTAAAATCAGGACAGCATGAGTCTGAATTACACAGGAGCAATTTTCACTTCTCTTAGTTTAATAATTCTAACCAATTTACTGCTGCCACCATTCTCACTGCAGGTTTGTTCTAAAATGTTTTAGCTTGATGAAGGAAGGAATGCTTAGAGATGATTGTGATTAGCTTGTAATGGCTTATAATGGAGGCTCTATTACTCATTAGCTAAATTAACCGTACAGCTCCAGTGCAAACCTAAAGAAGCAAACTTCAGACGCCAAATTTGGGGATGAGGGAGAAACAGTAAATCTGACTATTCCTTTAAATAATAAGATGTGCAAGGTACTAACCATGTCCAGTGTTGGGGGTTAATGCGTTACAGTAATAGAATTACTTTTTTTGTAACCAAGTAGTGATACAGTGTTCCATTACAGTTTAAATTCTTGTAAATCTCATTAGTTACTTTGATTACCTGTGTTTGAGACATATTGCATTTCTCAAAGTCTCAAAGAGAACGAAATTATGCACGATGCTTTTAAAACATAGATATCTTCTATATAGATTGTCTGTGCCTGTCCTGTCCTGCTTGTGTCAGCTGACCACATGAATTTGATTGGGAATATCTTCCCAAGCGTGGGAGGGGCCGTCAACTTGACAAGCAATCTTTCGAAGCATCCAATCTTGCTAATATAAAACTGATGGAGCTGAAGAAGAGAGAGCCACAGCCAGCCTCACCTATACAGGCCACAATTTTCATTAATAAACAGATCTGTAAACAGAGAACAGAACAGAATAAAAAGATTTTATTTCGAAGCTGCAGTTTTTGAACTGTTTCTGCTAACTAGTTTCTGTTCATCACTGTTTCAGTTAACATAACTGGCTGAGTTTTTTCAAAGGCAGGAATACTGACATGATTTTAAAGGGGGTTTCTGCAGCTACTGGCACTTCTAGGTCTCGGCTGTGGCTTTTTGGATTCACATTTTTAGCAAAACACAGAAAATAGTTTATTAGTGTCATAAGACATTTTTACATTAATTCATTTAATTAATTTATAAAGCATATTTTGGACTACATACCAGTTTTATTTATGGTCTGCATCTGTGATATTAATCTTTCAATGCATTAAAATAAGATATTAAATTAAATACAAAAATTCTGATAAAACTGCATGGTATAAATGTTACATAAAAACATATTTAAACAAATATAGTTATTGATCAATCACTTGTGTCATTTTTTTTTTTTGATAAATACATCTGTTCTGTGTTCTTATGTCCTTACACTGACCAAATGACCTAATATAAAGTTTTTTTTCAATACCAAACAGACCTACTTTCAATGGAAACACACATTATCCAAAGAGAACACGGAAAAGTGTCGGAAACTTAAATTAACTTAAGGTGCCATAAATATTGTGCATATTTATTAGTGTTCACATGAAAAAAAAGAAAAACTGCAAAAAGGAAAGTAAATGAATTAAAAGCAGTTTACAGACATACAGACTCTAGTTGACTTGTTCTAGCCACAAACATCAGTCTAATAAAGGACGTTTTCCTGACTCAACTACACTACAGGATGACGACTGAGGCCACAAGGCCGATTAGACTTTTAACCCCACATACAGGCCTCACGCTCCCCCCATTTAAACTCATAGCCCTGCCCCAATCAGACTGGGCTAAACCACTGCTATGAGCAAGTGGGTTAACAGAGGATAGTACAAGAATTTAAAAATATTAATGCAGACATCATTGTGGACAAAATACATGCTGACATGTCATTTGGCCTTTCACTCATATTAGCGGCAAGTATGTTCTCAATTGCTTCTACTTCACATTGTTCTTTCCCCCAATATCCTAAACGAATTGGACCTGAAAGACAAGATCAACAGGTCAGTAAATAATTGTGCACATTTTTACATATGTTTTTGTTTTAAAATCCCCAAAGTCTACACAAAAGGTCCCAAAATAGTATTGGTGATGGGGCAGACCTACTGACCTCATCACAAGGAAGACATGTTCATTATTTATCTTACTATTTGGACAGCCAAAACTGCCCGTAGTTGCGGAAAAACCCTTAGGTGATGTTTACCGTGATTGTATATTTCTTTCCAAATAAATGACTGAAAATGACTACTAGGTTTTCCCTTGTACAGTTAGTACAGATGTCAATGGGTTTTACCAAATAATGCAGAAGTTGAGTAAGTGAGTAAATAAATTACTTGTTCCAGACAGAGGTGGATTTAATGATTTTAGGGCTTTAGTCAAAGGACAGGGCCACCTGGACATACATTATTAAATTAGTTGTGGCTCTGGGCTTCTGAGTGGCACAACTATCTACACTGCAAAAATGATATTGTGGCATCTGTCACGGACCGCACAGCCACGAGGAACTTTGAGAAGTGGCCATGCAAAGCGGATCTCGGGTGGCACCGCACTCCTGGGTTAAAAAGATACAGCTGCTGCTGTTATTGTTGATGTTATTAGTGTAGTTGTGCTGTTTAGAGTAAACTGTGTCCAAGGAGGGTGGGCTCTGTAGTGTGATTAGTGGTTGGAAGTGTCTGCCCTCCTCATAAATTTATTTTATTCAGTATCTCACTGTATTGGCAGATAATTTTACCTGTTTCAAGACATATGCTTGGAACAAGCAATATCTACCAATATAGTGAGATAATTTGGTACAGATAATTTGGTTATTTTATTAACGTATATATATAATGTGTCTATAATAAGTAATGTAATCCTATTACAGTTTGAGAGAAGTTACTAGTAACTTGTAATGTGTTACTTTTTTAAATAACTACCCCTACACTGGTGCTATCAATAATAACATTAACACAAGCATTATGTATGGTCTGCTGAGCATGGGCTACTTAATTTGTATTATTATGGGGCCCTTGGCTCATGGGGTCCCTAGGTGGCTGCCTTTCTTTGCCTAGTGCAAAGATCACCCCGGTTCCAGAAAGAATAAGTAAAGTAATCCCATTACAGTTTGAGATAGGTAACGAGTCATTTGTAATCAGTTACTTGTTTTGAGTAACTACCCCAACACTGGTCATGTATTATTACACCACACTACACAGCAGTCTAGTTTAGAAAAGAAAACATACAACGCTGTTCAGTGTGTTTGGTGTAAACTGAGACACACTAGCTAATCCTGCAACACATCATTCTAAACTTTGATATCAGAATGACACACACAACACAGAGAATAAATAATATGGTCCCAGAGGGCTCCTGCCGGGCACACACATACAAAAAAGAACAAAGATTTCACATTCTGCTCACATCTCACTACACACACACACACACACACACACACAGTCACACTCACACACAGAAAATTAAATCAGGCTGGCACTTTTATGGATGTCAACAATCAAAGTGTGGCCAAACAATTCATTCATACAGACAAGACAAAAGCAAACAAATACCCACATATCCACTCCTGTGCTATAAACTGGCACTCCTGAGAGAGGCAATAGGCATTTGATTTAGCATGCCTGGCGTGGGCTGACTGCAGAGTGGCTATGGGGGGTGTATTTCTCTGGGTTTATTTTGCTCCAGGGCAGAAACACAGTGATTCAGACACACTGAAACCTGGATCATAAAGGGCTTTGAACTCACACTCACACAAAAACACACACACACACTCACACACACACTCACTGCTGCAGACAGAGACAGACAGACAGCCTGCAGCGCTGACTCGGGAAAGTGTGTTTCAGCCAAAGTGTAACACTGCTACACTCAACCTGAATCCAGAACCTGCTGTGTGTGAGTGTGTGTGTGTGTCTGGGGGAGCAGGGGGGGGCAGGGTGTTTGACAGAGAAAGTCACAGATAGTGGGAGAGAAATATATGTATGGAGTATTATCCAATAATAACAAAATATGTGAACAAAACATTGATATTTGCTGTGTTTATTTATCCCAAGGGCATTAATTGTAGCAATAAGCTAAATATAAACAAAATCATCATTCATAGTGTATTTTCTTTCAGGACGTGGCTATATACATATATTTTACCTATATAAATTTTGGTAGTGAAAAATACAGAGCCTGCTGTTGTCATCCTATCTAAATAAAAATAATGCGAGGCCACGCCTTATTAACGTGTGGGAATGAGATCCTAAGGTGTGGCCACGACTTAGTAAGGCATGGCAATGAGATAATTAAGTCATGGTCACGACTTAGTAAGGCGTGGGAACAAGATCTTGCTTACTAAGTCATACGGATCTCGTTCCCACGCCTTAATAAGTCGTGGCCACACATTATTTTTATTTATACAGGATGTCACCAGCGGGGCTCTGTAGAAAAAGGACTGTTCAATCATTTGTTTTTTACAGGGTCATTCAAAGCTTAGCTTATTGTGAAAGTCAGTTAAAAGTCTGAAATGTGTTTTCAGCTCTGACTTTGAACCAATTCAGTAGTATATATATATATATATATACACATAACAATTCATTAGTGAGAGAGAGAGAGAGAGAGATGGTATGCACCTGTTGAATGTGTGTTTGCTCTGAAAAGGTGTGTGTGTGTGTGTGTGTGTGTGTGTGTGTGTGTGTGTGTGTGTGTGTGTGTGTGCACTCTACATTGCCTAAAACAAAACAGTGACAGAGTCTTGAGAACACACTGTTACATCACTCCAAACAGATAAATAATAAATAACTTCAAACCCCCACAACCCACACAATCACAACAGACAACAGTACTCTACTGACAAAAGCCCTATTGGAGCCGCATTTGTTTAACAGAGGAAGATGTGCAATGTCATTTGTCAGACTGGATGACTGGTTCAGGATAAAGTATCTGTGTAATCTCCCCAATTTCTCAAAGATAGCCTAGCCTGAAAGGTCAGGCCAGATGTTCATGTCAGTGATATGCCACAATAACACACAAAGAATGACAGTAACCCGCACAGCCGTGTCTAATAGTAGGTTCTGTTATTCCATTAGCGTGAGGTGGATCTGAGCTACATTAACTCTTCCTATACAGCCTGTACTTGCTCTGCCCACAAACTTTCTTAGCTACTGTTGCTAGGTTGGACAAGCTTTCAGAAAAGGTAAAAAATCCAACTTGACTTACATATAGAGTGAGTTATCAATTTCAAATGATATTTATAAAAGGTCGCACTGTTAGGCTACATCAAGGGTAGCTTCTCTGTCATGTATTAAAAAAATAAATTAATAAGACGGCACATTTGTCACCATCATTTCCAACCTGTCTAGTTTCGATTAGCTACAACATTATAGCTCAGCTCAGTAGTGTAGCATTTTAAACTAGAAACTCATCCGGAGAGCGGTACAGTTTCTCATTAGTTCCAGTGTGATTTTTACCAGTGTTCTATAGTCCAACCTCACACCTGTTGCTATGAGATAATGCATTTATGGGGGAGAATAAATAGAAGAAGGGAACACTCAGGGCCTTCTAGGTCTTCAGAGAAGGCCTAATGACTTCTGGGATTCTGGAAATTTTTAGTTCATTTATATTTAATAATATCATTATGAATGTTATATTCAAAATCTACAAAAGTAAAGTAAAGCTCTGGGCTGCTAGCAAATGGATGGGCCCAATTTCTTGAGAAAAAAACACCTCTCTAGGCCTTCTGGAAGTCACTGACTGTGACTACCAGTGGTAGCCAAACCATTAAGTTTCTGTCAGAAATGGAAACAGAAAACAGTGGAAGCAGCTCTATGGCAGGGCTCTTTACTGAAAGAGTCACTGTAAAGCTGCTACATACAAGGTAAAATATACGTTAATGTCTGTTACAAGCTTCAAATAAAATGTACAGAATGCCTTATACAAGCTTCAAATGTCCATGTTTAAATCTAGAGTTCATGTGCACCAGTGTTAGCTTAGTGCTAAAAAAGCACTAGCAGAAATAGGTGTTTTTCCCTCATTATTGGACCAAGTTTTGATCATTTTGGCCTGAAGTCCTGGCTCTGATAGATTAAGATTAATTAAGATTAAGAGACCCTTATTAGTCCCACAACGGGGAAATTTCTCCTCTGCATTTTACCCATCTGTGCAGTGAAACTAGTGATCACACACATTAGGGGGCAGTGAGCACACTTGCCCGGAGCAGTGGGCGGCCCTATCCACAGCGCCCAGGGAGCGGCTGGGGGTTAGGTGCCTTGCTCAAAGGCACTCAGGGGATCAAGCCGGTGACCTTCCAGTCACAAGGCTGGTTCCCTAACCTCCAGCCCACGACTGCCCCTAATAGTCACAGTTCACCACTGACAAATAGGCCATTTATTGTCAGACAACAATATTGAAGATTTGTTCTGGATTAAAATCATAGATCTTGTCAGTGACTAATCCAGCTCCAATACAGCTACATACTGTGACACAAATGCAAATGTTACCCATTAGGAAAGAAAGCAAAACACATATAAAGTAAAAAGAAACAACTGCATGGAAAAAAATACACTCCAAACAAAGGAAGGAAACCACGAAGCAATTTAAAAAACAAAAATTCTCCACCCACAGCACACAACACCAGTAGTAGAAGTTTTTGTGTTAGAACGCATGCACTCTGTTACAAACCGTATCTTTAGACTGTCCCATTAAGAAGAAATAGGGGGAGCCATGCTTGTCACTTTTCATGCACATGGAGAGGCTGGAAGGTACCATTCCTATAAAAGGGGAAGTAACAACCTAGACCAATCATTAGGGTTAGAACAATAGCTTGAAGAACAAATGTTAAACTGTGTGCAAGAGAGATTATATTAGACTGAGAAAGACCCCGTGTCTCAATTCGGGCACTATGTCCTTCATTCTTATGAATGATTATACATCAGAGGTTTCCAAATCTGGAGTCTAGTTTCTGGTCCTGGATTTTGTAATAGGTTTTAGAACTGCTGATGTGACTAATAGTGCAGGTGTGTCAAACATAAATCTTGCGGGCTGATTACGGTTCTCAGTCGGCCACCAGATGAATTTAGAATTCATGTTCTAAATTAAAATCATCTTGTGGACCGTAATTGATCACTTGCAATATGACTGACATGATGCTCGATTAATCACTGCTTAGCAGCAGTCTTTAAGCTCTAACTCTTCCAACAAGTGAATTAAAAACTCCAGAAAAACTTCTCAGAATAAACCTGGAGCGACAACAGTGCTGGTGGTAAATTAGTCACAATTTTCAGGCTAAGAGAGGTGGAAAGGTGTTACTGAGACATGTGTATTCAGGCACGCTACTCTAGTCATCTGGAGGGTGGTGCTGTTTTTATTTAATGGATTAAACTGTGTGGAAGACACTCAATGAGAAAACTACTAACAAGCAGCTCTAAAGTATGTTCAACTTAATATAGACTACTGTATTTGGTAATATCCATTTTAATATGATGTCTTAACAGTAAATAACCTTGCACATTCATTTTAACATCACTTAGCAGGTTAAGTTAGCTTTTCTCAGCTTAGATGCTAACATTGCTGACAGCTTAATAAATAAGTTAAACAGGACTGTATTTGAAACATTATGATTGAAGATAAATCTTAATGCACTCATATGCATGCAATCCTTTGAATTATTTGAGGTTTCGTAAAGGCTTTGTGTAAAAGACGATATCCTCAGCATCTAACACTGGACCAACAGACTTTGGTCTGACCATCTACTCTTTTTTGTAGGTGATATTTGTTGAATCAGTTTGCTCCTTCACTACCTTTCAGGCAAATGAACACATTTCTAAGGAGTTGTTGTGTTATTACTAAACTGATTTCTTTGCTCTAGCCCACTTGACATTGGGCTGTGTAATGTGGCCTGTTGTCTAAAATGAGACACCCTGGCCTTGTGTCACAGCTACCAGTGATTACAAAAACAAGGACTAGATTCAAAGTCCAGATCTGAAGATCTCTGCTAGACTCCATGTAGAAGGTAATCATATATTAAGCACTAATGTCTTGCATTCATACATCACTTAATCAGGTTTATCAATTAGCTAATGCTAACAAACTGCAATATGACATCACTGAATCACACCTAGGTTCCCAGTTAGCTAACTTTAGCAAGGTGAGTTAGCTGTAGCATAACATATCCATTTCCCTAATTACATTTTGAAATCAGTGTGTAAATAGCCTAATGTGAATCTCTGTCACATAGAATACATTTATTTAAGGACAGATGAACTTATGTGAAAATTTGAAACATTTCAACTGGAGCTTCCTCTGATGGACATACTTCTTTTATGTGTGTTAGCACGCAGTTGCTTAGAGCAAACAGTGCGCAGTGTTTGACGGTTCATTTTTCAATGGTTCCTGTGTGAATACACTATTTGCACTAAAAGTCACTTGTATACTACACAAGTCCTCGATTTGAGACACAGGGAGAAAGCAAAGAAGTCTATAATTCACTAGCTGAGAAGAAAATGAGTAATTATATTACACCATTGTTAATAAATACAAAGAGCATGCTTCGATAGGGTTTGTTATGAAAGAGTGTTGGCGAGAAAGAAGAAGAGGGAATTTAGGAGTGACTACTATTATTAAGAGGTTCTGAAGAGGTATTAAAACACTCAGAGCCTCACTGACATTAATAAAGTGAAATATTCCAAATTTCTTTTCGTCTCTGAACTCTACTCACTTCCAGATTTATGCCTGCATAATATATCGTTTGGTATTTATTATCATGATATTGGTCTTTGCTCTACTGATCCAGATGAGTGTTTCTATGGGTGTTTTGATTAATCAAGATATTCATCTAATCCAAACAAAAGTAAATGATTTAGATCTAATTAATGCAGGCCAACTTTTAACCATGTCAAGTTATTAATAGTTATACAGTACTGTGCAAAGTCTTAGCGATCTGTTAAAACTGTTTAAAACTATTTATATGGGCAGTATGTGTATTTTTGCCAGTAAAACACTATATAACATTAGAATAAAAACAAACAAAAATGAAAGCAGTACAAAGTAACAAGAAAGAAGTTTTCAAGAAAGCAGTTGTTGTCTTGTGAGCTGGTCTGTGGAACACAGGTTTAGTTCTAGACTCCCCCCCATTATCACATGGATTTGTTAAATTTCATCATCAGAACACTTGAATTTAATTCAATGAAAGATTGATTAGACAAACCAGTTTTTGGTGTTTTTCTGAGCAAAAAATGCTTACTGCCCAGAAAAATAGCTTACATTTTCTCAGATGCCTAAAGCCTTTGTACAGTACTGTATACGTAATACATTTAGAATGTATTATTATTACATAGAAATACTTACATATATAGTACTGAAAAAGGTTTAAACACATGAGAAAATTGAATTAAAAGCAATTTATCTGGGCAGTAAGTGTTTATTTGTTCAGAAAAACAGTAATATTAAAATAAAAAGATAATATTAATATTTAACCATTTACAAACATCTTGTCATGCCAGCCCAGTATTATTTGTGGTTACCATCTAACACTTGTTTTGGCTAATCAGTGCAGTTTAACAATTCTATGTAATGGCTGGCGGCATCCAGGAGACATCTGGAACCAAACTTACTCACAAGATATCCACTACTTTTTCAAAATAAGAAATTCTACTTACCTTTTACTGTATTTATGCTTATTTGTGTCTATTTTAATGATATATAGTGTTTTTACAAGCACCAACATGGTTACTGCAGAGATTATTATTATTATTATTATTATTATTATTATTATTATTACATAGGTACAATACTATGCAAAAGCCATAGGTATATGAAGAAATTATATGTAAAGCTCCATACCTTGGCCATTTCCTAAGCTCTCTTCATGGAAGTGAATTTACCATCCAATACAGTTTTTCTAATTAATCCTTCATTAAATTAAATCAGGTGCTGCTGATGGAATGTAAGAAATGCATGCAATGACTGGAGTGCAGCAAGAAGTCAAGACCCAAAACCTGTGTTATTGTGCTATTTAGAAGAACTGTGTTTATCTAAACATATGCATAACATTGTTGAAAACAAATCATTCTTGTTATGTTTTACTGGATTTATGTTCTAAAGTGTTTCCGCCTGCAAAAACTGCCCAGATAAATAGTTTTAAACAATTTTTGTGACTGCCTTCTGTACTGTACTGTATTTACATATACATAATATATATGGGGCATATAGGCACTTATATTTAAGTAATACAAATGGGAGACATGTATGACAACTTGTTCTGAAGAGCTGATAAAAAGCAAACATGTGTGCATGTACAGAACAGGGTTAAACCCACCATACTCAGGGACCTGCCCTGTGCCTCTCTTCAGCAGCAGGCGAACTCTGCGGCCGCCAGATTTGATGAGCTCGATGGCCCGAGCGTGGGTCATGTCCCGCGTGCTCTCTCCATTTATCTCAATGATTTGATCTCCAACCTACACACACATACACACAGGGGAAACACAGTGGTTAGTGTGTAGGGAAGAATACAGTAGTTTAGTCCATTGGGAGGGGAAATAACTAGAGGTTGTGGGTTGGAAATCCAGAAGCAAAAACAGTAAATAGAGAGAGACTAGAGAGAAACTAGAGTTAGCATGTGTTTGGGCTAGCAGATGAGGATATATTTTATTATGATTTGTATTTGATGAAAAGTTACTGTCATATGTGTACAGTCTTGTTTTGCAGAAAGGAAAAAACACCCTCTATATTTTGCCATGTTTATGTCATTTCATTACATTGAAGAAAAAGAAAAGTAAAAGTGCAGTGTACACTCCACCCTGTCAAGAAATTGGATATAAATGTAATGAATTGCACAACTATGCAATTAATTTAGCGCAGAACCATCTGAGCCTTCTGGGCTTTCAGAGAATGCCTAATGACTTCTGAGTACTGAAAAATGCATGTCTGTAATTTTTAGTTCATTGTTATTTAATAGAATCTTCATGCTTATATTTAAACTCTGCAAGTTTATAGAAATACTTGTATTTATTTATATTTAGTTGGAATCAAAAGAGTTATATTTGTGAAAAACCTAAATGGACATCACCCAATCAGGATCTCTTTGATGTGGTATCTAGGTAGACACAACCAAGTTAGCTCACCCATTTGTTAGGCCTTCAGGAGCTGAACAGAAGGCCTCAAACATTAGATTAACTACCAGCCTAATTAGGAACTGACAGTCGAATCAACAAATCATGTTTATATTTTCAAAGCGTGGGGCCAATTTTGTGAAACTCTGAAAGTTCTAGATGCATTACTGACTATCAATATGAACAGTAGTCTAACCAGGTTTCAGTCAGTTTTGAGAAACAAAGAACAGAGGCATCAACTAAAACATACGGAATGCATTTCACAAGCTTCAAATGTCTGTATTTAATCTAGAACAGTCAAAAAATGTTTGTGTGCACCAGTGTTAGCTTAGCGCTAACATACTATACATCTGATTTGTGCCTAGCATCCAATAGGGATTGAATTGTCAGAGTTTTTTTTTGTTTTGTTTTTACCACTACCTCTAAAAGTCTTATTATGCAATTTTGTAGTTATATTAAAATAACTAGGCATTGTAAACTGAATCCATAGAAAAACAATGTTAACTAGACTTGTATGAGTTAACTGTAGCCTTATTTAAATTTGAACTATTTGAACTGTTGCAGTGTCAACAGGAAGCGGTAGAAGCAGTGCTTTTTCACCACAAGGGGTGGCAGTAATTTTCACCACGAGAAGTGCTTTTCTTAAAAACCAAGGTAAAAAAAACGCATACAAAGCACTGAACTTGCGGGTGAGGTCACCACTAGCCATAGTCTTCACCCTTACAGTGACCAAACCCCATACCCCCCAGAACACAAAAAAGAACCCCAGAAAACACCCACACCCCCAAGACGCAATTAACCACAAATAACACACAACACATCTGTATACTAAGAAACAATCACATTTAAACAACATTAAAGTCTATTTTTAGGAGGGCGCGTGTCTACCATGAGCCTCCACATGTGGCCACTCACATGGCCATGCCTCCTGAGCTTTTCAGAAGCAGTGCCAGCCAGCAGCAGGTTGCTACATAGCACCCCTTTCAAAGATAGACCATCCCGGTGACCCACCAGCTTGAGCCAAGCACCTGGGTGCGTGCAGTAGTAGCACTACAGTGTGCCGGTTCCGCCTGCAGAATTCCCTACAGCGCGCCAGCTGCAGCAGACTTGATGTGGGCAGCTCCACCCAGCCACCTTCCTCTCTCTTCACTGCCCACTGCACCATCGATGCTAATATAAGTGCCCTGTGTGCACTTTGACCCCACCTCTGCTGCTGGTGACTGACCTGAGCTGGACAATCATCGCCTTCCTGCTGTCTGATGTGCCCCTCTCAGTGTGCATGAGCACACCTAGTCTAAGTGGGAACAGTGAGACCGTAATGGTGTGCACAATGAGCCATCTGCTGTCCATGGTGTGCTCGACGCACAGCCCGTGGCCACCTCTGAACCTCTCGGCCAGCATCTATCACCTACCTAACAAGCAAAGACATCAAAGTCCCTTTTCAGGAGGGTGCGCGCCTACCATGAGCCTCTTGCGTGGCCGTTCGCATGGCCATAACTCCCAAGCTTCTCAGAGTCAGCACCAGCCAGTAGCAGGTCGCTACAATATGTCTGTGATGTAATCAATTTGTTCACCGTAAATACTCCCATTTACAATTATAACTGAAATACCATATGTTAATATAGTCAAAACATAAAGAAACAAAAAAATTATGGAAATACAACCAATCTGGCATCAGTGATAATGTGCGTATGAATGTCATTCCTTATGAATAACGGCTCATTAGGATCAATAGAAATCATAACTCAGGCTGAAGTCTAATTGGCGCTGGCACTCATGGATGGCCGTCAGCAGTAATTAACTGCAGCAGCGTTTTGCTAATGTCAGTGAATGAATGAATAAATGAATGAATCATTGCTGCCGCCTCTCTGTGGGCAGCGATGACTGATGGGAGAATACTGATGATCTACTCAGCTTTATTGCAGATGAGAGATATACACTAGTGTATGTGTGAGAAGGATTGTTATAAGAATATTATGACATTGTTTAACCAATTTCTAGACATTTTACTTATTTTAAGTCATTCTATCTATGGAAATGGTCTTATTGCACTGGCAGATCACAATTTTTCCTTCAAGCATTATTTCTCGAAACAACCAAAAAACTACCAGTATAATAAAGTAATTTCACTAGATAAAACTGGGGTGAAATGGGGTGAATCATCCTGTAATATTCTTACAACAGTAATGTAAAATCTTATCTACATTTGCAGTGACAGCTTACACATGGGCAGAAACAGTTAGTTTGAGTGAATATGTGGCTGCAATCCAAAAGCAAGTTCAGCCCTACAGAATGTTAGTAAAAAAATCCCATTCAACCGAATGACAGTCTGCAGATTTTGTCAAAATACCAACATTTAAAGTGCATCATTATTTTCAAATGACATTTAGATCACACTTTCAGAACAGATTGAGTGCAATTTTGTGTCATGTAATATGTCTAAGGTTTTTAGATATAAATATCTGATAGGCAAAGCAGCTGCCACAGTTCTAGCAATGCTACTTAGCTAAGCTCTTACTTGTATCTCTCTGTGTCTGTTTGTGTTCATAGCTTAATTTTACTGGTTCAGCTTGAGGCAACATATTGTCCTGCTTCCTGTTTTTTAGTGATGATGTTGGTATATATGTCAAGAACAACAGTGAAAATCAGCATATCTCTTCATCCATGTTAGCTACTGGTATACGCTACAACCTTACATTAGCTAGCTAGCAGTTCCACATACTGACACTACATTTGTGTTTGTAAGTAGAAGAGCAGATATTTTATTTGGACAGGATTAAATTTATATGGGATCCTAGGTCAATTTAGGCTTTTACAGGAGCTCCATGGTGATTACATTGCCGTCCGGATCGGTCATGTCCATGATTTTCCCTGTGTTTCTCCAGGCAGATGTCACCTCGCTTTGAAAAAAAAAAGGTTTCTGACCACTGCTACTCACTGTGTTCGGTCCCCTAAAGCAAAAAGAGAATAGAGAGCCTCCCAGGCTCATTAAAGTGGTGAATATAATGGCAGCCACAGGGATGAACCAAAACATCATGACCATCTGCTTAATATGCTGTTGGCAAAACAGCCGTGACCTGCAGAAGCATGGACTCTACAAGACCTCTGAAGGTGCCCTGTGGTCTCTGGCATCAAGCCGTTGGCAGCAGATCCTTTAAGTCCTGTAAATTGCGAGACTGAGCTGCTGCAGATGGGACTTCTTGTTGCAGCACATTTCCCAGATGCTTCATTGGATTGAGATCTAATGATCTGCTTAATCTGAAGGCCAGGGCAACACCATGAAGCCATTGTCATGTTCCTTAAACCATTCCTGAACAATGTGTGCAGTATGGCTGGGTGCATTATCCAGCTGAAAGCGGCCACTGCCATGAAGGGGTGTCCCTGGTCCAAAACAATGGAAGGTAGGTGGCACGTGCCAAATTGACATCCACATGAATGTCCGGACCTAGGATGTTCCAGCAAAACACTGCCCGGAGCACCACACTCCCTCCACTGGCTTGTCTTCTTCCCACAGCACATCCTAGTACCATCACATACCCAGCTGCCCATGTGATATAAAAGAAAATGGGACTCATCGGAGCACGCAACCTTCTTCCTTTGCTTCGTGGTCCAGTTCCAACACTCGCTTGCCCATTGTAGGTGCTTTTGATGTAGGGGTTAGCATGTGCACTGTGACTGGTCTGCAGCTGCACACCCCCATCAGCAGCACGGTGTGTTGTGACACATTTCTCATGTAACCAGCATTAAAAATTTCAATGACTTGTGCCACAGTAGCCCTCCTGTTGGCTCAGACCAGAGGGGATAGCCTTTGTTGCCCTCATGCATTTTCATGGATGTCCCCCCTGATAAATTAGTCCAATCCAAATAGAGTTTAAGCGTCACAAAAACAGTTTGCAGCTTTATAGTGGCACAAAAGTTAGGGTAATATGTAATGTGAATTATGTAATGGAAACTCAAGGTATAGCAAAATGACGATTGTACCTCCAAGGGTTAAATGTAAAGGTCTGTTCTCTACAGTGAGAGTTCTCTGATACGCAACCTGTTGCTGAAGTGTAGCTTGTGAGGACTCCTAATAAGATCTGTGTGGGAGGGAATGTATAAAGTAATTAGTGTAATAAATGTGGCGGTCTGGCTGTAATGGCGGTTGGGACAGGGAGCCAGAGCTTGCAGCTCATTAGCCCTCATTAAGAGCTTGTTTAAATGGAGGACAGAGAGCAGCGGACCCCTACATATCCATCTCTCACTATTTCACTATTGACAAACATCCTGCATTGGCCACAGGGGCCAACTCTGTGTGTGTGTGTGTGTGTGTGCCTGAGTGTCTTTGTTTTCGTACCTGACTACAAAAAACAGAGAAAAACACATGTAACTTACAGACAACAAACAAAATGCTCAAAGGATAGGGTTAGGTATATGGAACATTACTTAGATGCTATTATATAAAGTACAAATTGATTCAGGAGATATTTCTGAAGAGATTAGATATAAGTTAATCCACTAGTGTAAGGAAGGGCAAAGCCAAAAGAAAACATGAAAAAAGGGTTTCCAAAAACTGAAGTTCAAAGATGATTAAAAAATACAGAAATAACAGGACTCTTTAGAACTGTGCAAGACCACTAAACTGTCACAGTCAGATAAACAGTACTTACAGCTTTCATCTTTGAGAAAATCAAGCTCCACTCTTGCTTAAGATCTAAAAAAAATCCACAAGTGTTTCTGTCCAACCACTGTGAGAAGACAACTTAATGCCTTGAGTCTGAAAGGACACGTAGCTGTCATGAAGCTATTACTGAGAAAACCAAAGTTCAGTCTTAGAAGTTGGTTGCAGACCATTTGCTAATCATACAAAGAAGCTGCTGGTGTTCTCAGAACAATGGACTGACCAACCCAGACCTCAACATCACTATGTCTGAGATTATTTGGATCGTGAGAAGCAGAAAGTATAACCAACTTCTAAGACTGAACTTCAGAGATGTGGAAAAAAAATCCCTGCAGATTCCTTTAAAAAAACTGAAAGCAAGTCTACTCAAAAGAATGGAAGATGTAATAAAGGCAAAGTGTGGACAAACTAAATGCTGCAAAATTAATATTGTGACACTGAAAAATTAATAACTTTTACTTACTGACTGTTTTGACTGGAAATTTAATTAAACGATGATAGGTGGGCTTCTGCACAGAACCGTATAATACAGGATGCATTTCTGTGGGTGTTCATTATAAAGGTAAATCATTTGAATCATTTTGTCCAAAATACTGCAGGCAAATTCATCTATAACCATCACAACCTGGTTCACACAGCACTTGTTAATAATCAATTAATCACAATCAATCAATCCAATAATCACAAAAGGATATTTGTATCCACATTAGTAGCTCTAGTGTGTGTGTATGTGTCTGTGTGTGTGCGTGAGTGTGTGTTTCAGTACAATATGCGTGTGTGTGAGTGAGTGAAATGTGCCAAAAGCTAGCCTACAGCAAACCCTGTGGCGCTAAACCTGATCCTGCTGGTGCAGACCAGATTACAGTCAGTATGCAGAAAGGAGAAAGCTATAGAGAGAGGAAAGCTGGAGCTTCCTTATAATCTGCAGCACACTCCTCAGAGCAGTACTTCTTTATCCTCTTCTCATGTTTGATGTCTTTCCTTGGGGTTAATGTTTACAGTGCAGTCATGATTCACTGGATGTCATTGTGTTGCTACTTATGTGCCTCTGCAAAGCAATAAATAATATGCAATAATATATATGCAATAGCTCTAGTATGCTTCCACTGTAGGTAGAATTCGCAAAACCCAGAAAAATGTCCTGCAGCCAGCATATTGTGTGTGAGCAGTCAGTGCCGGTTATGGCTTCCAATTCAAGATATCAAGAAAAAAGCTCAGTTTGATCGGTGGTGTTGATCCATACCAAACTGATAAGTTATCGAGGCTTGATTATGCATTATTGCATTATTAATATATCAATATATATCAATCAATGTCGATTATCAATCGTGAACAATTCTGAACACTATAGGGAGCTGGCTGAAATTTTTCCTGTTTATTCTTGCTATCCAATGATTTCTATTTCATTGGCTCAGCGCTACAGCCTCTTTTCTCTCATGATGTTGAACAGCTGGGATGCTGTAAAAGCTTACACCTTTTTGTTTTTTGTTACTGTTGTTAGTACAACCAGTTTTCGATTACATCATTAAGAACGAACTGCTGCCATTTTGGAAGGCAAGCTGTTACCCTAACTGTGTCAAAATTGCTGCAGCTTCAACCCTGCAGGTGGAGGAAGACCAAGCAAAACAGACCAAAGCTAATAAAAATGGCTACCAAAACTGCCAAAGCTGCTAAATAATAAACACAATTAAGCTGGAGTTGGTGTCTCAATCGCCAGCAGCAGTTACATTCAGTCACCTTATATGTAAAATTAATTTCGAAATGGAGCTGATAAATAAGAAGTCAACATCATGTCAAAGAAATAAAATAACAACAAAATAAAATAAGTCTTCACAAAAAATATATTTTTTAAAGGTAAAGTATATGATTTCAATCCAATACACTTTTTGTCAAATTTAGCAATCTGATCTGTTCTCTGTGCGCTTTGGAAAAAAATCTGGTGTTCATACAAAGCCCTAATGGGGAATGGGAAATAAACAAAGTGGTTCAAGACAAGAATCAGGCAAGGGCACATCACCGGTGGAGAGACCTCCAAAAGTTGAAGAGGCTGAAGTTGCCTTCTTATTCACATTTTCCATACATACATACATACATCATCTAAACCACTTATCCTTCTGGGTCGTGGTGGGGTGCTGGAGCCTATCCCAGCTGTCATTGGGCGGAAGGCAGGATACACCCTGGACAGGTCGCCAGTCCATCACAGGGCAGACAGACAGACATACACATTCACACCTAGGGGCAATTTAGTGTGTCCAATCAGCTTGACTGCATGTTTTTGGACTGTGGGAGGAAACCGGAGTACCCAGAGGAAACCCACGCAGACATGGGGAGAACATGCAAATTCCACACAGAAATGACCCTGGTCACCCGGCCAGGAATCGAACCCAGGCCCTTCTTGCTGTGAGGCAACAGGGCTACCCACTGCGCCACCGTGCTGCCCTCACATTTTCCAGTTCCACCTTAAATCATGCAGCAGTTCCATTCTGTCACCTGAATGTTACTGCTGCACAATTTAAGGTGGAATGGGAAAAATAAGCTTCAGCCAGAGGTGATCGGCATGAAAAGGGATGAAGAGGTTGTCCTGTTTCTGCTTCACAGGTGAGTAACATTAACTGATTTTTGCTGTTTCGCAAAACCAATAGGTCAGTACTGTTTTTCCCATTTGCTAATGTTTGTGGTAGCAACTGGTTAGCCTCGCACCAGCAACTGTAGTGACAGTTTGCTACACACTACCCAGCTAACATTGTTACATTACTTCCTGTGACTCTAATGTGTCTGTATAACGTTTGCAAAGGCTTTAGTGCTAAGTTTACTAGCACAGCGTCGTTCACCATGGCAATGTGTGGCAATACTCTGCCTTAAATATGCTTGAAATATGAGATTTAAACTGAATATTTAAAAAAAAAAGAAACGCGTTTTACTTTGCTGGATCGGTTATGGCTTTGATGTCTCAAAACAAACTGCCACTGTGCTTCAAGAATATGAACATAAATATTTTATATGTCAGAATGCTTTATGAAGTAACAGTGTACAAACATGCCACTGTCATCACAGTGTTGACCAGTGGTATGTCAACAATATGCCAGTGGCGACAACCGCGAAGTCAATCTAACAATATTTATATGTTATAGCAATGTAATTATGTACCTACACAATAAATTACATACACTAAAAAAAAATCTGTAAACAATGGTGAAAAGTCCAGCAGCAAGGGTGCCAGACAAAATCCATTAACAGTAAAAGTGTGTTTTCTCAACGTAATTCAACAATTTTACTAGTTCAACTAGTTATTCTGACCGTATTGTACCGTAAAAATAACAGTAACAACTGTTGAAATAAATGCAAACGCCTGTGAAATAAAGGTGATCATTTGTTTTCGTGAATTTACATTCTGACTCTGTAAATTATCAACAGTATAAATAAAGAGTATATGCATGGTTTATTTACATGTATTTAACCTTTTTCTTTTCAAAACACAGATACTGACCATTACATTTTACAGTACTTTGTGAATAGCGCAGTGAAAATACTTAAATCATATTAAAATATCTCCCACTCACAAACACATATGTGACAAAGACTGAAAGTTCAGGATCTGCACTTTTCACACAACTTCTCCACTTCTTTCAGTGAGCTATGAGTGAGAAATAATTCATATAAATTTACAGCATGCTTTTGTTATTACTGCCAATAATCATGATTTCGATGGGCAAAAACAATCTGTACTATCATAAAAACATAATAACAACTACTGGTCTTAAAACATCATAAAACATTTTCAAATTGCAAAAATGTAGATTGAGTGCCACAGACCCTCTTCTGTCACATAACAGCTGTGAAAGGATGAACTTTTCAGGTCGACTTTCTGTGTCTGTGTCCCGACTATCTGTAAATAATTAGTTTGAGGCTGCATCTAATGAATAAATTCGGCAGAGTCACACAGAGCCGTGGGACATGTTACCAAAGCCTGCTTTCACCCCAGAAAAGAAGAGGAGAGATAGAGAGAGTGAGAAAAAGAGAGAAGTCAGACAGACGGACGTAGAGAGAGACAAGAGCCAGCACCCCCCGGGGCAATCTTACTCATATTAGCTTCAACAGCTTCATTACAGATAAGCACATCTGAGGGAAACAGAGCAAAACAGAAAGCAGAGACAAGAAGAGAAAGATGACTGAAGAGGGGGGCTGGATTACTGTAGAGAGAAATGAGAGGAGACTGACAGGTCACTAGAGATGAACAAAAGAATTCTGAGGGATGGCAGAAGGTACATAATCATGAATGCCAACTTGGGTTAAATACTGGGGGGGAATAGAAATTATGTCCCAATCTGATGACAAACGTTTCACACTGAAGGAAGAGCAGGAATCATGGGTGAATATATATATATTATATATATATATTATATATATATATACACATTATGTGTAATAATATGTAATAATTTATTTCATTTTCGTTATCATACACGTTTGTGATAAAGTAGATAATGTGAATTTGCACTGCTGTTATCTCGTAATATAACGAGCAGATCACATACTAGGAAAATGGTCTGTGATCTGCTCATAATGTTAAATTATGTCATTATTAAGTGAAAATAATTTTAATTTAAACACTACATCTTTGTGGCATGAGTGACATGGAATGTCTTGTTTTAAGTTTTGATGTTAACAGGTTAGAGCCGCAAGCAGCCATGCAGCAAAACATAGTGAAATAATGCCAATAAAATGAAAAAGAAACAGAAAACCCAACAAAACTTTAAAAAAAGCAAATTCTCTCATACATGTTATCAAACAAAATGCCCCCTAAACAGTCTGTCCTGTAAAAAGATTTTCTGGTTGGTCCACTGGATTGAAACTATCGCCCAATCAGAAGTCAGAATGCTGTTGAGGATAAACAAATGTACTGTGCTCCTTTAACAATTATATTTTTATCGAGTAAAATGGCTCATTTGACTATTTATCTGTTTGATAAAAGGAAAGTCTGTAGATCTTTCTTGCTGCTCTGTTCAGCAGTGCAAATCCTGCACGTGTGAAAGTCTTGTGCACGCGAGCTGTATCAGTCACGTGGCCGCATCTCCTGCACCCCGCAGAGTGAAACAGAACGGACAGTGGAAAGTTTACAAAAAACCCACCAGAAGCTGAAACTGAGCCAAAATGTAAATGTCTGAAACAGGGTTTAACAAAAACATATTTATTAAAATAATCTATTACCTCATATTACTTGTGAATGCTCTTACCGTCCTCGTAAAATCAGTAATTTTACTAGTAGTTGTCAGTGTGCCTTATAGAGATCTCTTTTTTGTGATATTACATGCATGTTTGTCCTCCTTCAGATAAATAATGGTCGGCTTCACCGCCAAACAAGCCGCGCTCCTCTGCAGCCTCTCACTGCTACATGTGTCCTTGGGTTGCCAGCTATTCAACACTAGGATTAATATACAATATACAAAAGATGAATTGATTTCAACCACGACTATATAAAATCCTCCTGCCTCTCACTTTCAAACCAGTCGGATCTGTTGGGAAAATCGTGAATCTGAACCTGTGTGACAGGTAAAGAAACCCTGAGTGAAACACATGCAAAACAGCGCTTTACTGGTTGCCATAGTGACCCAGTATGCTTAAAATCACTACTTTTAAATGCAGTTTCACTGTAGTGGCTGTTTTCAGACTGTTCTGTACAGTTTCACTACAACAGCTTTTCTTGAGCACTAGGATTGCGAGGGCAGGGGCCGCTTCTTTAGTTTTGGGGGGGTTGGGGGGTTGGGGCAGTGCACCAATGCCCCTTCGCAGTTGTCGCCTATGTCCAAGATAACAGCTATGAGGGTTGAGAATATCATTACACACATGAGAGTTCAACAAACTCCAACAAACAAATCATTCCCCACCAGTACCATCATTCTCCACCGATCGCTCTCCATCAAAAGCCATCATTCTCCAACAAACATCATAACTCTCCAACACAATCCACTATTCTCCACCAAATATTATTTCCATCAAGCACCTTCATTCTCCACCAAACACCATCATTCTCCACCAAACACCATCTTTTTCCAACAATAATCAAATTTCTCCATTAAACACCATCATTCTCCAAACAAATACCATCTTTCTCCAACAAACACTCCCCAATAAATAGCATCATTCATCAAACAATACCATCATTCTGTAATAAACACCAACATCCATGACGATCAAGAATCTACTACATACAAACTACTGCATACTATTATTCAACATATTGTTCTTTATACTTGGTCGGCCACTTCATAAGAACATGCATTAAAATGGGTTATTTCCAAATTTAATCCATTGATTAATTTAATCTATTTCTAGTCTAAGATTATGCTTCAAGTGTGTCCACAATGGTTCAGGAAGCCAACAGAAAGTGATGTCACTCACCCTCATCCTCCCGTTTCGGATGGCTGGGCCATCTTCGGCCAATCGGAGCACAAACAGGTCCATCTTATACTCCCGCCCTCCTCGGATACTGAAACCAAAGCCCTTAACACTTTTCTCCAACTCCACTGTGAAGAAATCAAAATCCTGCAGGAAACACACACACACACACACACACACACACACACACACACATATCTTAACACTGACTGAAATTACACTCAGTAAATGGTCATTTACAATCCAGAATATGAACAATGCATCACAAATTTGGTCTTAATGTCTTATCTGAGTCATACAGATCTGTATCATTTATGATAGTCCAAATAAATGAGATGGTTTGGCAAGAATCAAAGTGACCCCCTACCTCAAACGTAGTTGAGAGGTGTTTTCATTTTAAAGTTTGCTTCTTTACTTTTGCTCTGGTGCTACAAGACTAATGGAGCTAACTAGTAATAGAACCTCACCAATTAGCACAGCGCTAACCACATGCCTCAGTCACCACACTGGGCCCAACAGGCATATAAGCAAGCCTGACTGAGATTATTTAAACTGACACAGTGTGTTGCTTTTGGCGAACACCTAGATTCTGACTAGCCACAATAGCCTCACGGCTCCAGTGTAAATCTAAAGAAGCAAACCGCAGACACCGAACATGTTGGCTGATCGATTGGGGTAAAGAACAAAATTGTGTAAAACAGGTTTTTGACCAAACGTTTGCTTTAAACCCCAGCAGCAGTAAGAAACTCAGTAGAATCAGTGTGTATCTCAGCAGTACCTGTGGCTGTCTGTAGTCCGGTATGGGGAAGCTGCGGGGGTCTGTGGGCAGCTGTCTGTACTCCAGCAGCGGAGGATGTCTGTAGTCTGCTACAGGAGGGTGCCGGTAATCCACTGGGGGCTGGCGGTAATCAGTAAAAGGCGGCTGCCTAATGTCTGGCTTCACATCCTGCCGAGCTTTCACCTCCGACCTGTAGCTGTATAGACAAATTCAAATTCAAGCACAGAACCACTGAGTTGCCATGTGAGATGACATATGATATTACTGCTATTACATTTACATTTCTATTTAATGTGTTATGTGTATACAAACAGTAAGGAGTTTCTTATATTAATAACTAATAACAGACCAATATTCTATCTTTCTTGCATTTTAGTTTTTCCCCTAAAGCCCACTATTACCATTTGTGTGGTTTGATGTACTGAAAACAATCATAATTCAATGCATGGTCATAACATAACCATTTTCCAAGCTCGGTTTATCCCTTAAGTAGGTTTTCCATCCACCTTTTTGTGGATTTTGATAATGTGCTCCCAGAATTGTGTGGTACTCTTGCATTCCCAGATGTAAGGTGGATGTCGTCGGGGTGGTATGGAGATTTCAGCCCTCATTAGGTGGGCCGTTGCTTGTCTTGCCTGGCGTCTCTGAGCTATAAACAACATGGCCTTAAAAAGATGGCAAATGGCTCATAAGACAATTCTACAATTCTGAGTTAAATCTCTCTGTCTAGCTTGATTTGATGCAGCCCCTAATCATGGTAGCCTACTTCATCTACACTTGCTTCGCATAACTGTAGTGGATGGAAACACAACTTAATTAGTTTTTTTTGTGCCGAAATTTCAGAAAATGCACATCTCATTTGCAAAATATTTAAATGGAAACTCAGCTTTAGACTTAAACATGCTGTTTTTGCTATTGTGCATTTAAGACAGATGTAAATGACCTCTGTTCCTCTTTTTCAAAAAGAAGTCTAGTGTAAAACACATAAATAACTTCAACGTGAACCGAAATTTCGTAAATGTGCATATAATTTGCAGAACGTTTAAATGGAAACTGCTCTAGACTGAATGTAGTCATATTTAACTGTGTTAATGGTTCTGACATCACAAACATGAATTTAAAATGGGCTGTATTTGCAAGTTAGTTTTCATACATGAACTGTGTTGAGTGAGGAGTACATGATATGTTTTGAAATGTTAACAATATTTACATACTACATCAAATCATTTATCACAAATAAAGAGAAGAAAATTTGGTTTTTGATAAGGGGAGAGCGAACATGATGCAATGCGAGATAGCGTGGAGATTTTATGTAGTACAAGTAAAACATGCTTTTGGTCATCTTCTTGTATTTCCATAACTACGTCATTTTCACAGCGTTTGGACAGATATTTCTCCAGTTTTTTGTATAAAATAAATTTTGTTTTTCAATTACAAAATTCTGTATTTGTCACACTTTTGTTATTTAGCAAATAAACAACTCAAAGTGAGAGCTATCCATGCTAAAGTACAGCCTCCATATGCCGGAGTGATACACAGTGATACAAAAAGACCCCCAAAAATAAACAACGCATGTTCTAATTAGCTTTTTGGCCAAAAATAAATTTGCCAAATGTGACAAAGCCTCTTTTTGCTTATCAAATTTATTCTGATGCAGATGTGTTTAAGTAGGTATGGAAACCTTGTCTGGTTCAAGAAACATACAAGCATCATTTCCCAAAAGGTTGGGACAGTATGTGAAATGTTATATGTAGCCCCTCAGTCTGTTACAATTAACCCTGCTTATGAAGTACATTGGAACTTTTGCACTCTCATCACTTTCCACTGAAGTTTTCATGTATATTTCTGCATAAAATATGAGTAATCTTGTTCACGTTTAATATTGTTTAAAAAAAAATAAAAGGTAATCCCCTCCTCTCCCCTACATGACCTCTTTAATAAACAAAGAACAACAGAAAACCACAACTGCTCCCAAAGAAATGTCTAATTTATGCCAGCTAGCAGCAGACACCTCTGCTGAGTGGAGTACTAAGTGGACCCTTGTAGACTCCAGACCCTGCAGAGAGTCAGCATGTGTGTGTGTATCTGTTTTCCTTTCTTTCTCTGAGGACAAAGACAGGACTATGACACTAATGAGTGGAGCCATGTTTGCATGACTGTAAAAGTTTAATTCAGAGGAATGACGCGCTGAGAAAAGCTAAGAGAAAAGTGGAGGAGTGAGAGGAACCAGAGAGAGGCACGAGGAAAATCTGCACTCCCCGCAGGCCTGGATGAATGATTCAAACGTCTTTTATAGAGCCATGCAGGTAAATTATTTAACTCCGGAGGAGATAAGTGATGTTATATAACAAGGACAGAGACAGTATGTGTGTGTGCAACAGAGAGAGAGGGAATAAATTAAGAGTAGTATGGGGAGATGCAAATTAGAGCAATGAAAAGTCATTACTATGAGGTTAAGGAGTTAAATGTATTGACTGAAGTAGTACACACTTCATAAGTCACTGGCTTTTTCTACAAATCCAGTTCCAAAAAAAGCTGGGATAATAGGAAAAATGTTACTAAAAACAAAGACAGCAATAATTTGCAATTTGTTTCTGACTTGTATTCAGTTGAAAACAAAACAAGGTGCTCAATTTGCTTGAAACACAGGCATGTTTACATCAGCTTTCCTTTTAAAAACATTCAGTAATCACACAACAAACAAGCAGGAACGTTCCTGAAAAAGACATCATCTAGATGGTAGCATACATCGATCAGGCATAACATTCTGACCACCTCCTTGTTTCTACGCTCATTGTCCATTTTATCAGCTCCACTTACTATATAGGTGCACTTTGTAGTTCTACAGTTACAGACTGTAGTCCATCTGTTTCTCTGCATACTTTGTTAGCCCCCTTTTACCCTGTTCTTCAGTGGTCAGAACCCCCATGGAACCTCACAGAGCAGGTACTATTTGGGTGGTGGATCATTCTCAGCACTGCAGTAACACTGACGTGGTGGTGGTGTGTTAGTGTTGCGCTGGTCTGAGTGGATCAGACACAGCAGTGCTGCTGGAGTTTTTAAACACCTCAGTGTCACTGCTGCACTGTCCACAACTAGAATAGTCCACCAACCAAAAATATCCAGTCAACAGTTTCCTGTGGGCAGCGTCCTGTGACCACTGATGAAGGACTAGAGGATGAGCAACACAAACTGTGCAGCAGCAGATGAGCTATCGTCTCTGACTTTACATCTACAAGGTGGACCGACAAGGTAGGAGTGTCTAATAGAGTGGACAGTGAGTGGACACACTGTTTAAAAACTCCAGCTTCACTGCTGTGTCTGATCCCCTCATACCAGCACAACACTTTCAAACTCTGAGTTGGTAACAGTCCAGATGGTCATTTTCCTTTTTGGCACAAAGAAAACGACGTCCATTGTCGTTTTGTATTGTATTGTGTAGCAGAGTCTTAACTTTTGTACATTTGTGGATGTAGTGTCAAACTGTGCTTACGGACAAGAGTTTTCCAAAGTATTGCCGAGCCTATGTGATTATGTTCATTACAGAAGAGAGGAAATAAACTGGAACAGCAGATAACTCTAATTTCATGGCACTTGTAAATATTGCAAGATGTGCTAAGAAGACCCCCTCGTGAATCTTGCATCAATTTGTAATCTAAGTTTCAAAGAATGTATAATTTATATGTAAAATTATTTCTAGTGTTTTCTTCTTTCAAAAAAATTAAAAAGTGCAAAACAAAAATATAATATTTTAAAATGTAACTGAGGCCTTCTTCAATTTATGTCTTAATGACTCCAATTTATTGTAATAAGCTCTGACAAAAGACAAATTACAGTAAAATAGAAACTAAATATAATTTGTTAAATAATCATTAGCTGATCATTGTAGCGACAGTGACATAATAATAATAATAATAATAATAATAATTTTGTCCCATGTCTGGGGGGAACATCTTACCCTAAAGGTCTCACTTTACATTTTCACAACAAAAGATTTTTTTTCCCTTTCAAAACCAAGTATACTGCTCTCTCCATCATATAATCATATATTTTCACCAATTTTTCTAGTGCACCTTATGGTACATGCACAGATCACTAGATCATCCAGTGTAAAATATTAGCACCAGATTATCTGATGTAAAATAAAAATGATCAGCTGATACCAAACTTGGCTGATCAACTACTTCTGAGGTAAAGGGAAAAACTGTGTAGCTATAAACCTCCCTCCTCTCCCTTTCTCTCTCCCACTACTTACGCTCTCTCTCTCCTTTTCTCTCTCTTTTTCTTTCCTTCTCTCCCCATTCTTTCCAACTTTTTCACCCCTACTCTGCTCTTTCTCTCTCTCTCTCTCTCTCTCCCCAACAGTCTCCTGCCTCTTCCACTAGTAACCCATTCATTATCATTCAGGATTCAGTAGAGGGGTAAACGGTGTAGCTATGAGGCTACCATCGCTAACAAGTAATGAAGTTTTGTTAACATGTCAATCAGCATGGTGCTATAGTGTATGCCTAAACCACCACACACTCGCCTCAAACCGTGTCGAGCTGTTAAGTAATCTCAAGCAGACCTGCTTATGAACTTACTTATAATTCTGATTTCAAAATGAAACTGCTTCTGTTTGTAGCTATGCAATTTTTTTTTGGTCTAATTTACGTTTTGCTCAATTGTATAGTTTTAGGTATGCAGTTTGTATGATGCTAATTGGTGGGCTATCAGCTTTTATTACTTATTAGCTACCTTAGCCACGTAGCTCCAGTATGAGATTTTTTGAGGGACTGGTCATTGACTCAAAGACTACGTGTCTCACCTGCCATCGTGGGTGTAGATCTGCACGGGTGCGGCCAGAGGCTGAGTGGGCGGGGTCTGCTGGGTCACAGGGCTGGTGTGATTGGCTGGGCTGCTCTGAGCGGCAGGGCTGAGCTGTGTGCTTGTGTTGGGTGGAGGTGCTGTTGTAGTCGGTGGGACGCTGTTGGACAGGGTGGGCGGAGCTTGGCTGGACTGGGTGACCGGACTGGCCTGGGCCAGAGGACTCTGCTTTTCTGAGCTACCAGCAGAAGGAGTACTGTTCGCCTCTGGAACACACACACACACACACACACACACACACACACACAGACAGACACTGTATACAATATATGTTTTCTCATGAAAGACATTAAATGGATCCAAATATGCATGAAAAGAGTCATCAAAACTAGAGAGAAAGAAGAAAAGAGAGAGAGAGAGAGAGAGAGAGAGAGAGAGAGAGAGAGAGAAAGAGAGAGAGAGAGAGAGAGAGACAGAGAAAGAAAGAGAGATAAACAACTGAGAAGGAAAAGGCAGCGACACACAGTAAAAGAGAGGGGGAGAGAGGGAGGGAGCGAGAGAAAGAGAGAGAGAAAGAGAGAGAGAGGGAGACAGAGAATGCATGAAGCTTACATATAATAACAAAGGAAAATATATTTTGACAATATTACAATATTACAATAATGTAATAATACAATTAATACTACAGTAAAACAAAATACAGTGTCTTAACGGAAAATGCAACTATATTTTAGTATAACTATGAAATTATTGCATTGTTGGGTTCTACAAGTTACTGCTGTAAAAACACAGATTAGGATTAGACTGGGATTAGATTAGATGGTGAAGTGTGAGGTGTATGAACTCACCCTCCTGAGTGATGATGCGGAGTGTGACGCTCAGCCCCGCGTCCTTTATCAGTTTAACGATGTCTGCATGAGCCATGCTGACGATGGACTGATTATTCACCGCCAGAATACGGTCACCAACCTTCAGCTTCCCACAGCGATCTGCTGGACTGCCTTCTATAATCCGCCCGATTTTATGAGGAACAGCTGAGAGAGACAGAGAGAGAGAGAGAGAGAGAGAGAGAGAGGAGAGAGAGAGAGAGAGAGTAAAAAACTAAAAGTATTAGAATGCAAACCATAAAACATTCTGTCTTCTCATAGCTTTTCTCTCTACCTGACTCTCACTCTCTTTCCTTCATACTCACCTGTTCATTCTCTCTCTCCATCCCATCTTTTCCACTCACCCTTTCTCTCTGTCTCTCACTAAGACTTTCACTCTCACTCACACTGTCTTGGCCTCTTTCTTTCCCATTATCTGCGCATCTCCCTCTTTCACTCCCTCTCTCTTCCATCATTCGCTTTGTCTTTCTCTTCTAACTTCTCTCTCTGTCACTTTCGTCTCCACCTCTCTTCCTTTTCTTTTTCTTTTTTGCCCTTGTGTCATCTCTCTCTGTATCTCTCCCTCAGTCTTTCTCCCCCTCTCCCTTTCTCTCTCCCACTACTTACACTCTCTCCCTCCTTTTCTCTCTCTTTCCTTCTCTCTCTCCCCATTCTTTCCAACTTTTTCACCCCTGCTCTGCTCTCTCTTTCTGTCTCTCTCTCTCCCTCTCTCTCCTCTCTATTAAACTGATGCACCCACAGTCTCCTGCCTCTTCCACTAGTAACCCATTCATTATTAAAACGTAAAGCTTTAAAGCAGACCCTGAATTTTTAATAGCATTGTTCTACCTTGAAGCAATCTGCTTAAACTAGAATTGTCCCTCTGCCCCCTGTTTGGTGCTATCAGCAAAGACTGAACGGCATTAAAGGCCAGCCGAGAGCCGTAAATAATCACACTCACTGCAGCAGGGAGGGGAATTAGAGTTAGGATGTAAACAGAAGTGGCCCCCTGGCACTGATTTAGCATCAGAAAAGCACAGAAGTGTACCTTTAAAGGTACAGAGCTTAAACTTTCTGGGGTACAGTAGGTCTTTGGATTTCTCCAGCTACAACAAAATTTTATCTTGGGGTCCTGTAGTGAAGAATCTGAAGTCCAACAATAAGTGATACTCAAAAAAACAAATTTACATTATTTTCACACTTACACCAAATGTAGCTGATCAGTCAAGACATGTTTGGTGTTCGAAGTTTGCTTCTTTAGTTTTACACTGGCGCTATTAAGCTAACAAGTAATGGAAACTAATGAACACTAATTACCAAGCTGTTAGCTAATCTCAATTATAAAACGGATAGTTCTGGTCCTAAAATCTGATTGGCTGAGCCACGTTCGAAGCCGTTGTAAAATCCAGGACATACCATGGCTATGACTGCCTCACAACAACTGAACTCTGTATTACTGCGGCATATTGTATACGGCTCGAAAAACCCTTCTGCTGTTAATGGATTTATCTTTGACTCTAATGCTAATCGCACTGAGCACCGAGTGCTGAGTGTACTGATGAAGTAAGAACACGTTTTTGTTTAAACTGAGGGGCTGAAAACTTATTTTCTGAACTACATCTAGGCTGGTCAGCTAGCCAACAGGCTAACAGATAGCAAACATGCTAAATAACTCCAACATTAATATCACAGGCTTGAATTAAAGTAGTCATGATATGATTCACTGAAAGATGCAATATAAAAGTCTAAAAATGTCACCTGAATGGATTATACGCTTCAAATGTCTGTGTTTCAGTCAGAAGTAACATCAAACCCAGGCTGTATCCCAAACGGCTCCATACTCCCTAGCTAAATAATGTGCTGTGTAACATTAAGTTTAGAGATTCTAGCTTCTGCTGTCAAAAAGGTGCACTGCTTGTTGAGTATGAATGTATATGAATCCCAAATGACAATTTTTAGCAGTTTTACATTTTTACATTGTTGGTTGCTGCTGGAGCCAGTATTTAAATTCCTATATAGCTAGTGCACTATGTAGGGAGCAGGGAGCCATTTGAGATTCAGCCTCAGTGTGAGAAAAATGGCGTTGTCAGACTGGCAGAAGAAGACTCGCGGTGGTAATTTGGTGACCAAAAAGTACTTCTAAACTGAAAGTTTTTTGCATTAAACAGTGCTATGTTACATATATTCACTGTTATAACGCTTCGCGTCGTGCCAAAGAAAACTCTTCCCCATGATAAAATCGCAGTAACCCACAGCCTCTCGTGGCTTATTGCTTTAATAGACTTGCTTATGTGGTTTTCTGACACTGTATGACACACTGTTATCTATAAACATGGACAAAAGTACATTGCATAGCTAAAAAAACAGGAGTAGCAGCTGACGCTAATTGGTCGGGTATATACTTCTGTTACTTGTTAGCTAAATTAGCCAACCAGTCTACATTAGCCAAACAGTCTTGGTTGAGCAACCACATTCGAAGTACAGGAGGAAAACAAGGAGATGTACCCTGAAGGCCTTTACATACTAAGCGTGAATGATTTGTATTCAGACATTATTCATTTGAAAATATGCATAACTGCCAATGTTTTGCAGATCATTTTTCAGATGGTGAAAATGCAACAGCATTTTATTCGGGCCTCTGTTTCTCTTGCAGACTTTCACAGGTGGCATGAACTCACTTGAGCAATCGCTGTTGTCTCTGGCATTTCCATAGCAACAACTAAGAGGGCCGATCAGTTGTGTCCCAGCAAGCACAACTTTTTGACGAATGTCAGAAGCATTAGTTTGTTCTCTGCTTTGTTACGTGAGGAGCTGTAGCTCCTTAAAATATATTTTGCATTTTTGCGCAATTTCTACACATAAGATCTGCCCAGACTGACCAGCATTGGCCGCTGTTTCCGGCCTGTTCAGCGAGCTGATGATGACAAATCCGAAACCTTCGCTCTCCTTGCGCTGGATGATGACATCACTGGCCTGCAGGTTCTGACTGGCTGCCGTCTCGGTGGGGGCAGAGTTGTTGGAGAACGTTCCTGAATTGAAGTCGCTCCTGGGCGAGCTGTGTTGGGTGGAGATGGAGCCGGGACTGCGGCCGTTCTGAGGACACTGCTCACCTGAGGAGGGGAGATAGGGACGTATAAAGAGCCAGGCATGCAGAGAGCTTAATAGGAAAAGTTGGGTAAAGGATTCTCACAATTTTCATTTCACTGGAATTCTCCACAACTGACTTCACATCTCAGACTTCCAGGGTGAATAAACTTCATGAGCAAAACTTTGGTGAATTTTGACATGCATATTTGCGTCCTCTACTAATTGCGCTACTGCATTGGCTGTGCTGACCTCTGAAACACTGGCCCATCACAGCACTGGACCTCCAAACCAGAGGACACCTACAAACCTTTTACCACTTCTTGTGCAGTTAGCTTTTGTGCTTTTACTGTTTATGGTAAGGTGAGGTAGCTAGCTTGCAAACTGCAATGTTAGCTCCATGGCTAACTGTAGCTGCACACAAGTTACTCCCTGGTGCCAACCACACTAGTTATCTACAATATCACTGTGTAGCACTATACTGTGGCAAGTATATAGTTATCATATATAGAGCTATAAAATTATGTTCACTTCTGTGTTTTCCATTACATTGAGTCAAAGAACATTGGCTGCCACTGTTACAGGATGGTGATCCATATACATATGCACAGTTTGGAAAAATAAACTGGAACAGCAGTTTTGTTCTTACAGCAGAAAAAGAAAAAAAAAACTTAAAAGCACCCCCCACCAATAACTCCCTGAAACGCAGAGATCCAGAAGAACATTCATAATAAATGAGAAAATAGGCATTTAGAAAACATGCTGGGATTAAATTTGGACCCATCATTTGATCAGGGGACAAAATAAAATGGGGAGGACATGTTACCCTGGAGAACATAATCCCTCCAAGTTACACCCAGTCAAAAGCCTGATATGCAAAATAAATGTGTGCTGAATGTAGCATGACCAAACACTGAGACAAATTTACTTCACTGTGTATAGAAATAAACATCTGACTCTGATTCTGAGACACAGAGAGAATAAAAAGGAAGGAGCACAAGAGCAGCATGTAAAACAGAGTGTGGCCAGCTCCAGCTTGTCAAAAGCTTTTCTGTCACCAAACTCTGTGGGTTAAACAGAAGCTTCCGGCAACCACCCGCTCCTCTACAGCAGCAAAGACCACAGCAACAGACCACAGATGACAAGAAAAGAAGGGATGTGTCAGACAAAGTTGAGGATCAAGGAAAGATTTTCTCTCCTCTCTCTCTCTCTCTCTTACAGACAAAAACAAATAATCTAGCAGAAAGAAAAAGCTGCCCAGTGTCTATAGAACTATTAGCATTTTATCAGTAACATTTACAAGGATAAAATAACTTTAGTAATTTGTTAAAAGGCCTATATTCTTCACTCTAATTTCTCCCCTCCATTTAAAGTTATGTGGATTTATGACCATTTTCTAACCTCTCTTTCATAGAATTAAACAAGCTGTTTTTGTTACTGCACCTCATAGTCAGTCTAGACTACAACAACTCTGCTACAGACCATCTGCAGTAACAACATGCCTTATAACATCAGCATCTATGGGTGGGGCTAAACAACTAGGCTGAATATATAGGTGGACATACAGTACAGTACAATAGTTGTCGGTGAAGAAATTGTTTTAAATTGATTGATCTTGGCAGTAAGCATGTTTTTGCAGTGAAGAACAAGTAACAAGAATGTGTTCTTGTCAATAAAGTTATTAATATGTTGGTTAGAAGAATAAAGTTGGAAGAACAAATGTCTTTACAGAATGTCTTTTGTTCTCACAGTACTGTACAGAAATGTGTTCATGGTTGTGACATCACAACCACGAATAGTCTTTTAACAATGTCTGCATAGTACAGCAAACTCTTATTTCAAAAAGGCAAACAATATAATATGTCCCTTTATTATTTACTGAGGTAAATGTATACTGTATAGATAAAAATAATGCATAGCCACAACTTAGTGAGGCATGGGAACAAGATAATTAAGTCGCTGCCACGACTTTGTAAGGCATGGGAACGAGATCTTAATGCGTGGCCACAACTTAGTAAGGCGTGAAAACAAGATTCCCACGCGTTACTAAGTCGTGGCCATGCCTTAGGATCTCATTGCCACCTTTTAATAAGGTGTGGCCACGCTTATTTTGAATTATATGGGATGTCACCAGCAGGGCTCCTTAGTAAATACAGACTCTTGCTAACTTACACTACACCACTGTCCTCTCACCTCCAGGCTGCACTCTCCTCCGTATGGTCATTTTGACCTGGCCATTGCGGGCTGCCCCATGCATTAGATCGATGACGTAACGATGGGGTTTCCCTGCCACAGGGATGCCGTCCACAGAGAGCAGCTCATCTCCGGGGCGCAATCGGCCGTCTTTATCTGCTGGACTGTTCTCTATAATCGCTCCGATCAAGATCTGCACACAGCATTTCAGTACAGTTCAAACAGACACGCACTTTAATACAATGCTGTCTGAATGCACACCTACTACATTAAAGCACACTACTGTTTAAATGGACACACATTACATTTGGCACAGCAAAAGACTGCAGAACACTTTATCACAATACAATAAAAACAGACACCCTGCTGCTTTAACTGAATATTATTAAAAAGGCCACCCACTGCTTTAATATAACATAGCTCAAACGGATCCATTCTCTTTTAACACTACTGTATAAATGGACATTAGAAAAAAATTATGGAATAATGGAAATGTTCTACTTTAACACAAGTCAGTATGAATGGACACCTATTACTTTAACATCACATCATTCTAATGCATGACATAAAGCACTTTACATACATAAGTACTGTAACTTTGCTGTGGTACAAATGGCCTTAATTCACTCGCATGCAGACCTTTGAAATGTTCTAATTACGTTTTCTTAACACACGCTCAACTTCAATATGGCAGTTTTCTGCTAATTTTAGTGCACCATTTCCTTTTATTTTCTGAGTTTGACATGTTGAAAAAAAAAGATTAAAAAAAGTTAAAAAAAAAACTATGGAAAGCAACATTTCATGTTTTATTTTTTTTACATTATGTCAAATTCAGCAAATAAACAGTAAGTGTGCATCAAAATGTGCAGAAGTGTGTGGCTGAGGATGTGTTATTTTATTTTCACCTAGATAATCAGCAAAACATGTAATTTGACCAGGGATGTTCAAACTTCAAAGGAATGGCTCGGCAAAAATTAAAAATTTCCTTCTTAAATTTAGCATTAGAAGTACGAGACAAATGTTGTTAAAAAACACTAAAAGTCAACAGTTACCCCAATCTTTTTCATAAATACATTCCCAAAACTTCTCTCAGCCTGCTCTAACTGCATCCAGGTCTTCATTAAGGTGGTGAAGACTTGTCAATGTGAGTTAGAGGACAGTATGGTGTACTGTGAGCTCTAAAATTAACCAAACTTCACCATGTAGTTGAACTCAGCAGGCAGCTATTTTAGACAGGTGTTCTGCCGAATTCTGTAGCGTCCATATGCCTGCGTGATGCGCGTGCACACAAACAGAAGGCGGAATTTGGCACAACAACTGTTGTCTAAAGTGCCTACCCACAGCAATCTGCTACATGATGAAGTTTTGTTCATTTTTATAGTTCACAGTAAGTTGTTCTGTGTCCTGGACAAGTCTGCACAACCTTAATGAAGATCTGGCTGTAGTTTGAGCAGGCTGAGAAAAGTTTTGGGGATGTACTGACAGAAAAAAATTGGGTGATTATTAACTTTTAGTGTTTGTTAGTAATATTAGCTTATAGCACCATTGTAAACAAAGAAGCAACATTTGCACACCAAACATGTGTTGGCTGATCAACCACATACGGAGTAAGGAGAAAATTGGGGAAATCTGATTTTTCGCTGAACCATTCTTTCAACTTTAATACTGTACAAATACCCATTATGTTTGCACAACATTGTTCAAATGGTCATATTTTACTTTAAGACAACCCCATCCAAACCAAGAAACACAGTTTAAACACAGTACTGTACAAATGGACACTAAGGCCTAATACTTTAAGATAATTCTGTATGAATGGACACCTATTACTCTAATACAATATCATTCACACTGATACTGTCACATTGATATAGCACTGATCAAATGCACAGGTACTGCTTTATCACAATAATCTATGTACATCCACTGTTTTAACACCATGTTCACTAGTTTAGAGTAAATTTGTTTGAATGGACACTCTCTCCTTTACACAACATAAATGGACAAATAGCCTCACAATACCTTATCATAATACTGTTTAAATGGACAGGTATTTTTTTAAATCAATAATATATGGGCACCAGCAGCTTTAACAGAGTTTTATTCTCATAGAAATGCACCATATAGTGTATAAGCAGAATGCAAGTGAACCGCACATGGAGCAGAGGACAGGAGCATTAATCAGACACTGTAGTGAAATGTACTGTATATTAGCGTCCGGGTGTCTGAGTTTGAGCTTGTTAGTTGAAGGCCACGAGCAGAAGCGAGTGTGAGAATGTGCGTATGTGTTAGTTTCAGACAGTGAGTTTCCTCATCCTTAATTAAAATTCCTTTGTATGTCTGCCAGAGCAGAACTGCTCACACTTTAATCAACACTGCAGTCCGCACTGCCGCATACACCTCACATCTGGCTAAATGTTCCTCATTCTTTTACTTTTTAGCATGACTCCGATGTGTATTGTTATTAAATCATTTTAATAATATACGCTGATGAGCCAAAATAACATGACCATCTGCCTAATATGCTGCTATGCTCAGCATGCCACCGAAACAGCTCGAATCGCAGAGGAATGGACTCTACAAGTCCTTTAACTCTTATAAGTTGCAAGGTGGATCTGCAACAGATCTCTTGTTCTAGCATATTCTACAGATGCTGAATTGAACTAAGATCTGGGGAACCTGAAGGCCAGAGCAACACCTTAAATCTTCATCATCTTCCTCAAACCATTCCTAAACAATGTGTATAGTGTGACAGGGTGCATTATCCTGCTGAAAGAGGCCACTGCCATCAGGAATATCACTGCCATGTAGGGGTGTACCTGGTATGTACAAATGTTTAGGTAGGTTGCAAGTGTCAAACTGACATTAATGTGGAGGACCATGCACCCTCCAATGGCTTGTCTTCTTCCCACAGTGCATCCTGGTTCCATCACTTCCCCAGGACAACAGCCTGTCACCAGTTCATGGTTTGTCCTTCCTCAGACCACTATCAGTAGGTACTCACCACTGCTGACTGGGAGCACCTCACAACCTGTGCCACTATGGAGATGCTCTGGCCAAGTCTGGCCATAACAATTTGACTCTTGTGAAAGTCACTCAAGTCTTCACCTCTGTTATTCATCTGTGAGTGGTCATAATGTTTTGGCTCATCAGTGTATGTACCACACTGTGCAAAAGTCAAAGATCACCTTATTTCATTTACAGAAATTAAATAAATGAAGGGTGGTCTCTGACATTTGCACAGTACTTTACTTTTTGTGAGAACTTTTTTTTTTAGTCTTCTAGTTCATTTCTTTGTCGTTGTTGTTGTTTTCTTGTCTGACGTTCAGGTTTCTCCATATGCCACATATGGTAACTAAACATACTCAACACAGGAAACTGCATGCAATGTATTGTTTTTCATATAGAATCAATGTATATTTTTGGATCAAGTAAATTCAAAGCACTGTCCATGTAAAGCACTATAAAGCAAAATTAGCTCATAGCTACTAGTTGTGGTGATACATGTTTTGTCACCAGAGATTTGTGCAAACCCAGTTCTAGTTGAGACAGTATGTGAAATGCAAACAAAACAAAAAGCAATGTTAAGCTAATTATTATCTGTATTTAATAGAAAACAGCACAACAATACCATATTTGACGTTGTACCTTTAACTTCATTGTTTTTTGTCAATATACACTCATTCCAAATACGATGTCTGCAAGAAAAGCTGAGACAGGAGTATGTTTAACACTGTGTTACATCACCTGTCCATTTAACATCACTTAATAATCATTTGTAGACACAAACTGATCCATTTTTGAAAGCAGATTTTTTGTAATTCTTTATTTATACAAGTCTTCAGCTGTGCAACTGAATGGGGCCTTTTTGACAGGAAAGCCAGTCTAGCGCCAGTTAAAACACGTGCAGAATGTGACTTTTTCATGTTGAAATATGCATGGATGTCCCTGAAAAAGTTGCTACCTAAAAGGCAGCATATGGTGCCCCAAAATGTGTATATATCTTTCAGCTTTCACAGATGTGCAAGTAACCCATGCCATGGGTACTTATACACTCTATACGATGACAGATGCTGCCTTTTGTACTTTACGCTGGTAACAATTTGGATGGTCCTGTTCTTCCTTGACGCAGAGAATTCAACATCCCTTATTTCCTTAAACAGTCTGAAAGATGGACTCGGCGGACCACAATACATGTTTCCACTGTGCATCAGTCCATTTCAAATGACCTTGAGTCCATCCAGAGTAGTTGCCAGTGTTTCTGGATGTTATTAACATATGGCTTCCATTGTGCATAGAACAGTGTTAACTTGTATTTGTGGATACAGCATCGAACAGTGTTTATTGACAAGTTTGTCAAAATATTCCCAAGCCCATGCGGTGATCTCTATCGCAGTAGCATGCTGGTTTCTAAACAGGTGGATTATTTGCTGATGCATTTTTTGTCAAAGTGGTGAGCCTCAACCCATCCTTGCTCATAAAAGACTAGGCTATTCCTGGATGCTCCTTTTATACCCAAGCATGATTGTATCACCTCTTTACAATGTTTTCTGAATATTTAACAACGTCCCTAGTCCTAAATTACCCCGTCCAACCTTTTTGGAATATCAATTTCAGAATGAGCGTACATTTACGAAAGACAATAACATTGATGAGATAGATATCCTGTCTTTATACTGCTTTTGTTTAAATACAGGTCAAAGTGGATTTACAAATCATTGCTTTCTATATTTATTTGCATTTCACATACTGTCCTGAATTTTTTGGTATTGGGTTTGCATCTGTTTTGTTGATGCTCCCTGATGACACAAACTAAATATACTAAACAAAACAGTTTTATCAGTGCTTGTGTGCGCATGTGTGTTAGTTCTAGAGTACGAGCCTTCTCTTGAGCCTCCGGACTCACAGGCTGTCCCGCCTCCTCTCCGCCCAGGATCCGGAAACCAAATCCTGATTTCTCTCTCCGCAGATTCACCTCCACCTCCTGGAACTCGGCTGCCATGGAAACAGAACACAGGTTAGAAGTCGAAAGTCTATACGTCGAAACATATACATCTTATTCTTCCTTACACGGTACAGGGGCTGTCAAAGGTTTGGGAACACCCAAAGGTTAAAAGTCCTTTGGTCCATATTATGCTCTCTGTCTCTTTTCAGACACTTTTGTTTTTATTATTTGATATAATTCCCGTGCATATATCCACTTCAAACTTACATAACATTCTAACTTTGTACTAATAAATATTGTACTTTTACTCAATTACATTTCCAAGACAAAACATATTTTCACTCCTTACATTTTCATTTAGACCTTCACAGAAGTCAGAGAATCTCAAAATCTTAAAGACTAGGTCTTCATATAGTACCCATACTTTCACTTAAAGGGAAATTCCAATGGTTTTTTTCCATAATATGTTCTCTTAGTTTTCCTGAGTGCAAATCTGAAAACATTTTTAAAATGAGGTCAAAGTTTTTATTTATCATACAGTGACGAGAAACGTGTTTTCTGACATTTTTGTTTTTGTGATTTAAAATACTTCCAGCGCCTATATCTACTTCAAACTTACACACAAAATATATTTTGACTTTGTACTAATAAATATGACCAAATAGTATGTATTCATATGCATAAAAAAAGATGTTGATGATGTTTAAAGCGAAACTGATAAGGAAATAAAAGGTCAAACATCATATTAAAACATGTATACATGTAAATTTTAAAAATAGAAATAAATCAATTTCTACATATTCATGCAAGTAGCACTCATAATGAAGGTGAAGGAGATTCCTAAATTTCTCAGGGACAATACTGTTAAACAACACTCGAATGGATGAAGCAGAGCCCTAGACCTTAAGCCTCCCTGTCAGTAGAACTGTTTCGCTAATATACAATTGGAAAGTTCATGGAAGCACAACTATCAGGTGCGCCATGCAACATTTTCCTTACACTAACGATATGGAGGGTAAAGCAAACCCATCAGTCACCTGAAAAGAGTTGCAGGATGACCTGAAAGCTGCAGGAACTACAGTTGCATAGAGAACAATAAGCAATAAACTGGACCGCAATCATATCTCTTCCTTCCTACAACCCATGCAAAACTCCTCTGCTAAAGGAGCACAGAGATATGCATCTAAAATTTGCACCCAAGCACTTAGACAAATCGGAACTCTTTTGAAACAATGTACTCTGATCAGAATGAACAATACATAGAACTAATAAGTTCAGCTCATCATGTTTGGACAAAAAAGGTTCTGTATATGATCCTGAGAACACAGTGAAACATGACGGTGGGAGCATCATGACTTGGGGCTGCTTCTCTGCAAATGGTACTGAGGCATTAAGCTGATTTATGGTTCTGACTGTAGATAATGTTAGGCAATACATATAAATCATGTTTAAATAATAATAAAAAAAAAACAAAAACAAAAACCAACAAAGCAACAACATTTTTTTTAATTTTTTCATTTTCTCCCCACAATTTTTGAAATCCAACTCTTCAGTTTTCAGCACTCACCTTGATTCTTTTCCGTGTTATTTTTTCCCAAACATCCATAAATGTTTTTGGTAGGTTAAATTTTATTTTCTTATTCTCCAAACTGCTTATCTTTTAGCAGATGAGACTCACCTCCTCTGTCAGAACTTCAAGTTCTTTTAGAGAGATTTTTATTTTTGTTCTGCTAGTCTAAACATGCTCTAAATGGATCTGCACTATAAAGCCTCTTTTATTCAAACTAGCCAGTTTGCATGTATAAACAGTAGGTTATAGTAAATTCATCTGCGCTCACTAAATTTTAGCATGTGGGTATGTTCTTCAGTACATCTCTTTTAAATTTAAAAGAAAAATATGCTAAAATATAAGAAAGTGTATGCAAATGCATGTTCTCTCACTAGCTTAGGGAGGAGGGGGTTAAGAAAGTTTTGATGGGCTAAATCAAACATTCAGTGTAAGCTTAGTAAAAGCCAAACTTTGGGCAGCTCTGCTCTACATAAACCTGATTAGGCTTTATTATGGAACATTACTGAAGACCAACAAAGAATGATCATTTGTATTTAAAACATCTGGAAAAGCTAAGTATCTCTAAACCTTGCCAGGCACTGTAGACATATTTCAGCATTTTATTCCTGACAGACAGACACATCTTGGGTAGAAAAGCGAGTGTGTGTTTAAAAGCACTTGAAAAATGACATTCGGTACCAACAACCCACACAAGAACATACTGAACAAACTGAGTCACAGCTGATTCAAGCTTTTATCCACAAGGTTTATATCCAAAACGTGTTCAGCCAGCACTCCATAGAGAACAGCTTGTATTTGATGTCAACCATCATCACATGAGCTGATTTTTCAGATTTTTTAATTCCACAGATTTTTTTAAAAAACTGCAATTCAGTGATATTTGATACAGTAACTTTCGGTGAGGGAGCCTTTAGAGACATTAAACTTAGACATCTGCTTACTAATACCACCTCCACCGTGAACAGTTTGAAACAACTAAACAACTGAAACTAGTGCCTAGAGTGGGGTCCAAGAGACCACACTGAAAATCTGGCATTTTTTTTCATGGAAATAAACAACAGAAAGTTTGAGGATTTGGAAAAACGTAGAAAAGTTATGAAGAAATTCTGAAATCCTGAAATTCATAGAAATATTTAAAAAAATCTAACTTTTTACTCAAATTATTATGCCGATAATATCCTTTGTAAGGAAGAACTTAGAAATAACATTTATATATAATATTTATACACAGTCGAGTATGGCAGCATTATGGTCAGGGGAATGTTTTTGTGGTATTCTCTGGGCCCACTCATCCATGTAGAAGGCACTCTCAACCAATTTGGGTATGAATCCATGCTTGCAGATTACGTACACCCATACATGCTTAATGTCTTCCCATGGGCGGATGGGATCATCCAGGAAGACGATGCGACATGTCACCTGGCTAGAAATGTCATTGGTTGGAAGACCATGACCAAGACTTCCAAGTACTACCCTGGCCCCCTCATTCCGCAGACTTGAACCCAATTGAGCATCTGTGGGACCACCTCCATCGTTGTGTTTGCTCTATGGATCCCCCCCACCACCCTCCAGCAGCTGTGGGATGCACTGCAGTCAGCATGGCTCCAGATACCTGTGACAACCTGCCAGGATTGAGTCACTCCCAGCCCAGCTAGCTGCTGTCTGTGCTGCATGCGGCAGTTACTCTGGATATTAGCTGGTGGTCATAATAATAACTGGTCATAATAATAACTCTATTATATATTTATATATAAGCATTTTCGCTAGTGTTCTCAGACTTTGGAACCTGACTATATATATTAGTTCATTACAAAACAAAATGAAAACTGGAATAAACCTGAAATGCCTCCTTCCCTCAGTCATAAACAGAGTTTAGTGGAAGAGATTTTCAGGTTATGATTGTTATTGTTATTTTCTGCTGTTGGGAAATGTGTAGGTATATGTGTGTGATTTGCTCTGTCTGATGGTCACTCACCTGAGGGGTCAGCTGGATAACCGGGCCGAGGCAAGCCTGGCTCTGAAAGAGAGGCAGCAGGAAGAGCCCATAAATCACAGCTTTAACACACACACACACACACACACACACACACACACACACACACACACTCTCTCACATATGCATTTACATTTTGTCACTGTTGTAAAAAAAAAACATAGAAATGGTGACTTTATCAGTGAAAAAACTGCACAGTGAAGCTGTGCAAAATGAACATAGCCTCGAAAAAGTCTCAGATATAATGATACATAATGATATATGTGGTACTGTACATCCAGTATAAATATACTACCCTGCAAAGGTTAAAGACCACACTTCATTTATTTAATTTCCAGTCAAAACAGCCATTAAGTAAAAGTTTTTCATTTTTCAGCATCAGAGAAAATGCAGAAAAAAACATATTTAACAATTTCACAGAATAACACAGAATAACAACTAAATATAATAGATTTCAGTATTTAGTTTGTCCAATTTTTGCTTCTATTGAAGCTTCCGCTCTTTTTTAGAAGACTTGCTTCCAGTTTTTCAAAGAAATCTGCAGGGATATTTTTCCACACCTGCAAATTTCAGTCTTTGTTGCATTTTTACTTCTCACAATCCCAAAACACATCTACTGATCCTCAGTAATCCCAAACTCATTCAGTAATGCTGAAGTCTGGGCTCGGGGGTGGTCAGTCTGTTATGTTGAGCACATCTGCAGCTTCTTTGGTGATGATCTGCAATGCCCCTCCCCCTTTCTCAGTAACAGCTTCTTGACAGCTACACATCCTTTCAGATTTATTATGTTGAGTTGTCTTCTCACAGTGGAAGGATGGACAGAAACACCTGTGGATTATTTAGAATCTGAAGCAGAGTAGAGCTTGATTTTCTCCTCCCTCTCAAAGATGAGAGCTTTAAGTTCTGTTTATTGGATGGTCACAGTTGTAGGGATCTACACAGATCTTCCACAGCTGTAAGGAGTTTTATCATTTTTTGGAACTCCAGGATTGGAAACTCCTGTTCTTTCACTGCTTTTCCTTTGACTTCTCCCTTCCTTATGGAAGCTGATTATCTTACATCTAATCTCCTCAGAAATATCTTCTAAAAAATGTACTTGTACTTAATGGCTGTTTTATAAAACAGTGTAGCGGTACCAAACATGTTTGGTTTTTCAGGAACCAGGCCCGCTAATTCTTTTCATTTTAACACAAGACAGAATGAAAAGGGTTTGTATATGCATGTAGGAGTGAGAAAAAAAGAGATACACAGAAAATAAACAATAGTGCATTGAATTTGCTTCATGCAGCATTGCACATCATTTCCACATCAATAATATATATTACACCAGCACAGTTATGTACAACCAATGTACACAACAGAACTAAGGAAATTCAAACCACTGGTTTTTCAGACAGACAGAAAGAGAAAAGAATAACAGGACAGAGCACGGCTCTCATCACAGAACCAACTGTTTTTAGCTCCATTACTCTAAATACTGAACAACATGTTTCTGGTACACAGGAAGCGACAAATAAAAGCTTAAACACGCTGAGTCACAGCCGCTACAGGCCTTTATCCCAGACATTTCTGACACTTTATTTTTAATTCATGTCTGAAACGCATTCACCCAGCTCCTAATAAAGGACACCACATATCTGATCGCAACTGGAGTTCGGTACCGAATCTGAAATATTAACATTTGATTAGAGCACAGAATTTATGAGTCTGCCACTATTAGCTTTATTTACCAATGAACTAAAATACTGTGAACAACTGGTAAATGGAACACTGAACAGTCTGTACAAGTTAAAGTTATAGTCAGTAATAACAAAAGTGTGCTAGAACTTTATATTAGCCCCTTAAATGGCCAGGACCCACCAGCAGGGCCAAAGTTTAACTACACACTTCAATGGCCTGAGAATAATTCAGCCAGTTTGCATTGTTGTCCATGTAGTTACTGAAAAATAAGCCATAGTGTGGGATTTTAAAGGGGTTCATTTTTGCTAGAATTGCACTGAAACAAAATGAGAAATTCTGTGGAAAGTGTACATTTTGCCATGTTTTTGTCATTTTTTGATATTGAAACAAACGGCTAAAAGTCAGAAGTGCAGACTTGAACCCCTGGACACAGAATGTAAATCAAAAGTAATTCATTACGTAGCAAGCTAAGTAACTACTTATGCATTATTACATTTCAATAATTATGTAATGTAAAAATATAAATGCATAGCAAAACAAAAGTAGTACTTCTACACACTCAACGGTTGAGGCTATGTTTTTCATGGCTTTTGAAGCTAAAGTCTATGAAATTAAATATCAATGCTAACAAAATACTGCTTTCTTTTTTGAATTTCTTTAAATTATACTACCAGTATAGATTTAAAGGGGAATTCCACCAAATTTTTACAATATAAAAATACAAACTTCAGAGATTTTGATATGAAATAGTGCAATGGTGCAAACTCGCAGTCATAGCATATACAAGAGGACCTACAGATGTCTTCTGGAGTTTTATATGTAATGGTAATGATAATAAAATTTTGCTGTGCAAAAGGCAGGACTCTGGGGTGGTCAGTCCTAGTCCCAGTGCCAGAGCTTAATCATTAGTGGGGCATTCAAAAATCATGGAGGGGTGGGTCGGGGAAGCAGTCTATCCATGCAGCACAAAAAAAGGTAAGAAAATATGGGCTGAAAAATGCACAGTAAATCTGTCCAAACGAGCCACACATTCAAGAGGAAATCAACAGGACAGTCACACTCATAGCCGATTACCAAAGATCTAGCCATTTTAGAAAATCCGTCTGCTGATGCATCTTCCCTCTTGTGTTAGTCAGTAGTCTCTTATAAAAGCCATCACAGCACAAGGTTTACTTTCACTTTGTTTTTTGCCACGTGCCACTATAAAAGTGTATATGGCGTATAATGGGTTTAGTGCGGCATGAAGATTGGTTGGTGGGGCATTGTTCCATTAAATGACCTCCTGACACAGGGCCATTGTTCTGACAACACCAGAAGCTTCTTTGTTGAATTTGCAAAAGGTCTTCTTTTTCGTCTATTTCCTTTTCTCAGTAACGGCTTCTTGACAGCTGCACACCCTTTCAGATTCATAGTGTTGAGTTGTCTTCTCACAGTGGAAGGATGGACAGAAACACCTGTGGATTTTTTCAGATGTGATGCAAGAGTGAAGCTTGATTTTCTCCTCTCTCTCAGAGATGACAGCTTTAAGTACTGTTTATCTGATGGTGACAGCTTTGGTGGTTTACTAGGTCTTTTTGTTGGATTCCAGTTTTGGAAATAATGAAAGGCTGCTTTCTGACTTTTGCACAGTGCTGTATGCTTTAGTGTAAAATCTTCTCCAACATATTGTGAAATGATGTCTGATATCAGGCAGTGTAGTCATAAACAGTTCATGTAATAACCTTGTGCGAGGCAGCATTGAACTCTTCAGATAAATAATGTTGTTATTCATATTTATGGGCTTTTATACCATCAACAAAAGTGAACGATTCTGGTCTACAAGCAGCTGAAGGCCACAGTATGTCATAAGCAGTAAGCAATAACATTAAAAATAATGTTTTCCTGTGAAGTAAACTATACTTTTATACTTGCAGTAGGTTTAAAGAGCTTCTGAATGATGTGTAAGGTCAAGGCTGTGTGTATGGCTTATTCCCCTTTACTGTACTTGAGTACTTGTACATGTACAGAGTGTACTTGTATAAATAGTGTTTACAGAATTACAAATTACAGAAACATTCAGGCATTCAGCCAAGTCTCTAAACCTCTTTCAGATATTTCTATTGGTGAGCAGGTGCAAGATAGTTATGCTTTTCCATGAGGTAACTGACTCATAATCAAAGTAAAGAATAAAAGACACAAAGTCAGTGTGAATGGGAAATTATAATGCATTCTCCGTCCATACCGTGACGTATTTGCAAGTGAAACACGATATCAGGGAGCTTGCTGAGTGGTTTCTCTCAGTGATAAGGATACCCTAATAGTGGTTTCAGTATTTGAATTCTGGCATTTCGAACGGTTAACCGAATACTCAAGTGCCTGTGCACATCACGTTGTGTTTTTTTTTGAACGTGGAAAAACGTGAGGTGCACTGCACGGCCTTTTTTCTTGGAGGTTCACACTGCATTTTGTGACCTGTTCTCCCTCTTGATAAGCAACAGTAGTGTCTGAACCTTCAATTAGCTGTGCTCTCTGGCTCCTGTCTTGATATGTACAGGCTTAAAACTCTGGCGCTGCTCTTGTAGAAAGTGATATACTATTAAATAGTAAGTGTGGTGCTGCTAGCAGAAAGAAGCTGAACTAAACTGCTTTTTTGTTTACATCAGGATTTAGTGAATTTAGTCAAATCATACAGTTGAGGCTAACTAGCTACTGCAATCTCCCTCCACTACAGCTAAAGGCCCACCTTCCTTTTAATCTGATTGGTCAGCACAGAAAATTGCTAATGACAGAGGTTACCTGACCACTTCAACTTTCTCCCACTCTGGCTCATCACAAATGCCAGCCAACAATAACAAATAGCAAAACTCTCCTATTGAAAACTACTACAAAAAGCATCTCGCTCCACAAACATGAAATAAGCCACTAATAAATAATCTTAATAAACTAAAGAAATTAACCTTAAAACTAGTAAATAACATGAATTTTGGCAATGTTGAACTGTAAGAATCAAATTTAAAGCGAAGAGACCCAAAGCTACATCACAAATGAACTTGTCTTTGCACACAAAACTGGCGATGATGAAGATTTCAGATCACAGACTTCAGAGCGAATAAATTTTGTGTGCAAAACTTTGTGTCAAGTTCAACATTGAACTTTGGCACACAAATTCACACCATCAATCACCTGCATGTTTCCCTGTTGCTAAGCAACAATAGTGTCGTAACTGACAATCAGCTATGCTAGCTGGCTATCATTTTGATATGTGTTAATTCACACTTAAAATACAAATATAAATCACTGAATCAACCCAGCCATCAACTACAGATTACCTCTTAGGCTTGCAGCACACCACAGATGAATGTAAAGGACTGTGTTTTCATTTCATAATCATACATTACAAAACATTATATCTTGTCAAGTGAAATAATCCTAAATCTAGTCAATATATCTAGTTAATATTTCTCATTGTGAGATTTTCTAAGAAGATCGGATTAATTTTATCTAGTTAAATTTTCTTCCGTTAAGCACCATTTCTTGCAACAAGCAAAATGATCAGCCAATGGAATAAGATAATAAGAAGTAAATACCTAGAAATGAATTACATCTTGTTCTCATAATAAGCCATGTTAGATATACTGACTAGATTTAAGATGATTTCACTTGCAAAGATTATTATTTTTACAGTGTAACATTATAAAATATTTCCTCAGTAAGATATTCAAAAACTTCATTTCAAAATGATTTTTGAATTGCAAAAATTATTTAAATTTTTCATTGAGAATTTTAAACAGCATTCTTTTAAAATGAGAAAACAGAAGAGAAAAATGGTTAAAACACCCATTCCTAGCCATGACCCCAGCAGGTCTCAGTGTTTGGGGGACATTTACTTACGCCTACTCTCATACATAGCCCTGGACTTGGAGTACAGGTCATAGGGGTCAGGTTTGCTGAGGTCAAAGCCCTGGGGGGGCTCTGTAGCTGAGGGCCAGTGCAGGTAGGGGGCGCTGTGGGGGAGGGCAGGAGCAGAAAGACTGCTCTGGGGGTCCCAGTGGTCCAAAACCTGTAAATACAGTGTCAGACAGATCAACACCCCACCCACAGGGACCATCCTGGAACATGCTCCTATGTGTATCTACAGAAAGGTTTGGTGAAAAATCAAATAGGCACAATTTTTCCATTAACCCAAATGTAGTCAACCAGCCAAGACATGTTTAGTATCTGAAGTTCACCTCTTTTTCTTTTGCACTGCAGCTACAAAGCTAACAAATAATGGAAGCTTATACCCCATCAATTAGCATGGTGCTAACTGCATGCCTAAATCATCACTTGTGTCAAGCAGTGGCCAGTTGTTAAAAAGGCACTGTAGCCAAAATGAGAAATGTTGCCATTGATACAGCCTAATTGGCTCCTAGAGAGGTGTCACACCTGTCTGGGTGAGATTTTGCAGTTTAAAAACTAGGAAAATCTCCTTCTGATGCATTTTGAAGGTCATATGAGTAAGAGGGTGGGCTTTTTTCTTTTTTTCCGCTAGCTGACTAATGCAGCAGTTATCAAGATAGCCAGCATTACTGCTAGCAGCCAGAATATCATGTCTGTATTTATTAGCTTCTACATCAGTGGTACATCAGTATCACTGTGGGGGGCTTCCCAGTGGCTGTATGACGTATTTTCGGATGCTGGGTATTGTAGGGTGAGACCATTAATGGATGAAAACACAACAAGGATATAAAATCGTGAATTTTATCAAACCAATGATGCTAAGAGTTGCAATTCTGCGCTGCAGAATATTACATAACATAACAAATAACCAGAGGGACGTTCTAGGCCTTCAGATTTCTGTGAAGCCAAAAAATACATGTCTGTAATTAGTAGTTTATTTTTATTCACATATTTACAAGTATTGTCATAATACACCTTTTGATTTTTTCATTGTTTAATATTGGTTGGAAACAAAAGGTAGAAATTCATGAACTACTCAACAGAAAATTATCTAATCAGAAGATTTTTTTTCTGTGGTCCTTAGGTAGATACAGCCAAGGCAAGCTCTCCCATTGGTTAGGACTTTAGGAGCTGGACTGAAGGGCTTGTGCATTAGATTAACTACCAGCATAATTAGGGAGTGCCAGTGGAATTTCTAGAACCAACAAATGTCACTCTAGGCCTTCTGGAAGTCCTAGATAAGTCTCTAACTATGAGTGGCAGCCCAACCAGTGTATTTCAATCAGCTAGAAATGGAAAACAGCTCCTTACTGAAAGGGTCACTATAAAACTTCCATACAAAGTAAAATATGTCAATGTCTGTTACAAGCTTCAACTAAAACAGGTAATGTCTTTAATAAGCTTCCATTTTTAATCTGGAATGTGCAAAAAATATTCACAGGAATTGCTGTTAGCTTAGCGTTAACATACTAGTAGAATCTCATAGTTTGGTCATTTATAGCCCAAACTGAAGGCCTAGCTCTAAAAGCTAGGCTTGCCACTGCAATTAACACATTAAATGCTAGTTTCAGGCCAGAATGTATCTTCCAGTAAATCTCTAAGAGTCTTGCTTATGTGGTTTCTGACACTGACTATGACATACTGTTAACAGTAGATAGATAACAGTATGTCATACAGTGTCAGTTTGAGGCTGATGATTTTGGTATGCAGTTAACACCATGCTAATCGGTGGCTTTAAGCTTCCTTGTTAGCTAAGTTAGTCTCAATGCTTTAATGCAAAACTAACCAAACAAACTTCAGACACCAAACATGTCTTAGCTAATCGACTACATCTGAGATAAAGGGGGGAAATGGGGTTTGATTTTTGGCCAGACTATTCCCTAAGGTTCTAAAATCACTCAGTAATTAGCCTTTGCTTATGTGTACACAGCAGTCATTTTGCTGTGCTATTAGCAATTTCGAATGCTAGAATGCTTCTTGCTATGAGCCCATGAAGGACGAGGTCAGCAGTAATTTTCTAAACTGGTTTAAACACTTGAGTAAACAACACTTGCACTTTGTGCTATTTCACATAAACTGCTTCTGAAAGACCTCCCCCTCCAAATAAATAAATAAATAAATAAATAAACAAACATCTAAAGAATGGTTTTGGCAATGATGCAGAGAGAACAGTGCACACACAGAATTGTAAGCAGGTGCAGAAGCTGCAGAAGCTGGTCTTCCACCGACTTTGCCTAATAACATTCGGAGCGCAGCGGAAGCCGGAGCAACGGAGGGATAATTAAAGGAGGCAGGAGGGAAGAAAGAACGGAGCGGAGATGAAAAAGATGCCAGGTCTTATCAGAGCGGGTCACTGTTAGCGTGTTAATCTGACAGGGTGGCAGTGCGCGATGCAAAACGGCTCAGGAAAGGAGCAGATTAAAAAATGTCAGTGTGTCTTCGTCACTGCAAGGCAATCACCAAACATCACAGAGATCCTCACACACACACATTCATACACACATACGGTCAGTTACTACTGACAGGACAGTTTTTGAAGCAAATGTGATAACAGAGAGTCTTTCCAGGAGCACTGATTCTCAGAGGTGGGTGGCAACTAGTGCCTTTTACTCAGTTATGATGGATTTGTACCTTTCTGAGTGTTTTCAAATGATACCTTTACTTCCACTCAAGTATATTAGTGAGTGAAGGAATCTACTTTCTACTCAGTTGCATTTTAGTCATTAGCATTTCATTCCTTTGTGGGCTTAATTTCACTCTGCTGTGCTGGTTCAGCACCTGTACTGCTCCACTGCTGCTCGTACAGAGATGTGGGAAGGTGTTAGAAATTGGAGCTGCTGAAATTTAAAGCAGCATCTATGTGACATGATGTGCAAAATGATTTGCCTTTTTTATTTGATTTTTTTTTGATATTTTACATCAGACACAGCGCGTCATAATATGAGATAATGTGGCGAGAGATGACAACACGGCATATGAAAAGTGACACATCAAACAGCTGATGCCCACCCTGCTCACTACACTCTCCCTCCTTCAGGAAGAACTGTGTCACTCTTATAGTCACGTGCAGAGATTCAGCACTCTAACACACACTGAGTTGGATATATAATGGTTGATAAAAAAAAGAACAAATAAATAAACGTATCCAAAATATTTTTAAGACATTATTATGTGTAAAAACAATATTAGGCTGAAATCTTATCTGTTTAGCCACCATGACAACTTCTGTTAGGACTGACTTTGGAACAGTAGCTATTACAGAACAAGAGTTCTTAAGTTTGTCGTCTTATTCTAACTTCAGATAAGACAAGAGCACAGTCCTAACTTCAGGACAACCCCAGTGGTGTCCTAACTTCAGTTTTAACCATCCATTTCTACTGTTTTTAGGTAACTGTGACAGGAAGCATAGTTCAGTATAACTTTAACTAGTATAATGATGTTATATTTATCGATTGTGAGATCCCAGACACTGCAGACACTGATCTTCACCATCTCCTCTTATTACCTTTTTGTGTTAAAGTTCATGAAAACTCAAATGAAGTGTTACAGTGATGGTGGTGAATAATTAGACAGAGTTGAATGTGTGGTTGTTTAAAAGAAAGAACAACATATCATGGCTCGGAGGCCAGCTAAAGTTCTGGGAAATGGAAAATGAAAGGAGCGTCAACACTCTGACAAACAGCAGGGGACGCTCTCACAATATTCTTAACCTCCTCTGTTGATTCTGTTTTGGTGGACTTTTGAACAAATGAAGGGGATGCTCCTCCCACAAAGGTATCCTTTTATAGCAACTGTTGCCAAGATGGATACATTTAGCAAAGTATCCTAGTGAACTGAGGATAGAGTTTAGATTTGCTACAAATCACTGAGTTTTTTAGTTTAAAATGCTGCGCTACTGAGGCCAAACTGTGTTGTTGTAGCTACTCGAAACTGAGCAAACTGGACAAAAAATCTGTCACTATGCTAACATCAGCTTGATTACAGAGCAAATAAATGAACCTGATCTATCCTACATACGAAATAAACATCTGAAATGAAAAACAGTTGCAGTGTAAGTATTTTGACTGAAAGTATTATAGTGTGTCGTTAGGATGAATGTGATTTTTACCAGATTTCTGTAAAGCTTGTCAACCTAGCAACAGTAGGCATGAATGACGGTATGCAACACAGGGACTTAATGACACATGCATAAGCACTGAATCATGTAAAGAAAGCAACACTTAAGTATTATAAACAGCTTTGTGAGTATAAGAAAAGTTGGCATATGCTGTGTTTTTGAAATAAATAATACTGTATTGCTATTAGGGCATTTATAACACTGTTATGAAGCATCATTCCTGAGTAATGGAACTACTTTAACTCCAGTAGAAATACATAGACCTGAGAAACTTATGACGTCCATCTTATAAATTTGTAGACTCTTATGTCAATAAAACATCGGAATATCATATTTCATCTCGCAAACTGCTATGAAGCATCGTTTACAAGTAATGGAACTACTTTAGGTTAAGCTGAAACATATAGACCTGATACACTGTACAGTGTTCTTCTGCCTTGCTTTTTAATAGTGTTATGAATAGAACAAATGTCCTTCACATATAAAGGCCTTTATGGCAACACAATGTAATTTACACAGTATGTTATCTTGCAAATAGTGACATAACCTGTTTATGAATACACAAGTATTGCTCTATTAATTTATTCTATAGTGCTTACATATGTTTTATGAAGGCCCTACATAGGCAGCCTTTAAATAAAGTGTTACTTACTATTACTATATACAGCATGTTTTCTTATACACTACACATGTATTTATGTATGCATGCTGTCAGTCAAAAGTTTGAGTACATATGCTAAAAACCGGTAATTCATAATGATTTACATTGTAGAAGCTTATTCAGTAACATTTAAAGAAAAATATTAATAAGTTCAAATCATTTATATGGTTTAAAGCATAGATAGTCATATTAAATCTAGCTTCAGGCATGTTCACTCAGACATTATACCCATATGCATACTATACGTATGCTTATGCAGTGCATACACACAGTTATGCTGCTTTGCATGGCTTAATTCCAGCACAGCACAGTCAGTTTTTAATCCATAGCTAACAGCTAATCATTCCGAGTATTAATCTTCTATAATGTGACTGTGAGACTCCCCACGTAATTTTCACTGGTGAAAGGAAATGGGCTGTTTTCATATCCATCTGTGAATTGTCCTCCATATATTAGGCTGAATATTAAAACTCAGCTTGATATGAGTCTCTGGGCCTTTACTTCACTTCCTTTAACAACTTTTGTACCCGTTATTTGATTAATAAAGGAAAAGAAGAGGGGAAAAATGTTTCTGCTGTTGCTTTGGGCTGGGGGAAATTCTCTTGAGGCAAATGATCTTCAATTACACCTTAGCCAAGAACTGATAGCAATTAAAAGAAGAAAAACGGAGGAACTAAAGAGGGATAAGGACAAAGGAAGAAAACAGAGATGAAAAAGTACAGAGAAACTGTACTTAAGTTAAAGTATTATTGCTGTGTGTTTTTACATCAGGCACGTGTCAATATAAAAACATAATATCATAATAATTACCCAACCTTTTATCACAGTTTATGATATTTTTACAATGATATTGTTTTACGAAAAAATACCACATGTATAGCATAATATATTTACATGCATGTTCTAAATATCATTTTCAAAAGCAATAATGTATTGTGGTTATACAGTACTGTGTAAAACACAGAGACCCCCTTCATTTATTTCATTTCTAGTCAAAACAGCCTTTAAGTACAAGTGATTCATTTTTCAGCATCAAAGAAAAAGCAGAAAACATATATTTAACAGAATATGACACAGTAGTCTCTTCTAATCTTCAGGGATATTTTTCCACACCCCTAATGTTCAGTCCAACTAGTTGGTTGTATTTTTTGCTTCTCACAATCCACGTGTTCCAAACACATACAGTGATGTTGAGGACTGGACTCTAGGGTGGTCAGTCCATGAGAACACCTGCAGCTTCTTTGTTTGATTTGTGAATGTTCTTCTTTTCTGTTTATTATCTTTTCTCAGTAATGACTTCTTGACAGCTACATATCCTTTCCAACTCACAGTGGAAGGATGGACAGAAACATTTAAGGATTGTTTCAGATCTGAAGTGAGAGTGGAGCTTGATTTTCTCCTCTCTCTCAAAGATGAAAGCTTTAAGTAATGTTTATCTGATGCTCACAGTTTTGGTGGTCTACCGTGTCTTGCATGGTTGTTAGGGGTCCCAATTCTCTCTGTATTTTTTAATCATTTTTTGATCTCCAGTTTTGAAAACTCCTGCTTTTTCACTAATTTTCCTTATGCGAGTGGATTATCTCATATCTGATCTCCTCAGAAATAATTCCTGAAAAAATGAATTACTTGTACTTAATGGCTGTTTTGACTGGAAAGTGTAGTCTCTGACTTTTGCACAGCACTGTGGTTTGTGAGAATTTCTCTATTTACCCCAATATCTATTTACCTGATAAATATGTAAATATTGGGTCTGTCAAAGTTACAGCCAAAAATGTTTAAAAACATTTTTCTATTCTGACTCTCCAAACCATCCAGCTTCAGTGCAGTCACTGCAATTAAGCTGAAGTTAACTTCGTCTTCACTAGCTTCTTATTCTCATTTTCAGTTCCACCTTAAATGGCACAACTGATGCACCATTTAATGTGAAACGGTAAATTCAAATAAAAATCTGGCAAACTGATCAACAAACTTCAGCCTTGATGTGTAACTGATGTGATAAATGTGTTTGTAACTAATGCAAGAATGAATCTGGCCAATGTTCCAAACACTGTTAGCATTTACTAAAGTAAAGCACTGGGGCTAGGCGGCTATTACAGGCAAGAAATCTTGTTTCTCTCCTGTCTTGGCATGCTGTGGAAACATGTATCATCATCAGGTAATCACATAACCTGTAATCAGCATAAACATTGTGTGATGATAGCAATTAGCCCGCCAGGAAAGCTTTGGCCAAACTTAAGTACAGCACTAAATTATAGCACTAATGCCATGAAGCTTCATCAGTTTCTGGTAAACCTAGATTCCCAAAATGTGTTGTAATGATATTAGTTTAAAACTACATAGCTTCTATAATGCAGATGTTTCGTTTGGACACATCTTTACTGCCATCTGCAACAAATAAAAGCTATGTACTTCACAGTCTCAATTTAACCTAAATTTCCCCCACGTACACCAAAGGATCGCTGATTAATTTATCCAATAACTTATTTTAAACACTTACACCATTTCATGTAAATATTTTACATAGTTTTTTACTTAATTTTCAAGGTGCTCTTATCTATAGTGATGGTTTTATCTACTATGCTTCACATGAGTGAATTGTAAAGAACTGAAATGCACAGCACTGGCAACTGCTGATATATCATGCACCACTTAATTATTGGATTATCTGACAGTGCACTGTCTAGTGGGCAGGATGAAAGAACACCTTGGGAAATAGCTATAGACAAGCATATAAGAAGTTTGGGGAGTTTTATAGTGTTAGGGGAGTTTTGGGTCTAGATGGAAGAATATTTCAGGGTAAACAGAATAAACTTAGACAGGAGTGGTATAAATCATATGTTAATGCATGAGAAAAGTGCAGATAAATCTGGAATCCTATACAGCATGTTTGTTAGCTTAGAAATGTTATTGAATGGGTTAGTGAGAGTTCATAGATATAGCACTACCAGAACAACTGGGTCTAATTCAATGGCTAATGATCACAACAGCACTAAAAGAATGTAATTATGCCTTCAAAGTCTGATTCAATGCATATTGAATAAAAGAGTTTCACTTTTTAATCAGGTTGTTTTATGTAGTAATGCTATATCTGTCATGAACAGCAATCAATATCTTCATTTCGAAAAAGAAAAGAGGGTACTTCAGAAAAAAGGCACTGCAGCCACTGTGTAATTACTTGAGTAATTACTTAAAGCAGGTGTTGATTAGCCTCTGCATCCATGGTTAGTAATGAAATAAGCTTGTATTTTCAAAAAGTTACAAAAGTGGTTAATTACTGACGTAAAAACATTGGTAAATTAGGAGCGCTTATGGTTGGGTTATGATTCATTTTACCTGCTTAGGGCTCTTCCAAGGTGAAAAGTGACCTGCAATGGTAAGAGAACAAAGGCATTTAGCCTAAACATGTCAGTGTAAAGTAACTACAGTGGTGCCCACTACACTAGACTGGGCAAAAGGTGGGGTGCCAAGATTGTTTCAAGCAAATAAAACAAAGGAAAGCACAGGAGCAACTCATACTGCCAATAGCGATGCAAATCAGGTAGACCGTTTGGGCAGAGTAATAAGTAATGAGTGCTTTCCAATTTAGTTAAAAATAAAAATAATAACAATAACTCTCCACCAAACACCAGCATTTCGAACAAAAAACATCATTCTCCATCAAATACCAGCAGTCTCCAAAAAACCATCATTCTCCACCAAGTACCATCATCTATTTATAACAGCCTGATTAAAACATCTGGTCCAGGCCAATATTTGTCAGACTGTTTAAAAGAGATGTGACCATGTAAATGCTTAATTTGCTCCACTGACCTGCATATGGAGTTGCATTATGGTAATACACCATATAAAATGACAGCTTTTTGACACCAAAACAAACACAGTGACAAAAGGCAAAAGGGGCTGCAGTTCTGCTCAGAGAAAGAGGCATCCTTCATGTCAAACATTTTGGGAGAAGTAGACACCATTATAAATTTAAACAGAAGGAAAATAAACTGTGGGAAACATGGATAAACCTGTGTCATGGAGGGGCCGTGTCACGTTATAAGGTCAGATTATGCTGGCATGTGTGTAAACCGAACCATCAAAGGAGGCACATAATAAAACTGTTTAGCTCAACTGAAGGTTAGAATAAATAGCCAAAACTATGAAGAAATTTTTGTTAGTTTTCTATTTTTAGGCCCACCTCATTAGTGCTTGGTTAGTGCTCCCGCTTAGAAAATGCAGTAGCTAGCAAGAAAACAAGGAGCTACCAAAAAAATAAATAAAAAAAAAACAACACTGGGGCTCCTGAAGGGCCCAACCATGTTTGCATTGGTAGATTACAAGTTTGATCAGTGGCGATGCCAGAACCATTTGTGGCTGGGAGTTCAAAAGAGCATAAGTGTCCTTGCTCTCTCTGTCAAAATCAACAATACATGAAAAACGACTTATATAAAGATTATTTAACTAATTTGAATAATTCCGTACCACTTTGAGTTGCATTGGCAATATTTGGTGCCTCAGGGGCACTTTCACGTCTTTGTGAATATATACAAGCTGAAGGTAAATCGGTGAAAGGACATTAAAATCCAATGAACGGAGCGGCTCGTAAAACTGCTATGAGCACATAATCACATTGCTCATTCAGAAAGAGGCTTTACTGCAGCAGCCAAAGAGCGGCTAAGCTGAAGGAGAAGCTTCTGAAGTGTAATCACAAAACACACAGAGACACTAGCGCTGAAGAGCACTCCGCCTGTGCTAAAAGCTAAACAATAACAGCTAACATCAAACGAGGGAATTCATGAATATGTGCCCCCTATCTGTTTCAGAATTTGGCCTTGAAAGTCTGTCACGCATACACACACACACACACGCACACATACACACACACACACACACACACGCACACATACACACACACACACACACACACACGCACACATACACACACACACACACACACACACAAACACGCAACCAGCACCATGTGTTCCTGCGTCTTCCTCTCCATCTTTCGTGTCTTGCCACAGTCGCCCTCCAGGACTAAACAAGGCTATGCAAATCGACTAGATGGAATTAGTGAGTTCCTCAGCGAATTGTACACAGACACACACACATACAGTGCAGTCCAAAAGTCTGAGACTGCAAAAAGACTGGGGTTTGAAAATCTTCAACACCTACATTCTCCATCAAACACCATCAATCTCGATTAAACATAATCATTCTCCAACAAACATCAACATTCTCCAACAGACACCATCATTCTCCACAGAACACTATCATTCTCCAACAAACACCATCATTCTCCAACAGACACCATCATCCTCCACAAAACACCATCATTCTCCACAGAACACTATCATTCTCCAACAGACATCACTCTCCAAAGAACACCATCATTCTCCAACAGACACCATCATCCTCCACAAAACACCCTCATTCTCCAACTTAATTATTCTCCAAAAAACAACACTGTCATTCTACAGAAAACACCATCATTCCCCAAAAAAACACCAACACGCTCCATCAAACACCAACATTCCTCACCAAACATCACGATTCTGTTTTGACAGTTCGCTTAATAATGTCCACAAAAAGAACTAACAAGGCAAAATAAGCAGTGTGAAGGGGAAAACATTATAGATTTTTAAAAATAACCACAGTAGGGTCCAACAACACATAATAAACAATAAAAATTTTTAGATTTTTGAAAAAATTCAAACAAGAACAAATGAAAAAAAAAAGTCTAATGAAGAAGAATTATTCACCATTCTACACTATTTCTAAGTTACTACTTAAATGTATGCAAATTTCAGACTTTGACCGTGTCAAAGCCTTTGTACAGATTGTTTTTGAATCTTATCCGTTTAAATGAAGCAAATGAATCTCACACATAATATCACTGATAAATACTGATACTGAAACCTTGAGTTTCGGCCGATAGTGATACTGATACCAATATTGAAACCTTGAGTACTGGACGAATCTGAGGTGATATTTCTTCTTTAAAAACTGCTATGCTTTCGAAATGAGCTATTTATAATTGAAACACTTCACTTAAGATGATCTCCTAAAGGTAGACTATCATTCTGAAACAACTTAAACACTCTACTACCCCACAAGAAATAAAATAGATAACAACATCACATCACACAGTAGGAGTGTATGCTATTTCAGGACAGATTTGTTACAGGACTGGATCAGAGTCATTCTTTTTTCCCCCCTCAGATAGTCCATCCAGCATCTTCTACTCATACCAGTCTAATACTCATACTGGGTATTGGAATGGAGGCAACTCTATAATGCACAGAAAATGAACCAATCATCAAAACTAGGAGCCTTAATGAGTGGCAGAGAAACACAAAGGGGAACATAAAGAGCAGCCCAAGAGCTGAACGACAATGAGTCATCACACATAAAGAAAGAAAAAACAACCAATCATGCTTTAACTGCTCCGCTGAGCCTCACTACTGTCTCATATGGCAAAATCAGGCCCGGCTCAGATAGCAGAGTTGAGGCTTTCAAAGGAATATTACAATGTTTTTCAATCTAACCTCCATCTGCTGAATTTAGTGTATGGTCGATTAGCACAGACAATAATTTCAACACGTTTTCCTGCACTTCGAAAAGAACAGAACTCCTCATTGCTCAAAACACACTTACAATAGAAACCAATGGGCAGTTGCACATCTGCTCACTGGCTTCTATTATAAATGTGTTTCAGTAAATGTTTTTTTTCTCTCACTCAAATTAAAAATGGGGATGTTATCAATGTGTGCTTATGTGATGCGAAATGCCACTGATTTTTCAAAATTGCAACATAATTCATTTCTTGAGATGTACACAAAGTCATTCAGAGTGGTTCAATAAGAAATGGTTCATTGTAGATAAATTTACTGACTCTTTACTGACTCTTACTGATTTCTTTACAGTGGTGTTGATGTCACAAATATACACAAACAACATAAATATATTTTATTTACTATCCAAAATTATGAGTAAACCTATTGACGATGGTTAAATAGTGGAAATCTTGAAAAAAGTTTGCTTTGAGGACTGTTTTGCCTTAGCATGAACTGTATGTACCTCTCTGGATGTTTAAAATGTTTTAGGTGGAGAGCTTCTCAAAACTATCATAGAACAATGTTAGACTTCAGGCAATGTAGTAATAACCATGGCATGTAACAGCTGTCTGTGAGAACTTTCAGAGGCATTAAACTCTTCAGACTTCTGGCTCCTATCACCACCACTGTGAACAATTCTGACTTGGTAACGGAGCATTTCACATCAAAATACTCTGACTCTGACCACTGGATCATGGTCATATCTTAGCCATGTAATTATGCAGGCATTTAAGAAAACATTCCCTTTAAGGAGATTTTGAAGCCAAGATACCACAAACTGACACATTTGAAAAGATATGACCTGGTTTAAACACTTTTTGGCTATACCTTTGATTTTCAGTACATAGTTATTTATTTGTAAATTTTGCTGTCGGGACAAAGCCTCATATCTCAAAAATGGTAAGATAATATTTCATTCAAAGTAATCTTAGAGCTATTCGTCCATTCATCATGAAATTTTCACACAAAGTAAAGAGCTGGCATTTTCAAATTATGTAAAACATTTAAAAATTGACAAAAAATAAGTTACAAGTTTTTGTCCCGACAGCTACATCATGTAATGTGAATTAGCCTTCCATTCGATTTATATTCCATATTGGTTTGAGGCTGCACTTCTGACCTCATTTGTTTTGATGTGAAGAAATGACTAAAAACTTGGCAAAATTGCAAATAATTTGTGTCTTTCCACAAAAAAAGACACAGCAATAACTTTTCATCAAATTCAAATCATAACAAAATATCTCCTTTTCTACTTGCACGCAACACCAGTGTGGTAGAGTTCAGAATCTGCACTTTCCACATGATTTCTCCACTTGTTTAAATGAAATACGAGCAAAAAAGAATTCATTTAGAATATCAGCTTGACTTCGTTAACACAAGTGATAATTTTGATTTTCAATGGTTAAAGAGGGAAGGATGGTGAGGGACACTAGAGAGTGTTATTCAGTATTCAGTGTATCTGAAATAAAGTTCACTTCAGTGGTTGAATCTGTGGTGTTCTTTGGTTTTGATGAATTATGACTATTTTACAGACATATTCTGTCAAATGATATTTATTTCAGTGTGCAGACTGGCTAGAACCAAAAACTCTTTCTCTCTTGCTCTCTCTCGCTCCCTCACTTTCTCGTTTCTCTCCATCTCTGTTCTCTCTCTCTCTTTCTCTGTCACTCCATTCCTCCTCTCTCTCTCTCCCGCTTTCTCTATGTCTTCGTCTCTCCTTCTTTATTCTCTCTCTCTTTAACTTCTCCCCTGTGTTCTCTCTTTGTCTCTCTCCCTCTCCCTCTCTCTCTGATCATGTGTGCAAGTCAGTGAGAGGTATTTGAAACGCACTGTGTGTAATCAGGACATCTGATGTCCTTTTAACGCCAAATCAACACCTCGCTGCCCAGCGCACGTTATTACAGTCAGAGCCAGTTTCATTAGCTAATCGAGATTTAAACCACACTCTGACCAGCTAACAGAAACTTCACCACAAAAACAACATAAACAAGAAACCCACTCAAGCCAAGAGACTGACTGAGACATTGTTAGTGTCCCATTAACATGTGTTTAATCCTGAAAAACAACTCAAAACATTTAAGGCACATATCCTATCACTTTTTTTGTATTTGAGGTCCACTTATGTCACCATGCTTGTGGTGAGGCTCAGCTAATCACTCTACAGAAAGTAAATAAGTAAAAATAAAAATACAAGAAAAACCAACTGAAATATATTAAATATACATAAAATATACACAGAATATATACAGAATGTAGAGACAATATACATTTTAAAGTGACTAAGTGACTCAGTGTTGTTATTTAAAGTGACTTAGTACTTTTAAAGCAAAGTATTTGTAATGATCCATAATGAATTTACTTCCAATATCATTTTTAATAAAACAAATGGAAGTGATGTGGCAAGTGAACTAGAAGGCTCTCATTGTTTGGAGCACGAGAAGCTGCTGCTACTCATCTGCGATAAAATGCGCAGTTACGGTGAAATAAGATCCAGTGGTGATGGATGACCGCGCAGCACGTTACAGCTATTCTACCCGTTTTCTTTAGTGATTTTATAACTCCGGTTTTGGTCTCGTTGTAGAGACGGGGGGATCGCTGTGTCAGTAAAATATCTTTGAGATGGGTCGTGTGAAACAGCGCGAAAGCCCTGTTTTGTAACGACTGAGAACCGGCGTGCAGACTGCAGGTCACATAGCAGCGATGCGTTATTCGCATTTATAAGCAGCGCAGTTGGTTTCCTGGTACGTTAAATCTGCAAGGAGAGACTGTCAAACAGTAAAAAGTGGCGAATTCTCCCGTTCCACCTTAAATGGTGCCGCATTTACATTCGGTGCCTCAGTTAGAATTTAAGGTGGAACGGGTAAATTCGAAACAAGCAGCTGGAGAATAAGAAGCGACTTCAGGCTCGTAAAACAGTCGAACGTTGAGAGACATTTAACTGATCAACTTCTGAAGTAGTTTTCTGTCGGAGATGGGAGGAAAGCGGCTGTAGGCGAAGCTTAAAGCAGAGCGAAGTAAATCTGCGCTCTCGTTTATATTGTTTAGTCTATACTAGGACATTAACACATACTGAGACATACTGGACATTAAATGTTGTGGCTCCCAAGGTGGTTTGATTTATGTTAAAGGACAAAGTGGCTCTTCTTATCATTTGTGTTGTGACTCCTGATCTAACCTGGCTTTTAATGCAGAGGGAGCCGGTCGGATTTTTCGCTCATCCAGTTGTGTTTTTGTTATGTGCCGCCACAGACTGTCCGGGCGCTGCACTTATCCACTTCCAAGTTCCGCCTTTTGCGTTCCGTCAACATTACGTTATAAATTAAATATTTAGAAAATCGAGAGAATCATTCACGTCATCATCTAAGAATCGATTTTTCCCGCACCCCTAATATATATATATATATATATATATATATATATATTATAAGATTATATATATAGGTTGGCTGCTTTGTATTTTGCAGTCTAGGCTGAAACACTCAGTTTAGCAGGGCTAAACTATATGGACTGGGTATTGACATTTCACAACATTTACACACCACATTTCCATAAAATTGGCCCTTTAAAAGTCTTCTGGCTGCTTGCACAAACAATAATAAACATTTATCTTAAGATGAACAATTATTGGAAAAAATTAAAACTGTAATGTAGACTGGCAAAAACTAAAGTGCTGAAACTTAGGACCAAAAACTCAATTAATAATTATGGATATTTTTCACTATTTTCACAACTTATTTCCCTGAAGAGATTTTATGCAGCTCACTAAAGAAAAAGGAAGAATTTAAGGGTAGAATTTTCATCAGATGCGTTTTTCTTATTTCAGATTTTTTATGTTGTTTTTCCCAATATGATAAGCTCAGCAAAAATAGAAATTATGCACTACAATTTGCTGAAAAATGCCATATTTACACTGCAAAAAATAGTATCTTGTAAAGTGAAATTATCTTAACTCTAGTCTATCTATCTAACATTTCTTATTTCGAGATAGTTGTGCACTTATTATAAATTATCTAGCTTATTTCTCAACATTTTTACTTGTTTTAAGTAATTTTACTAAGTAAATTTATCTCACTATATTGGCAGATAATTTTGCTGGTTTCAAGCACATTTCTTAAAGCAAGCTAAGTTATCTGCCAATGTTGTGAGACAGATTTACTTTATGAAATCACTGAAATCAGATGTTTGGAAATAAGTCAAATAATCTTAAAATAAGCTTACAACAATCTCAACAGAAGAAATATTAGATTTATTGACTAGATATAAGATAATCTTACTTCACAAGTTACCATATTCTGCGGTGTAAGTTTCTTCCCTGTAGCGGACGTGCTATCATTCTCACATTCTCTGTCGTATTGCAACTAATTGTCAGGAAATCAACAACATTTTACCAGGCATGTTCAAACTTTTGCAATGACTGGGTGCATTATTCATGAAAATGATGAACACATTAAAACTGATACATTCAATGCATTACTTTTCTTAGTGTTGTCCTTATCTAACCCTGACTGGCCGGTGCAGCTGTTGAGATGTAACCTGGCAGCAGCTGTGATTGGCTTTTTGAAATGTTCAAATGCAAACTGCAAAAATGCGCTGATTATATTCAACCCTGGTGTAGTGAATAACTACACACACACACACGGTGCCTAGCCAACTCATCTAGCAGCAGAACAAGCTGCCAAAATGGCTGCCTGATTCCTCTGGCTGGACGCCCACCTCTGAGGATCAAACCGAGCCAATTAAAAAGCACTCCGGATTAGCAATCTGAGTACAAACTCGACAAAAAGCCCCAAGACAATTTAACAGAAACCATCCTCTAACTGAAGTGATATTTATGTTGCCGTGCTCCATCTGAACCAAACCCAAGACCGATTAAAACATTTACGCTGTCTACCTGCAGGGCCAACCACTCACTGCTGAAGGCTAAAGCTTTAGCCGTTAGCGCTGCCAGCACACAAACATGCCACATTAAAAAGCAGCGTATTCAAAGGACTATAGCTGTACATGTAAGCTGGTCTTGCTGAACATCGTTCTGAGAGAATCCTGATTCCTGCTGTACAGCTAAAATACACCGCCTGGCCACTTTAATAGAAACACATACCCAATAGCTCCACTATAGGCCTACAGGTGTACAGTTCTCATCTGTTGCTGCACAATTGATCAACCTTTATCCACTCCACTCATTACTGGTCAGTTTCTGACCACAGGAACGCTGTTGAGCAGATATTATTTGAGTGTTGGACCTCAGTACAGCAGTGATGCTGACATGGAAGTTGTCATGGCATTGTATCAGGTGTGTCAGACACAGCCACCACTCAAAAATATCCAGCCAATAGCAGCTCTGTGGTCAGAAACTGACCATTAATAAAGGGCTAGAGGATGATTATCACAAACTGTGCCAACACAAAGCCAACAGGACCAACATAGTTAATCCAGTATGAATGCGCAGTGTGTGTAGTTTTACAGTCTGACAGTAATAATTGTGGAGTGATTTTAATCCAGTATGAATCTGCAGTGTGTAGTTGTTACAGTCTAACAGTAATAATTATTAAGTGATTTAAATCCAGTATTAATCTGCAGGGTGTATAGTTTTACAGTCTGACAGTAATAACTATGAACTGTTTTTAATCCAGAATGAATCTGCAGTGTGTAGATTTTACAGTCTCACAGTAATAATTGTGGAGCGATTTTAATCCAGTATGAATGTGCAGTGTGTGTAGTTTTACAGTCTCACAGTAACAATTGTGGAGCGATTTTAATCCAGTATGAATCTGCAGTGTGTGTAGTTTTACAGTCTGACAGTAATAATTGTGGAGCGATTTTAATCCAGTATGAATCTGCAGTGTGTGTAGTTTTACAGTCTGACAGTAATAATTGTGGAGCGATTTTAATCCAGTATGAATCTGCAGTGTGTGTAGTTTTACAGTCTGACAGTAATAATTGTGGAGTGATTTTAATCCAGTATGAATCTGCAGTGTGTAGTTTTTACAGTCTAACAGTAATAATTATTAAGTGATTTAAATCCAGTATTAATCTGCAGTGTGTGTAGTTTTACAGTCTGACAGTAATAACTATGAACTGTTTTTAATCCAGAATGAATCTGCAGTGTGTAGATTTTACAGTCTGACAGTAATAAGTGTGAACTGTTTTTAATCCAGTATGTATCTGCAGTGTGTGTAGGTTTCACAGTCTGTCAGTAATAATGGTGGAGTAACTTTAATCCAGTATGTACTTGCAGTGTGTGTAGTTTTTACAATCTGTCAGTAACACTGGTGGAGTGAATAGTCTTCTGTAATTTGCTGAACCTGAAGCTCCCTCAGTAATAGTAGTTCTGTTCCAATCCACCTCTCTCTAATGGAATAATAAAACCTGCTAATAGACACAGATGTGTCCTAGTAGTATTGACTGTCTGTGGGAATTTGATTAAATTACACCAATACTTTATCTAGAACCAACTGGCCAATCAAATTCACCAATATTACATTACACAACCTCATTTAGGAAAACGAATCCAGCTCCAGCAGTGCTTTAGCATGTGCTGTAAAAGCCATAAAAGTAATTCGCTTGTGTGTGTGCATGTGTGTGTATGCGTGCGTGTGTGTGTGTGTGTGTTTAAACACTATGTCGGTACACACCCAGTGAGTTGCGTCTGAATGGATGGGTTAGATCCGCCTTAATGAGAACATCACACAGTCTGAGATAATTAGCTTTATGATGAGACGCTGTGAGAGTGTGTTTTCTTAAACCAGCCATAAACCAGAGTCAGCTGCTAGCATTATTACACACTTAAGGACAAGTTATTAATTTTTCAGGAGATATTTCAAAAAAGATTACATAATCCACTTGCATAAGGAAGGGAAAAGTCAAAAGAACATAAGCGAAAAAACAGCTTCCAAAACTGGAGCTCAAAATACCATAAAAAGATATGGAGAAAGTGAGACTCCTAACAACTGTGCAAGACCCATACACCATCAACACTGTCACCATCAGATAAATTTAAAGCTATCATCTTTGAGAGAGAGGAGAAAATCAAGCTCCACTCTCACTTCAGATATGAAACAATTCACAGGTGTTTCTGTCCACCCTTCCACTGTAAGAAGACAACTCAGCACTATGAGTCTGAAAGGACGTGCAGCTGTCAAGAAGCCGCTACTGAGTAAAGGAAAAGGCTACCATAAATTTAGCTAAATTTGGAAATTCTTCCTTCAGAATATGGTTAAGAATGATCATTGAGAGTTCCTGAATACAGGTATTCTAGAAGCTGAGATTTTTGGTTTTGACTGAAGAGAAAAGCTGATTTTGAGAAATAACAATTTTAAAAATAGGCCTCAGAACTGCTCTATCCAGTACATTCTCAGAAAACACGCACCGTTTGTGTAAATATTGTCATTAGTACAATGGATACATGCTTTTCAGTGATATATGACATGTACAACAATGTCATATGACATGACATAGTTGTGCTGAGCGTGGATGGAGCTAAGCCTTCATTAAAGTAGCTAACTTAACTAATTAGACATGAACTGATGTGAATCAATATCTGCCTGTTGAGTTTTGAAATCTCTATGTTTGCAGTTTAAAAGAAGACACATTATAGATGCAAATTATCTGAAATGATCTGAAAAATAATTGGTGGGACCAAGATTGTTAATTCAGCCTGTAGTGTTCAAAATTGTGCAAAAAAAAAAAAATGTTATGCAAATAAGGCAAATTTTTTTTTTTGTCTGTAAAAACATTTCATTTGAAAGACGTAGGCTATTTTACATTCTAAGAGTTCAGAGACAGAACGCAGTGACAATCACAATTGCTCAGGAAATGTTGGCATCAGGCACTTTACATTCTTTTACTGTCCAAAATCACCGTTATGCTTTCTTTGATAAGTCACAGATTTGTCCACTGATTAATCGAATTAGTCCACTGGAATTTTCTGCCTTCTGTCATGTTTCCTAGCTACGACCAGGGCAAAAAGAGAAACATCTGAGGCATATTTACAGTATTTATCATAATTTATCACATTTCTTTTTTACTGGCAAAAAATGTAGTCAACTCAAGCAAGCACTACTTTTACAGTGGTGCTTAAAAGTTTGAGAACCCTTTAGAATTTTCTATATTTCTGCATAAAATTGAAATATTACACATTTGTGATATTTGTTTAATTTGGTTCTTTTTATCTACTGTTAGGACTTGTGTAGAAATCTGATTAAGCTTTAGGTCAAATTTATGCAGAAAAAATTCTGAAGGGTTCACAAACTTGCAAGCACCACTGTATGGAAAGACTGACTATACTATTGACTATTCTATTCCAATGTTTTCTTTTCCATCAGGACTTTTTTATTTGAAATGCCACGAGACACATAAAAACATGCTGATGGAAACCTAGCTACTGAATGAAAGCGAACAGCCACCAATTAGCACTATGCAAATTACATCATGCCAATTTGTGGCTACTAGCTTCCATACATTGTTAGCTACATTAGCATGTCTGATGTAGTAATTTCTGTATTCATATTGCTCACATCTCCCTAAAAGCAGACAGACGCTCTCTGACAGGGATTCTCTGATTTGTATCTACTGTTACATCCAAATGTCAGCGAGTGAGAGAGAATGTGCTCATCTGGTCTGGGATCCACTCACCCACAGAGAGAAGAGAGAAAAGATACATGGAGACCTGTATGTGTGGCATCACAATAAGCATGAAAAATAAGTAAAAAGTAATAGTAATAAAAGTAGGAAAATAGAAATCAATGTAGTCATATGGACAAAAGAGAAAGATGGGAGATGGGAGAGAGAAAGATGGGAGAGGGAACAAGAAAGACAAAGGGAGAGAGAGAAAGACCAGAGAGAAAGATTGAGAGAGGGAGAGAGAGAGAGAAAGAGGGAGGAAGAGAGAGAAAGTTCGAGAGAGAGAGAGAAAGATCGAGAGAGAGAGAGAGAAAGATCGAGAGAGAGAGAGAGAGAGAAAGAGAGAGAGGGAGAGGTGTAGTCACACTATCAGAATAGAGAGAGAGAGAGAGAGAAAGAGAGATGGAGTGGACATACACGGAGTGACACAATGAAAAAACGGGCCAGCTCAGTTCCACAAGACAGATAGAATGAGAGAGTGAGGGGAGCATGAAAAGGAATAAGAGAAGAGACAGAAAGAGATTGATGAGCATTACTGGAGACAGAAGAAGAGGGAAAAAGAGAAGAGTGTAGAGGGAGAGAGAGAGAGAGAGAGAGAGAGAGAGAGAGAGAGAGAGAGAATTGGCATCACACAGAATTCTTCACTCAGTTACAGTGAGTAAGGGTTGGTTGATTCAGTGCTGCTCTGTAACAGGTTGGCAGGGCAGCTGGAACTGGCTACAGTCACTGCACTACACTCACTGGAGATCGGGACACAACCGCATTGACCTCCTTTCTTTTCTGCATCCTTATCCCTCATGGCCACATGGTGAGCAGTTAGATTAGATCCCACTGTATTCAAGTAATTGTGCCCCAAAGTCTGAAAATTAGTATATAACATGTTATTACTGAAGCCCATATTTTCTGCAATTAAGCAAACTTTTTTGTAAAATTAATTCAGCTAAAGGATTTTAGTCTATTATCCAAGTCTGTTAACAGTCAGAAAAGTGTTTTTAACTCTGACTTTTGACCAAGTCAGTCGAACGATCCATATAAAGTGACTGCTTATACCACGTATAGATAGATGAACATCACAAGTTTTTTCCACTGTTGGTGTCAGAGAAGAATTTTCTCCACACACTGCTAGTATAGCACAAGAGCAGCTCTGCATCCGCGCCAAGAAGACCATCACATGCAAAATAAATTAGTATTTTATATACAGTTTAGAATATTATAGAAAGTGGAGTGTGATTTGACTGGATCTCTGTGGAGTTTATGGTGACACTTTAGTTTGAGTGGTCCTTTTTAGATGAAACAAACACCCAACGGACTCTCAGTAACATGTCAAAAACATATGAGGGTAGGATTAGGTTCTGGGTTGAGGTTAAGGTTAGGGTTAGGATTAGGGCCAGGATTAGTGTTAAGGTTGGTTTTCGGTAAGGTTGGGTAAGTTTGGGTTTTGAGTAATGGAAGTGACATATTAACAATACATCTACTTAATGTAAGTAATGTAGCAACAGAACATCTACAAGATATTTACTTCAATGTATTCAGATGCTGCACTACTGCTACTTTAATGATATGTTGTAGATGTGTTACTGATAATCTGTTAAGAGTTTAATAATTAATTTAATAATTTAATTACTTATGCTTCACTCATGCACTACGTAAAGAAAATAGACTCAGCACGAAAAAAAAAAGAAAAACAGGGCAGGTCTGAAGTGCTTGGGTTTTGATGGACATAAGATGAGTGTCTAGCGCAGGCAGTGTGGACTGAAATACTGATTATAGTCTAAGCACATATGTTCTGTCAGATGGACGACTACAAAATACTTCAGATATTATTGTTTTTGAAGACCACCTGAAATCAAAATGGACATTTTTCACCTTCTTAGTTCATGTTCTTGGTCATTTTAAGCACAATCCATAGCGTCATGTCATTCAAAAGACGAATGTCTTGTTTCTCCATAATCTTTGATGGAAGTGTAGTGACTTTTGACTATCTCTAAACATCGTCTGACATTTGGTTGCATCACCGTGTTCCAGCAAGAGAACATCAGTCACCTCCGCTCATGGCTGCACGTGCATTTATGATGACAGACAGCCTCCTTGTTAACATGGGATCATGTTAATGTGAGTGAAGTGGTTCAATTATTTTGCAGTATTTTTGCTGTTTTTTAAAGTTTTCTGAGGCTGCGAGGTGAGTCAGCTGATGATGGAGAGATGTGGAGACACACTCACAGTCCAGCTCTAGCTCACACAGGTTAAGTAACTTTATAGATGTTACAGATTCTACTGACCGTCAGAGTCTGACTCTGTGCTCATGTTGGAACACCTGCTTTTCATGATCCAATGAAATCTTGAAGAACAAAGTCATGTCCTGCCCACATTTATTTCCTGCCCAAGCGTTCTGCTTCACTCGGAAATACGTCACGTTTAGGAATAAATATGTGTGTGTTGACTTTATGGGTAGTTTTGAGAACACGTATTCGAGTGCTCATTCGGACACGCCAACGAGTATTCAAAGCCTGCAAATGCTGTTCAGGTCAGTGCTACTTACTGTATGTCATTAAAGAAATGGTTCACAAAAAATGAAATTTACACAGTTTATCAATGATTAATAGACTTGCTTGTGTGCTTTCTGAGAGAGAAAGATAGAGTGTGTGTGTGTGTGTGTGTGTGTGTGTGTGTGTGTGTGTGTGAGAAAGAGAGAGAGAGACAGAGAGAGAGAGAGAGAGAGAGAGAGAGAGAGAGGGATAGAGAGGCATAGAGACATAATAAATTTATAATCAGAATGGATGGTCAGTGTCCAGAGCTCAGACAGAACAGGCAAATTGGTGCATATTAAAGAAGTGGCTCAACATTTCAGTGGCCCAGTGACAGTTTTATTAGGCTCTGTAGTGGCCTGGCTGGACACTTAGAAATTCTCTCCCCAACTGGCCTCCCACTGAGGCTTCAGACCCTGTGATGTAGTAGGCATTGTGGAGGTGTAGAGGGTACTCTCACTAGGACACTCTAGCAAGAATGTAGAGTGTGTTCTCACTAGGATTCAGTACTGAGGTGTAGTCCATATTCTATTGCAGAAATATGATCATAGACGTTTGTAAAAACATTTGGCTCACCTCAATGTTATTCTGGACCACCTCACCAAATGCCAACAGTACAGTTCAGAGTACAGATGTAATATCAGAATCAAACTTAGTAACTCCGCTCTCTCCACACTGATTTTTGATCCGTACTGATTGGCATGAATCACAAAGGTTTATGAATCTAGACAACACAAGGGAAGGTAGGCTGGAGAGAATGTCAACACACAGATGGTAAAGAGACACGCCCAATATGTAAATATATGGTATTAAGAGCCAATAGGAATGATGTGAGTTTTACTCAAGAAGGTTGCAATGACCAGACATTTATCAAATAAAGCTGAGAGTCTAAACTAAATTGTAATAAGTTTATTCAACCATCAAACGGGATCTTTGAGTCTGAAATCATCAAAAAAAAGTTATGAAAAAGCACGAAAGTCGAAATCATTTAAATGTTAACCTTTATGCTGTCTATGACATTAAGCCACACTAAATTTTCAACAATCTTTAAAAACAACTCACTATTGGCCTGTTTGTATTTGCATGTAAAGTCAAATTAAATAAAAATAGTGAATATAATACATTTAAATAAAGTTACTTTAACTCAAAATATGCTGAGTTAGTATTTCAACAATTCATCTTTGATCAATGATGAATGGGGTAGACAGAGGCTGATAAATTATGCAAAAGATGGGTTACAGTATCGATTCTAAACTGATATAGTGGAGCTTAAATATAGGCAGAGCTCATAAATTGGCCAGAGAGTGAATGTATAAGTTTCACGTTTCTAATATACACGAAGGCCAAGGCAGAGTGTTGAAGAGAAAAACTGGCTAGGAATCCTACTGCTTCACTGAGACCAAAGAAAAGACAAAATAATTCTGAACAAAGTCAGTGTTGAGAGCCATGCTTTGCTGTACTGACACTCAACAGTTTCCTCAATACTGCTGGTCAGAGTCTTCCTCTAACAGATATGTCCAAACTGCGATGCTTAGCATGCACTGACCTTTCTCTCGCCCCATATGCCACTCATGGCATACTGCACAGACAGATGCTATGTTCACACACTACTAACACGTTACAGTCTGTTAGCACATCAAGGCTAAGTACGCAAGCATATGCTACATTGTCACGTTAGCTTCTCGGTACAGTCTGTTAGCAAGTCAAGGCTTAGCACACAAACAGATGCTATGTTAAAGCATTAGCATCTAACTACAGTCTGTGAGCAAGTCATGGCTAAGCACACAGACAAATACTATGTTATCATGCTAGCATCTCACTACAGTCTGTTAGCACATCAAGGCTAAGTACCCATATGCTATGTTAATACGTTAGCATCTCACCATGTGAGTCAACAAGGCAAAACACACAATCTGTCTGGATTAATCAGAGCCCAGACACGAAGCAGTTTGCAAATGCATGGACCAAAGAACAGTATTCAGAAGCAAATTGCTGAAGTGAGCTCGGGCCTGAATGCCTTATGGAAGTATGGAAAACAGAGAGAATGCTTTATACAGAAATGTTTTAAAATAGGAAAATTATATATGCCACAAAGCAGGATGGTATAGCAACCCTGCTGAAAAATTAGGCACCATTAAAAGTTTCTGTTGGTTCTTGGAGGTGTCCAGTAGTCACTAATGGTCACTGGGGCCAGGGCACTAGTGGTCTTTATTGGTAACTGTTGTTCTAAAGTTTATAATTGTCTTTTTTCAGCAGGAAATTGCTCAGTTTTCTTCTGAAGCAAGCCAGATTTGAATCACCTGCTTCATAACTGGCATCCCTTATTAATTAAAACACTTCCATTATTATGTCTGATAGCAGTAACTGGTGTACGCATCTGTCCAGTACAAAAGACAGCATTAAAATTACAAAGTGTATGAGCATTGACAGTGTATATACGTTAGTCATTACTATAAGAATGTGTTCTCATTTAAGCCATTCATATAGAACAACTGAATTTAGCATGATGAGGTAAACTGCCAAAGAACTTGTGATGAACAGTACTGATTTGAATTTTTCAACTAAAAGCTCAGGGGTTGCACCAGAGCCGTTTTACAGGAGTGCAGTGGGTGGCCAGTCACTAACCCATACTGACATGTCTTTACATCAGGCTATAGCCTATTGTTAACAGCAGTGCATTCATCACCCTACCTATTCCAAGGCTTCTGCTCAGTGGTAATACAAAACAATAGCAATGAAACAGAATACAAGATTCACATAAACACAGCCAACACTTCACTAAACAACAGCACCCTTTGCTATAAAACACACATCCACTCATCACAGACACAACTTCTGCCCAATGAAGACAACATAATTGTGTTAAAATCAGTCAGACAGCTGAGATGTACAAAGATGAGGAAAAAGAAAACTTCAACAACTAAACATAGCCACCTTAGCTATGTTTAATGTATGTCTCACCTTTAATGACTTGATGCATTTAAAAAAATGTTTGCTTTGGCATTTTGACAGAGAATTTTAGTTTTTGTAGCTAGTTAAAGAGCACTGTAGGTACCAAATTCGCAGACTACTGATGACAATGATGTTATGAAAATTGTTTTGTGGTTTTTGGCTTTGGATGAGTAGAGAATGACAAACTCTACTCTATCAGGGATGGGATCTCACTTTTACATGTTCTCCAGGTACATCTTTTTCCACACCTCAAACTACAAATTCAAACAGTGGTGCGCAGATAATGGCTTGAAGCAACAGCAGATAGTAAAGGATTTGATTGAAGCTGATTTTGATTGTGATTGGAGAGCTGAGAAAATAAGGTGGAATGATTTGATTGGCACATAATACATAAATAGCACTCACAAAAAACAACAAATACAACAATTACAGACTGTAGTCCATCTGTTTCACTGCATACTTTGTTAGCCCCCTTTTACCTGTTCTTCAATGGTCAGGACCCCTACAGGACCACTAGAAAGCAGGTATTATTTGGGTATTGGATCATTCTCAGCACTGCAGTGACACTGACGTGGTGGTGTATTAGTCCATCAGGGGTCACAGGACGCTGCCCACAGGATGCTGTTGACTGGATATTTTTAGTTGGTGGACTATTCTCAGTCTCTCCAGGAGCACTGCTGTGTCTAAACCACCTGCACCAGTGCAACACACAATAACACAGCACCACAAGTCAGTATCACTGCAGTGCTGAGAATGATCCACTCAAATAATACCTCAAATAATACGTGCCTGTGTAAGCTTCGCACTGTTCACAATCAAATTTGGATTTGTCCATTTAAAAGCACAGCATTTTGTAATGTTATAGCTATTACAGTTATATGAGTGAACAAAATAAGCTTCAAAAGAGCATATTTATTACTTTTAATAATTCAGTAACATTATTTTCAAAGGTTCACATGAACCTAAATCTCCATGGAGTGAGTACAGTTTTCAGTTTTCATCAACAATGTCCAGTGAGAGTAGCAGTGGCTGCATGTTCCAACCAAGGACTGTGTATATATCTTATGCATCATATGAACAGTCAATGATTTTAGCTCCTCTGTGATTGTAGCCTCTCGCTCTCATTCATATAGCTCATGGATTCTTCTTACAGTGGAGGCTCTTGAGGGGAACTTTCCACTTTGCTGTTGCTTTTGTTATTTTGCTGCTGGTCAGTTTATCCATAGGCCTCCGGTGAATGCCGTTCAGTGTAGTCTGCTGAAAATGCTGAAGGTATCACTTTAAAAGCCATTTAAAAGCTGTATTTAAATAGTCACAGAGTCACAGCAACATATAGCGTGTGAGCAGCTGGGCTTCAGCCTGCACTACTATGGATGGTTAGAAGGCTGAAACTAGGAAAATGCTTTATAAACGTTAATAAAATAATGCCGTTATAAATGTATCACCTTAAAGCCTAAACTTTGACAGCCTTAAAAATATATAAGCTAAAATGAATCATTTTAAATCTGTAATATGTGACAGGGATATTATACCGTCTGTTGTGTGAACTGCATAAAAGGTATGATAGCTAGTGTTTGTGTGTGTGTTTGAGAGAATGTTTAGACTGTGTGATTATGTGAAAATGAGTGTACTGTTAGAATGTGGCTGTGTGTGTGTGTGTGTGTGTGTGGTGTGTGTGTGTGTGTGTGTGTGTGTGTGTGTGTAGTGTCTAAGCCAGAAAAGCTTAACCAGCAATCATGTCCCTCATTACCCTCTGACACACACACACACACACACACACGCACACACACTCTGACCTGCTACAGTCCAGCACACAGCGGCTCTCTTTTCTCCATCTCGCTCTTCCTACGCTATCTCCCTCATTTTTCTTCTTCCCTTGTCTCTCTTATTCTTTCTTTTAACTCTCTCCACATCTTTCATCATTTTCTCTTTCCATGGGACACAGTATGTGTCACGCTTTCTCTCTCTCTCTCTCTGGTTTCTCTCTCTCTCTTTCTCTCTCTTGTTTATCTCTGCCTCTCTTCCTCTCTCTCTATTCCTCTCTCCCTTTCCCATTCTTGCTCACTCCCTCCCCCTTTACTGATCTTTTCTTCTCTCTCGCTTTTTCATCTCTCTCCCTCCCTTTCTCATCTCTCTCCATTCCTCTCTCTGTTTCTCATTTCTCTCTATTCCTCTCTCTCTTTTTCATCTCTCTATTCCTCTCTCTCCTTCTCATCTCTTTCTACTCCCCTCTCTCTCTCCTTCTGATCTCTCTCTATTCCTCTCTCTCTCTTTCTCTTTCTGATATCTCTCTATTCTTCTCTCTTCCTCTCTTTCTCTCTCTTCTCATCCCTTTCTATTCCCCTCTCCCTCTCTCTCTTTCCTAGTCTCTCTCAATTAAATTTCTATTCAAAAATAACTTTATTAGCATGTCTGTGTGACGTATTACCGAAGCATTGTAAGAGTAGTAACGAACAAATTTGTATTTAACGAAGACTGTATGAAAACCGTATGTCGGATCAAAAAGCTGTATACAAGCACACCATTCCCATTTAGAATGAGCAATCCTGGAGTTAAAGAAGAAGAAGAAGAAGAAGAAGAAGAAGAAGAAGGAATATAAATCAGATAAGAATAGTGTTGCACACTGCTTTGCAAAGGAAAATCAATAATAATTAACAAATTAATTATGTCTGTAATTAACAACTAATTTAACAAATATGTTGTGTAGTTGGGGTATGGGGGCCTCAGGCAGTGATAGGTTGTTTCGTATTCCTCTCTCTCTCTCTATCTCTCTCTTTCTCTCTCTCTCTCATAAATCGGGGCTATTAAAGTTCAAAGGTTTTGCTGGATCAGTGTCTGTTTTGGAGGAGATATAAACTGTGACTGGTCTGTACTGCATCGTCAGCCTGTGTCAGTATTCATCAGTCACATAAACAAACCAACATCAGCTCGTGCAAAGCTGAAATTGGCTTTTTATCCATAGCCACAGATATGGGTGTCACCAGAAAACATAAAAAAGGAAACAAGTGAGAAATAATTAATGTCATAACAAATATAATATAATAATAATATCAAATTATTATAACAAGTGACAAATGTGACTTTTAAGGGTTAAACTAGAGCTCGCCCAAACAGCATTTTACAGACTTTAAATACTTTTTGATCTTTCTTAATTAGTACACAAATACTCAAAATCACCTAGTAATATTTTATAGTGTTTTTCAGTTTTTTAGTCATCTGTCTGAACAGATGCTTTTCCCTTCTACTCTACACTTAGAAATATGATTTTAAAGGTTCTTTAGTAAAGGCAGTGGTTCTATTTAGAACCATAAGTTATTTATGAAAATGGTTCTGTACAGCAGCAAAAAGGCTTTTGCTAATTGTTAATGATGTCAAACTTGTAACAACAGCTTAACCCTTTTGGTGCTATATAGAACAATTTTCAAAAAGGTTTCATATAGAACCATATCGCTGCTGTCGGAACAAAACCTTGTATCTCTGTTTTTGGCATAATTTGAAATTGCCTTTTATCGTTTACATTGTGTGTAAATTCTATGATGAATGGACCAAAAGAAACAGCCCAAAATTACATGAGAAGACGTCTGGTTCCATTGACTTACATTAAAAGTACAGTATGTTTTTCCTTCTCCTGTAAAGTTATCATTTTGGAGATTTTGTTCTGACAACAGTGACACGTAACACATTCTCCATCAATCTGAAGAACCATTTTATCATGCAAAGAACCAAAAATGGTTCTATGTAGAATCAAAATAAATAGAACCATTACCTTTACTAAAGATCCTTTGAAGAACCACTTTTTTTAAGTGTATATTTGGGTCCACACTGGCTATGATAGGTCTGTTACAACATAAGCCTACAAACCATATGGGACTGAAGTGTAAACTCCATAGACATCCAGCCAAATCAATCATGCTCCCCCTTATGGCATTGTAAACTATATTAAAATGATAATTTACTAAAATGTGATGAACTTGTTGGCGTGGTTTTTACAGTTCCTGTGCTGTACCAACAGTGTGTGGAGGAAACTTTTCTCTTATGCAGCAGTAAAATCCTGTTATTGTGATTTTCTCAAAATAAACAGATCCACTGTTTGAGCTGTCAAGTTTTAAACCTGCTGTAAAAGTCTTTCATTAGAAGAGAATGGAGAAAAAGAGCTGACATTCCTGCCTAAAGCGGTTATGGAGTCTGATGCAGTGTGGATTGGACGCATAGTGGTACTCGGATAAGGATCGCTACACTTTCAAATTTGAGACAATTTATCAAACTTGCCATGTTTCCATGGAATACCAGCCTCTCATCAAAAGCACTGAGCATTTTTCTTATTATCTGAGAGTTTAAAATGCTCCCACATGTGATTTCTTTCTAAGCCATCTTTGCTTCAGTAGCCATGTGAAAAGTGGTGCACTGAGGGAAATTCATGCCTGGCATGAATTTATGAATTTATTTAATTATTTTTTTCTATTGTTCTATTGTTGATTAAATTTATTTTAGCTACAACTTTTACAGCTTAAAGCATGACAAAGCTTCTGACTACAAAAGAGAGAATACAATAACGTAACCGACAAATACTCGAGAATTCAAATGATACGGGATGATAGAGCTCTGGGTTAAAATGAATCACTTAACTGGCTCGAATAAAGTCACTGAATAAAGATGTAAGTTTCCACGGCAAATGACTCAAACCACAATTAGGCAATATCCAAACCTCTTGCTCGCTGACCTCGGACACTTCCATCATGAATGAAAAAGAGCTTAGCTCAATGAATGATGAAGGACATCAACTCCCACCAGTTCATAAGGGAGAGTTATACAGTACAACAGAGCTACACTCTTGATTCAGTGCGTGTTCATGGAGGATACTGGCCATTTGGCAGATGCACTGCCGACTTTAATTTGTCCAGACTGACCGTATTTCATATAAATGCCTTTATTCACAAGGCTGAATGATAAACCTTATAATGGAGAAGCAAAATGACTATTTTGACATTTATTGTCTCCTCCTGTGTTAATGACAGGATTTCTCAATTCTGGTGTTGCATTTGGTTTGAAATGTAAAGAATCAAAAATGTGTCACAAACTACCATTTTGAATAAGCGAACACATCAATAGGAATATCCCACACAGTTCAGACCTTCCGTTGCTACTCTGATGAACCAAATTGTGAGCAATATTAAGCATTTCCACAGTAATGTGAACTGCATGCTGAATGTGCACATGTGCACTAAGAAACAATCGCAGTGCATCCAACAATAAAGGCAACATTCTGTTTTACAGTATTAGGTAGATCGACATTAATGCTCACCAACTACTCTGAAGACAGATTTTAATGAGTTAAAAGGGACAAACACAAACTTTCTGGATGGATCACCAATAGAATGTTAGGTTTGAGAGGGTTAATCACACATTATGCAAATTTATGTGATGTCACTTTCAGTTAATTACCAGTGAAATGGCCACAATGTATTTCAGTGAACATTATGCCATGTCAAGAATTAAGTCCAGGTATTTTGTAGTTATTAACAGCACCACTCAAATAAGCACACCCACACATTACAGGAATGTTGTGAGTACTGTGTGCAGTTAGTATTAAGCTCCATTCTTCTCCTGCCACGCATACAGACGAAGACTGCTTTGAATCTACAGACTGGAAGATGTTTTGGTGATGCAGCTCACACTGACATCAGCAAATACACTGACTCCATCACAAACTACATTAATAAATGCACTGATGACACTGTACCAGAAATCAATGTCAGAACATTTCCCAATCAGAAACCCTGGATCAGTGCTGAGATTCAACCTAAACTAAGAGCTTGGGCTGCTGCCTACAACTCTGGTGACCTGGCTAACTACAAGAAGGCCGGATATGACCTTAAGATGACCACCAGGCTGGCCAAAAGGAACTACAGGGACAGAGTGGAATCTAACTACCTTGGCTCTGATCTCAGACATATGTGGAGTGGATTGCGCTCTATCACTGACTACAAAGGAGGTATGAGGGTCATAAGTAAGGGGGTCATCCTCCTTACTTGCAGATGAGCTAAATGCATGTTATGCTTGTTTTGAGGCAAATAACACCTCCCCTGCTGAAAAACTCCCAGTAGATCAGGAGAGCTGTGCTCTAACCATTTCCCAGCCTGAGCTGGTCAGATCCTTCAGGGCAGTTAAGCCACGCAAGGCACCAGGTCCTGACAGTGTCCACAGTTGTGTACTTAGAGCATGTGCCAACCAACTGGCTAAGGTTTTCACTGATATCTTTAACTTATCCCTAAGACTGTCAGTGATTCCAACATGCTTTAAGGAAACCACAATTGTTCCAGTTCCAGAGAAACTGGCTATCACCTGCCTGAATGACTACCGCCCTGTTGCACTGACATCAACAGTTATGAAGTGCTTCGAGCGGCTGGTCAATACTCACATCTGTTCAACATTTCCAGCCACCATGGACCCTCACCAATTTGCATACTGCTCCAACAGATCTACAGATGATGCCATTGCACTGACAATACACACTGCCCTCACACACTTGGACAGAAAGAACACATATGCAAAAATGAAACTGCCTACTGACATCCTCACCGACTTCTACAGATGCACCATAGATAGGGCTACATCACTGTCTGGAATGGCAGCTTCACCACCTGGGACCGGAAGGCCCTTAAGGGAGTGGTGAGGACCGCAGAATGCATCATAGGCAACAAACTACCAGGCTTACAGGACATCTATCAGTCCCGTTGCCTGAGAAAAATCCAAAAGATCCGGTCAGACAGTAGTCACCCAGCACACAGCCTGTTCACCATACTGCCATTAGGCAAGAGATCCGTGGCATCCAGGGTAGAAGAACCCGGCTAATGAACAGTTTCTACCCTCAGGCTGTCAGGCTTCTGAACAAGCTGTGAAGTTGTGAGTCCTTCCCCATTACCATTTCACTCTGTGACTTTGTTAGCATTATTTATTGTATCATATCACTGCAACGGACAATGTCACTAAGTCACTCTTTAAATAAATAAACAAATGAATATATTTTTTTCTTTGCACTGTTTTAGAATGTATATAACACTGCCCTGCTGCAGAGTGATTACGTGTGCTTTACCACAAGCATTTCAATGCATGAATGTCCTAACATGTTGTCAAATGACAAATAAACTTTAAACTGAAACTAGTATTCAAACAAATCAAAGGTGTGGATAAGCGATAGAGAATGATAAAGCAGAAAGCAGCTCAACACGCTTGGAAGAGAAAGCTGATTGTAAAATTAGTGGGAAATTTTTACTTTACTTCACATTTTTAAAAAGAATAGTAGGCGTTTTCTCACTTGTGTGTCATCAGAGCACAGAACTAGCCTAGAACTTTGTCTCGAGAGCTAAACTTGCCTGAATTTTAGCAGCACGCTTACCAAGCGGCCAGTTGGCGAGGTAAGTGTTTTGATTCGCTGTAATGTCAATGCTGTGTTGCAGGACAGGTGTAAGGATGAAGCAGATGGAGAGAATGTTGTACTAAAGCTGGTCTTATAAAGTTTTATCAAACATTCAAACACAGAAGTAACACAGCAAAAAAAGCAGTTCAGGCTCCTGAGTGGTAATGCCATCTAAGTGTTGGTTCTATCATCAGGAGATCATGAGTCAGACCGCTGGTGATGCCACAGTCAACTCACTATAGTCCAAGAGAGCATAATTGGCCTTGCTTTCTCTGGGTGACTACGATGTCCCCCATAGCGTTCTCCTTCAAGCATTTTTAGCTGTCCAATGATGTTGTGTTCATGGCAGTTTGAAAAGATGTGGCAGCATCTTGGAAGAAGCAGATGCTAGCATTCACTCTCCAAGCTTAGCATCATGTGATTGCCCAGAGGAAAGAAATTCTTTCTTAAAATTGTCTCAGAGAATTAAAGCAGATCTCAATATTATATTAATGACGGATCACTGATTTCTGAATTGTTTCTCCTAAACCCCCCTTAGGAGAAAAGAGGAGACTAACATCTACATTTCACTGTGAGAAATTCTGGTGATGAATGAGAAAAGTGTGAGTTCTCCTTCTGAGCCTGTGCTGAATGTTTTCTTCCTGGTGTCACATTTTATCTAAAAAGCTGAAATGCAGCACTTGGCTGTTAAGGTTTTATAGTCAGTTTGTAAAAACAGCCAAAAATGTGTTATAAAAATGTTTTATTGTACTGACTCAGTGGCGAATATAACAATTCTCTTTACATTCTATGCTGTAGTTTGAAATGGATGTGCTGTTGAATTACAGTTAGCAGCTTCTAGTGGTTTAAAAGCGCTGTATCACTTTAGTGCATTGTAAGGCGATTGTGAAAGGCTCCCTCAGAGGGAATATAGCTGGCTAGAGGATAAACACACTGACAGAATAGGTAGTGTGTGTGTATATGTGTGTGCGTATGTGTGCGTCAGTGTCTTTTTTTACACATTTCTTTGCTCCTTTTGCTAATCAGTGCACAGTGAAGGCTGTGAAATACTAAACAGCTCAAGCAGCCTTGGCCTCAAATATGACTCGGCACTTTGAAAAGGCCTTGAGAAGAAGCATGACTCAGCAAACTCACCAGGGACAAACAGTTCAACTGATCAATCTATATTTCTGATGTAGGCCTTCATTAAAAACACAACCATGAGTCCAGCATTCTGTCTTTCAGAATAGAAAGGGTCAAAATTAAAATTAAAAACATGGTTTGCTTTTTCTGTAAAGAGACCATTTCTGACAGGTATATATTTCTGGTATAATGAAGAAACACATTTTCTTTCCTTTTCTCTCCATGCCATGAGATCTGAATCGGTCATGTTTGTGGTGTCACAACTTAAAGCTCAGTCATATGCAAAAGTTTAAATGCTTCCACTTAATTTATGATTCATTGATCTCCTAAATAAAAAATGAGCTAACACATCTTGAACAGAGAACATATTCAAACAGGGCACTTTAAAGCAAATTTTAGTGTACAATTTCTTCTTATGCTGAGTTTAGCAAGTAAACAGTAATTATACATTAAAACGTGCAGAAGTGTGTTCTGTGTAGATGATGTGTTAAGTTAATTTCACTTAGAAAATCAACTGTACATGTAATTTGACCAGGGCGCCCAAACTTTTGCATAAGACTGTACATACAACGCCTCATGCAGCCGTCAGCTCAAAAGCCCTGCCCATTCACTCTGAAGTTATAAGGTGTGTTTCAGCCTGGACTGGTTTTAGCCTGAGGTGCAACAAAGGTCAGCCACTCAGAGCAGAGCTCATTTACATACATCAGTCTCAAAAGCACAGCATTGAGAAAAGCCTATTTAATTAAGAGATAAAGAGAGTCACGTAAAAATGAATTATAAATGTTTATGGCGCATAAACCCACAAAAAATGTTATACATAAGTGGTCTTCAGGGAAAAAATACAAGGAAAATACAAGAAAAATTAAGGATGTGGACCTTCAAATAAACAAATATATGAGGAAACACTTATGGGTCCTGTTTATATTACATACATGATAAATTGATATAAATAGTAACTTATCTTTTAATGAGCATTGCCATCACATTGTCTCCCTGGCAACTCAGTGGTTCTATGCTTGTATTTGAATTTGCCTCTATAGCCCCAGGTCAGAGGTGAAAGCTCAGCAGGACGCGAAGCCGGACATTAGGCAGCCGTCCTTCAGTGATTATCACCAGCCTGTGGTAGATTACCAGCACCCTCCTGTAGCAGACTACAGACACCCCCTGCTGCTGGACTACAGGCAGCTGCCCACAGACTCCCGCAGCTTACCCATATGAGACTCAAAAAGATTTTGTTGCCATAGTGACCATATACAGTGATATACTTTCTCTCTTACACACATATGCATGCTCTTACCTGCCCCGCCTCTCTGCACCAACAGCTTGGCCTCCGCGCCCACCGGACACTCCTTGAGAAGCTCCACTACCTGCGTGTGTGACAGCGTGAGCGCAGGTTGTTGATTGACCTCCACGATGAGGTCACCTTCACACAGCCCTGGGCAGCCCTGCGCCTCCAGGATCTGCTTCACCCTCTGACCTCCCTGACTGTCCGCAATGGTAAAGCCAAACCCGTCTGCTCCTTTCACCATTGTGACCGTTATCAGCTCTCCTCCAGTCGCCCCCGACGACGCCATGGAAACACTATCCTCAAGTGGTCCAGCATCCAAGTGCGTATCTCCTGGATGTTGTTGGGTCAAAGGCGGCTGTAGAGGGTCCAAAAAACGGGCCGTTCTGGAGATGTACTCCATGTAACTGTCATAACTGCTTCGGCCATTCACCAGCAGGGGGCGCTCCATGAGGCCCAATGGGGAAATAAGGCTGCTGGCTGCATCCTCTGGGTCATAGGGGAGCGGGTAGCCGCGGCAAAGCACCAACGTTACGCTCTGGCCGATGGGGACGGACTGAAAGAGCTTCACCACATCCGCATGGGTAGTACCCAACACACACACGTCATTGATGTACACAATGACGTCACCTGGACAGAAAAGAGAGCAAGACAGACTGAAAATGTGTAACTCAAAGATTTTGTTTTAACCTGAGAAATAACTTCTAATATGTTTTCTGCTGCTTGCAGATATGTGATTCAATAAATTATCATTAGCATACAGTTGTATGCAAAAGTTTGAACACACCCAGGCAAATAACACATTTCGTTGATTTTCTAACTAAAAATAAGTTCAGGGAACGACCAAAATGTGATATTTTACTGCAAATTTTAGTACACAAGTTCTGTTTAACAAATCTCAAATAAAATAAAATAAAATAAAAATAGTAATTGTGCATTAAAATGTGCAGAACTGTGCAGAACTTATTTTCACTTAATTTCACTTATTTTCACTCAACAAAACATGTAATTGACCAGCTGTGGACAAACTTTTGCATACAACTGTATATGTTTGGCAATTTAAGTGTAACCAACATAAAGCAACTAACATTTACCAAGAAGTATTCAATGCAAAAACTTGTAGTTCTTACAAATTTCTACAGGTGGTGCACTGAATAATAAGCTATATAATTGTATACACTTTTCTTGTTTGCTTTTGAATAAACTTTTACTATATTTAGAACTATATTTTAACTACATTGACTAATCTTATTTATGTTAGCATGATGCATTAACTTATGTAAATCCAGATATATACGGATTTATAAACTATAAAGGTCAAATAGCTACTGTTGACACATAGTTTTAGCTTGTTAATTAATAAAATCATTATGTGTCTGTCTAGTTTACTACAATTTCACAATTTGTTTTTTTTTTTCAGATCTTTCTCAGTTGGTCTCCCAAAATTAGTCTTGTCCAATTCCCACCTGCTAGCTAGGTCTCCCACTACCACACGATGCTACCATGCTGGGAGGGTGAAGCCTAGCACATGCTTCCTCTGAGACACTTAAAGTGGCACTGCATCATTTCAAACTGCTAACACAAAGTCATTGGGCCACTCAACATGCTTGGATGAGAACGCTAATTGCTAATTCTGTTATGTCAGCCAAATGACGCCCATCAAGCTAAGTCATGGAAGGAGAGGGGGGACCATCCTGCCCACCCTGAGAAAGCTCTTAGACTTTTAGCGTTGAACTTGCGACCTCACGGATTCGGTACGCTTCAGCTGTCAAAACATGCATGGTATTACTGCAGATGTGCCAGAAAATATTACGTGCTCATGATAGTTACAGTGATTTTAAGGCTATAAAATTACAGGAAAATGTCTTACAGTACAGTATAGTGACTCACTGTAAATATACAGCATTTTACAGCAAAGACTGTAAAAATACTCTCCAAATAATACCAAAGTGAGTGAAAACCGACAAATAATAAATCTTTATAAGAACAGATTGCACAAAAAGACAGAAGGTGGTACAGCAGCCTAATTGAAGCTTTATCTGCCCCCCTCTGAATGCAGAGCCTTTATCAGTGCCTGTCTGACTGCAGAGCCAATATAGATAATTCTAATAATCATTTTCAATTAAAATGATCATTATTATGTAAATGACCGGAAACTGAAAGGTGACTTCAATAGCTCGCCCTCAGAGGCCTCTGAATGTGTATGTGTGTGTGTGTGTGTGTGTGTGTGTCTGTGTGTGTGTGGCCAGTGTTGCAGAGCACAGCGTCTGCGTTTTAATGCACTATGGAGCATGTCCATCGACAGGTCAAGCCCCTCCTGGCTGTTCCAGTGACGTTGAGGAATTTTAATTAGTCTCGGTAAACATGATCGGCATTTGCCTCCAGCCCCTGCTGTCCCAATCAATAACTTCACACACACTCACAGAAAACAAATGATATCACAAAGTCCTCTCTACGACCTTCCTGCCTCTGTAACTTACTCCAATTTTCACAGATGATGCATGTATATATATATATATATAAATGTGTATGTATATATATATATATATATATATACACACACAAACACACACACACACACACACACACACATACACACATACCTTTTTAAATTTTTTTCTCATTTCTTCTAGTCTATCACCCATACAGTAGGGTCTAAACGTCCTGAGACCACAATGAAAATCTGGGAATTTTTCATTTAGACTTGAAAATAAACTACAGAGCATTTTAGAATTTTAATTTAATCTAAATTTTATTTAATTTAAACAAAGAAAAGTTATGAAACGTAAAATGTAGAGGAAATATCAAGATTCAGCACTATTTTTCTGGTTTACTGACCAGAGGCTTTTGCACAAACATGTCTGTGGAGTGCACACTGACATTAAAGGAAAAGAAGGACATACCAAATATTAAAAAAGTCTGAAATTCAAAATAATTTTCCCGTCTAGACTGGGTGTATTCAGATATTCAGTTCTGATTCATGATTCATTCTGATTTGAATAGAACTGAATAGAACTAAACAATAGCACCGAATAGCACTGAATATTGATTCACTTCCATAATCACTTACAAATCCATTATCCTAACGCTAAAACCCCTTTGGGCCCGATATACTAAGCCTTTTGTGCCAGTTTCAAAAGCAATTCTGATACATTCTGCCTTACGAAACTGGTTCATGAGCCTAAACATGAGGTATCTTGAATGTGTGCATTTAAAAAACCCAAAATGTGCTTCTCTCCCTCATGCATATTCATTTGAGAGAGACAGGGATATTAATAAGAGGGCCGCGCTAAATGTAGCAGGACTGTGTAAAAAATAACTGGAGATATTGCAGCTGTCACATTCTGCTCGATCAGCTCAAGGTGGCCATTTTTGCACTGATTTTTTTTCCGCCTTTTAAAACCAGGTGTACATCTGCGTGAGGCTCTCAAAAGATGTGTTGCTAAGAGTAGACACAACCTAGACGGAGGCACAAGACCTTCATACATGCTGAAGGAATACTTATCACCATGATAGCTAACATTACTGAAACTCTCAGGATCAGGTGCTCATTTCACTAAAGCAATTAGCCAAGATTTCCCCTCCCAGGTCGCAAATGTGACACTTATTTAGAACAGCAGGAAGAACAGCAGCTTGTGACTCGCAGCGTCGCACACAACTTAAGATGTTTTGTTTTTTGGCGAAGTATTTTCAAAATAACTTAGCAAGATCAGCAGTGTTTATACAAACAACCTGATACAAAATGAAAATGTGGCAAAGTTCGTGAAATAGCCCTCCAGACGTACTTGTGGAAGACAGGGCGCGTGTCTCACAAACTCTTCCGAAGTTAGAGTAGAATGACATCACAAGAATGCTCTGACTGAACACTGTGTTTCTCTTGCTCCTTTATACGCTGTGCCTTTTAAACCCTGCGTCTCATGAGCACACAGTTAGAGGGAGCAGCTGCATGCAGTTTAAGTGATAAGCTGCGGTCTTAGTAAATTGAACGTTAAGTTCAGGCTCATTGTGGGTCGCATCAAGGCACAGTCTGCGCTGCTACTGACCCACTTTGTGTAATTTGTTAACAGCTATCCAGGAGTCTGTCTTCCTTAGAGCTTCCTTAGTCTTCAGTGGACAGATTTTACATAGGGAGGTGAGGTAATGTCATTTTACTACAGGATGTCTGTGATGTTTATGACCAATTTGCACAACATAAGAAATCTCAGTATAAATGACAGAAATGGGAGTGACTGCTCACTTTACACACTTCCTTCACCCCTGAAAAGAGTAGAAAACATGTCAAAATGTTAAATATAGCCATAATTCCGTTTACCCTAACCACCTGTCGTGCTTACGTGAATGGACCGTGTTGTTAGCGTTATGATTAGCTTGGGAATTCACAGCTAACAGTTAACATCGTCACATAAAATCAAGCAATTTTTATTTAAACTTCTAACTTTTTATGTTCTGTGTTGTTCATTTGAGGTATGACGGTGGATATTAACTTGATTCTAGCCACAGAGAAAACACGTACATGTCTCTTCATGTGGATCCATATTAAGAAACGTCTTCCACAGGATATGACAGTGATTTTACCGACATGTCGATTTGCACAGGATTAATATAACCTGGGTTTATTTCTGTAGCTTGCACTCGGTAAAAGCTGCTGGAATCTTTACTGAGCTCACAGTCTGTAAAACTAATTTATATGGCACATTCAGACAGGACTAAAATATTTCAGAAATGCCAGTAAATACATTACCCCACCTCCTCACGGAAGACTAATCCTGTCCGAATAGGGCTTTAGCCAGCAAACTTTAAGCTTAGTCCAATCTAACCCCAGATCTTCTGTCTTGATGGTGGATCATTTGTACGAAGCTACATCAACAACTCAACTGCTGCACATGTAACCTGTTTTTCAGGCCTTAAACAGCTTTTGAACAAATTAGGGCTGAGCTTCTGACCAGTCAGAGACAGACTTGTGAGGAAGATGGACCCCTCTGGTCCTTTTTGAGTCACTTTTCTTCCCCTACATGATGTAGAAGAATGATGAAGAAATAACACCTTTCAGCAGACTTAACACATTCCATAGATATCGAGAATATACAGCAGTCATTACTCCGGTAAGTCCTAACACAGAGGCAGTGGAGACCACGCTGCTTTTTCCACTATAATTGCTCCGCTTTCTACACAGTTACATAGATTTCTTTTGCCTTTTTTGAATAATAAGCCATTCACCTCCTCATACCGAGCGCAACTAGCTGATTGCCATAAACTGCTTTCATTAGCACAAGGATTAATCACAGCCTGGGATTTTACCTGGATTAACATACAGAGTTGTAAAAAAAATAAATAAATAAACATATAAATATATAAATAAATAACAACAGAGCCAAGCTTATTTCTGGGTACATTTTGTTTTGAACTTATTTCACTCACACTCGACATGTGCAAGCCCACTCACACACACATTCAAGCAGTTATACAGTCACACACACACACACGCATACTGAGATGAAGAACAGAAAGGCCATCTGTCTGACCGAGGGAGTGCAGAGGGCGTTTAAAAAACGTGTTTTGAAAAAACACACACAACTCACTAAACACCCCCATTAATCACTGTATCAGTAGACGCAGTCTCAGAGAGAGACTGGCTACCGGAACATAATTTGAATGTACAAAGCGAAAAATAATTCCACAAATAAACCCACAAAGTGCCATTTGAATGCATGAGACTGGTCGCAGGCTCTAATTTGTATTCAGACTCAAGACGCTCCTGTGTAATTTAGGCCTAAGATCATTGCATGAATACATTTAGCTTCTTTTTTCACTTGTATTTGTTTAAATGTCAGCCAAGTGGGGATCATCACCGTAAGAAACATCTGAGCAAGACCATGTGGAAATTCTCCAGATATGACAAAATGTAGTAAAACAACTGAAATAATGCCCTTTCTAGGTTTTCTGATCAAGGAATAGTTTGTCTAAATACAAAATTTACCCAGCTTTCCTTCTTACTCCAAATATAACCAATCAGCCAAGATATGTTTGGTGTACATTTTGCTTCTTTAGATTTACAACTGAGCTATGAGGCTAGTGTAGCTAACGAGCAATAGAAGTTTATACCCTACCAATTAACATGGCGTACATCATCACACACTCACCTCAAACTGTGTTATTATGTAATCTCAAATAGACTTGCTTATGCGGTTTCTGACACTGTATGACACACTGTAATCTATAAACATAAAATAAAGTCACACGGCTAAAAGCAGTAGTAGCAGCCTTAAAGTCTGAATTTTGTGGGTACTTCAGTTTATTTTTATACATAACAGTATGTCACACAGAAATGGTGGGGTATATGATTCCATTACTTGTTATCTCTAGTGTAAAATTAAAGAAGCAAACTTCAGACACCAAATATATCTTGGCTGACTGACTTCAATTGGGTAAAGGGGAAATGTTTTTTTTTGCCAAACTATCACTATTAATTTCATTATTAGTTATGTGATAAAAACTGTTCGTCTCACAATTGCCTTTCATAAAATGATCAACATAAAGTGCATTCTGTAAAGTAAAGCATTGCGTGGGGGAGGTTAATGCTCATGTTCGTTATGAACATTTAAAAAAAAAGCTTTTTTAAATGCTTAAACAGCAGAATGTGGTGGAATTAATGCAGTGAAGCTCTAATGGATCCAGAAGGTGGTAAAGTTCAGACATATGGCACACATACAAAGCCTGGTATGATGCTTCAGGCAAGTGCTGCCATTTAATCACTCCTTCAAAGCCTATATTTGAAGATATTCCCTTGCTGTCTATTTCAATAAAAACTCCTACCTTGTACTTCCACTCACTGGCCACTTTATTAGAAACACCTACCTTGTACTTCCATTCACTGGCCACTTTATTAGAAACACCTACCTTGTTCTTCCACTTACTGGCCACTTGATTAGAAACACCTACCTTGTACCTTCACTCTCTGGCCACTTTATTAGAAACACATACCCTGTACTTTCACTCACTGGCCACTTTATTAGAAATACCTACCTTGTACTTCCACTCACTGGCCACTTTATTAGAAACACATACCCTGTACTTTCACTCACTGGCCACTTTATTAGAAACACCTACCTTGTACTTCCACTCACTGGCAACTTTATTAGAAACTCCTACTAAGTACTTCCACTCACTGGTCACTTTATTAGAAACACCTACCTTGTACGTCCACTTACTGGCCACTTTATTAGAAACCCTGATGTCACTGGTGGTATCCTCAAGGTACAGTACCTTTAGTTAGGGAACATAATTGTACCATATTCCATTGCAATTGCTTAGTTTTTAAGTTGTATTGACTTCACACACTTCGTGAAAAGGTACAATTATGTGCCTTTTCCCTGCAGAAAAACTTACTTAATGTATTCAACTGGACCTTAAAACTACTGACTGTACTTTGCACTTCCAAATTTATGAGCTCCACAGGGTTAGGCAGAATAAGTAGTGATGGCTGAATACCGAATACACTGTATTTGGTAATGTATTCTATTACAATACATAAAAAAGCAACATATTTAGAATACATACTGATAAGGCACATGAGACAAACTCTGTTTATGTCATTTTTATTTAATCCACACTGCTCCTCCCTGTTACTGATGCAATTCTTCTGTTAATATATTTAATGAAAAAAATCACATTTAAATGAAGTTACAAAATTCTCAACATTATTTTGTCTGTCATCTCCTGCTTCACTCCACTGCTGCTTCTAGTCCCACCGCTGTCTGATGAACAAAGGAAACAATTTGCTATATCCCAATAACAAAATCAAAGCAAATTTGACTATAAAGTGTGTAGCTATGCAATGTTGTATGCTACGAAAAGCATGTGCGAGTCCAGTACAACACTGATACTAAGCTGAACACATCCACTACAGAGGAGACCGTTCAGTTCAGTCATCCCTCAAGAGTTTAGTAATGCTGAGATTAATAATTGACTCATCACATTGATTTATCAGTCTACTCAGGCTTTAGGAGGAACATTTTGTTTGTAAAGTTTTGTTTGTTTCATTTTTGTAAAGAAGCTGTGTTTTACAGAATTTGAAATTAGTTAACAAACAAGCATTGATTGGTGTTTCTTCACAAGATGGTGCACATTTTTTTTTATTTAGTGGATAAGCATTCTAATAGTATTCTCTTTACATTAAAAACAAACTGTATTCTGATACATCCCAACCCTGCTTACTCATAAAGTGGCTGTAGACTCAACAATTTCACAAGATTTCATTTGAGTGAACCAAAACTCAGACAGTCCAAAAGACAATGACAGTGCCAGCCATCAATAATGGGCTCCAGTGCTGATGAGGCAGGTTTGCTTCTCTATGCACATGTGCATATTTCCTGAACTGGAGGACCACCCTGCTGCAACTGATTCAACTCATTAGGCAGCCATTAGGCTCTTTATGAGTGGACACAGGTGCAGCAAAATCAGCATGAAACGTAAACATAAACAGAAAATGGGCAGAATGAGGGCCAATAGGAATGATAATGCCAGCTATATATATATATATATATATATATATATATATATATATATATATATATATATATATATATATATATATATGCTTAAACGAACACACTGTAGTTAGCGTTTCTTTCTGTTGCAGGATAGACCTTGGACAGGTCACCAGTCCATCCCAGGGCAGACAGCTTTTAGGCACTTAAAAAAATATATATATATATCTTATACAGCTGTTTACCTGGGCAGCAACTGTTTTTGCTCAGAAAGAAACACTAACTACAGTGTGTTCATTTAACCGTTTCCAAACCTCTCCTTGAGGAAGCCTGGTGTTATTTGTAGTTACCAACTAATACCTAGTTTGGCTAATCAATCCTTTATTAAATTAAATTAAACAATTTGCTTAGGTGCCTAACACTTGCACAGTACTGTACATACTATGTAGTAAGGTTTTCATTTCATTAGAAGACATTTCAGAGGAGATTATATATGAGATAATTAGCACTTAGCACTTGTATAAGGAAGGGTAAAGTCAAATGAAAATAAGTGAAGAAAAAAAACAGTAGCTTCCAAAGCTGGAGCTCAAAAAACATTTAAAATATATAAAGAAAATGGGACTCCTAACAATCGTGCAAGACCTGGCAGACCCCCAAAACTGTCACTATCAGATGACCAGCCCTTAAAGCTTTCATCTTTGAGAGAGAGGAGAAAATCAAGCTCCACTCTCACTTCAGATATGAAAATATCCACAGGTCTTTCTGTCCATCCTTCTACAGTGAGAAGACAGCTCAGTGCTATGGGTTGAAATGATGTGTAGCTGTCAAGAAGCTGTTACTGAGAAGAGGAAATAGACAACAAAGAATAAAATTTGCAAATCAAACAAAGAAGCTGCTGGTGGAACCGTCCACCCCAGAGTCCAGACCTCAACATCACTGAATGTGTTTGGGATTGTTTGGATGGTGAGAAGCAGAAAATATAACCAACTTCTAAAACTGAACTTCAGATGTGAGGAAAAATATCTCTGCAGGTTTATTTGAAAAACTGAAGGTAAGTCTTCTGAAAAGAATGGAAGCTGAAATAAAGGCATTCAGCACAGCTCCAAAGACTGCAGAACCTACATCAAGGTGGACTGAAGCTGTTCTGGTGGTGCAGCACCGTCTCTTTTTTCATCTGTCTTTTCCTTTTTCTCTCCTGTTTGAACCTTGTACCTCTTGACTGTCTGTTTTTCCATTCATCTCAGTTGAGTGACCATGGTGATATGATGGGCAGCATTGAAGCACCATCAGAGTGACCACAGGAGATGTGTGTGTGTGTGTTTCTCCACTCAGTGACAGCCATATTCCTACTGGAATTGGTATTTCACACCTATCCAGGTCTAAACCTCCATAGCCTTATCTCTCCCTCTCTCTCTATGTGTGTGTGTGCAGAACACTGCAAGTAGGGCACAGAGTCCACAGGGAAGGAGGAGAGGAGAGGAAAGAAGTGGAGAAGAGAAGAGGAAAGGACATGACTGTTACTTGCCCATAATCTCAAAAGCTTTACAGTTGAAGTGCATGGATCACTCAGAGTGTCTGTCATTCATGCAGCATCGCTATAGTACAGTGCAGTATGGCCACATTATGTATGCGCATCTCTCTCAAAGCAGGGGTGGGTTGTTCTTCAAGTACTACTGTTGCAGGATCATTTCTTGCTATAAGCAGTATAATCAATTACACAGGGGCTGCAAGGGACCTAACAAGTAAGAAGAAAAGGATAAATATTTTTCTAAATATAATTTGTGTCGTTTTTCATGTTATTGGCAGAACGTTGCTTCCAAAAATCAATATTCTTCCAAAAAGAAATTTCAGAGTATGATACAGCTGTTTGGAAGAAAGACATACAAATGATGAAATGGATACCTTGTCATAAAAATGAATTTATTATTATTAGCTGCCTGCAGCTGCTACCCCCCATTCTACAAAAAAGCCCAGACATTAAAAGACTAAGACACACTAAGATAAACAAACAGGCCACATAAAACACCTAATTTAATTTAATTTAATTTAATTATCAAAATGCCCACTAAGTACAAGTTATTAATTGTTCAGCATCAGGATGAAAAGCAGAAAACATTCATGTAGCAAAAAGTTACACAGCCTCAGCAACAAAATATACATTTCGGTATTTAATTTGGCCACATTTTGCCCTTAATACAGCTTCTATTCTTTTCAGGAGACTTCCCTTTTAATTTTTCAAAGAAAACTGTGGGATCTATTGGTCTAATTCTTTTCTCAGTAACAGCTTTTTGACAGCTACACATGATTTCAGACTCTTGATGTTGAGCTCTTCCCACAGTGGAAGGATGGACAGAAACACTAGTGGATGTGAAGCCAGAGTAAAGCTTGATTCCTGCATACTCAAAAATGGTTCTTTAATGGTGCTTCAGAGCTCTGATTGGTTTTTGATTTTTAGTGTATCTGTACAACACGGAAAATCAAGCTGGCTCCGATTAAACATTTTTCGTAGTGTTAGTCTGTCAGTTTCGGACACGATGTAAAAGACGGTGTTAATATGTGTGTGTTCGGTTTCAGAGGCTGACGTGTGTTTATTACGTCTGTAAAAATCAGAATCAGGCCTTTACAGACTTAATGTGTTTGTGTGTGTGTGTGTGTGTGTGCGCGCAAAATAATGCCGCAGTTCAGTTCCAACTGGACAGGTCATCTGCAGTGCTCTGTCTGTCCATTAATCACAGGGCTTTTTCAACCCCCATCAGTGTAGAACTGCCTGGAAATGTGGCAGCGCACACACACACACACACACACACACACACACACACGAACACACACACACACGAACACACACACACACTGACAGACAGGCACTCTGCGACCTTGGCACTAGAGTGGACACTGGCAGAGAATCAGAGAGACTGTCCAGCTGGGTTCTCTGTTTGACTGAACCTCAACTCAAACTGTGTGTGTGTGTGTGTGTATGTGTGTCTGTCTATGGCTGACTTTAAAAAATATGTATAAATAAATTATGCTAACATTTTCCCTAAATAGAAATAGTAATATTCCCATATATACACCACTCAGTCATAACATTATGACCACCTCCTTGTTTCGATGCTCATTGTCCATTTTATCAGCTCCACTTACTATATAGGTGCACTTTGTAGTTCTACAGTTACAGACTGCAGTCCATCTGTTTCTCTGCATACTTTGTTAGCCCCCTTTTACCCTGTTCTTCAGTGGTCAGGACCCCCATGGACCCTCACAGAGCAGGTACTATTTGGGTGGTGGATCATTCTCAGCACTGCAGTAACACTGATGTGGTGGTGGTGTTAGTGTGTGTTGCGCTGGTCTGAGTGGATCAGACACAGCAGTGCTGCTGGAGTTTTAAACACCTCACTGTCACTGCTGGACTGAGAATAGTCCACTAACCCATAATATCCAGTCAACAGTATCCTGTGGGCAGTGTCCTGTGACCACTGATGAAGGACTAGAGGATGACCAACACAAACTGTGCAGCAGCAGATGAACTATCATCTCTTTACATCTACAAGGTGGACTGACAAGGTAGGAGTGTCTAATAGAGTGGACAGTGAGTGGACACAGTGTTTAAAAACTCCAGCAGCGCTGCTGTGTCTGATCCACTCATACCAGCACAACACACACTAACACACCACCACCACATCAGTGTTACTGCAGTGCTGAGAATGATCCACCACCCAAATAGTACCTGTTCTGTGAGGGTCCATGGGGGTCCTGACCACTGAAGAACAGGGTAAAAGGGGGCTAACAAAGTATGCAGAGAAACAGATGGACTACAGTCTGTAACTGTAGAACTACAAAGTGCACCTATATAGTAAGTGGAGCTGATAAAATGGACAATGAGTGTAGAAACAAGGAGGTGGTCATAATGTTATGCCTGATATTATATTATGATATACTGCTTATATATATATGTATATATATATATATATATATATATTTATATATATATATAAACTTCCTTCACTAGACAGAGTCAGAATTATTAATTAAACTAAGAAATAGTGGAAAGGTGTTCCTGAGGACTGCATAATGCCTGACACACATTATCCTGATCATCTGAAGTTTATTCCTCTCCTAAAGCTGAAAAAGCTTTGGATTAACCTCCAACCAAACTCACAGTTCAATAACAAGATCATTAACAGATAGACTTTTGCTGGCTCTAAGGTAAGCTAAACTTTATCTGGATTACTGGATTTGCAAAATATCATTAATATGATGTCTAATGACAAATAACATGACAGAAAAATGCGACACCATAATAAATCAGATTAAATAGGACTACACGGTGCTCACATTTGTGATTAAAACATTGTGTGTAAAGATAACCATTAATGCACTCATACAAGGTTCAGTCTTTACATTGTTTCAAGTATCATGAAAACACCTGTAAAAGACATCAAGTCCTCCCTGGCATTCATTTTGTAATATAAGAAAAATGTGCCAAAAATGACAGAAGATCCTTTTCAGCACAGGCATAAAAAAAAAAAATAAAGAGAAACAAATGTGCAAAAACTTTCTGCTGCTCTAATTTGCTTAAAAGAACTAATGGGCTTCTACAGAACAGTCTGTGTGTAACTGTAGGGGAAAATGAAGCTTCTGCTGTAGCCAGGCTTCTGCAGCAGGCACAAATTTCTGCACTGTGCTAGGGGGGTGCTAGACTGAAGACGTACCATGCGGTCCGAAGACTAGTAAAAAAGGGGCCTATGACAGGTCGGTGAGGCTATGGGAGCGTTTGGGTGCAGGGCCAACGTATGCCAGCCTAGCCTGAGGTACAGTGGAGGAACTCCGCCTTCCTCCACTGTTCCTCCACTGTACCTCAGGCTGTACCTGAGGTAGGCCTTACAAAGGACAAAACCCCAAACTATTATACATAATACAACAGAATTACAATTAGGGGTGTAATTATCTGGCCTCACAGCTATTCAATTCGATTAAGATTATATACACTGTGAAAAAAAGGTATTTTCACTGTCAAATTACTGTAAAATTTATTGTTCACTACAGGTTTTCTGAAAAAGGGTTAAATGCATGTAAGTAAACAGTACACTCGCTGTATTTTAACAATGCTGTTAACTTACAGAAATAGAATGTAAATTTACAAAAACAAAATATTACTTTAATTTCACAGCCATTTGCGTTTAGTTTAATGGTTGTTACTGTTATTATTATGGTAAAATACTGTAGGTCAGAATAACTAGTTGAACATGTGAAACTGTTGAACTACAGTAAAAAACAGTATTTCTAATAAATGAAACGACTATAATTTTACAGATTTTTTACCATCATGGAGAAAACATACTTTTTGTCAATTGCTGACCTTGCATATATCAACCTAGTTAATATAACAGCTGACAGCAAACCACGGCAGGTAAAGGATCATTAACCAGTGTCCTACTTTTTACAGCACTAGGAGTAGATATCTGGAACGAATGGTTGATACATTTGTTTTCCTCAATAATGTTCATGGAATATGTATTACTGCAAATACGTATGACTTCTGAACTGGAGTTTTATATTTGTAGGTAAGCAATCAAGTCAACGTTTATAAGAGTGTTCTTGTTTTTTTAATGATTTTTTTTGATGAATGAGGCCTTCTACGCAGAGAGTTATGAATTTTTTCACAGCAGGGGGCTCTAACCCTTTCCCTCTCATCCCTTATTGCTCACTAGCAGCTCAATACAACATTTCACACACAGAGAGTCAACAGTGTCCTAATAAATCTGCTAACACAGTTACAGATGAAAATAACTTATTTGATTATATCACTGAGGCAATGGCACAATGGTTACCAGAGGGCCTGCAGAAAGAGGCTAACAAGCTCACTGGCTAAGCAGTAGTCTATGCTAGGAATGAGCACAGCTTCCTGCAGAAGCAGTTGAGCAGAGTAATGACGTAGCCTCACTGCAGAATTGGCGTAAAGCATTGATGGTACAATGGTAAACAAACAGCTGCAAAAACTTGGTGATGACCAAAGAAAAGCTTTGGACGTCACTTTTATTTGGATACAAGGATGCACAAATGTATCGCCTTTGGGTTTATCCTGTATTATAAAGGTGCAAGACTAATTATATATGTGACATTTTTGTTCACATGGGGGGCTTTTGTTTGAGCAGTCAGAAACTTGGGGGCTCTGCAGGCCCCTCCATTGTTACACCCATGGTGTATGTGTGTGTACCTGTAGCCATCTTGCCATCCTGTGCAGCAGGTCCGTCTGGAATCACGCTCTTCACCTGCAGGAACTCATCCGGCTCGTCTCCGCCGATGATAGTGAAGCCGAATCCCATAGTGCTTTTCTGCAGTGCCGTGGACAGAAAACTCCCCTTCAACTGGGTGGGATCCCGCGTAAACAAGGGCTTTTCTATACACACACACACACACACACACACACACACACACACACACCAACACAAACACATAATACAGTCAAACACTACAGAACATTAAACCTCATATAACCCATTATAAAGCAACAAAATCTTACAAGTTAGAGAACCAAGTACAAGGCCAAGAGCTGCACTTACAGCCAAACAACAGCAGCAAGAACATAGACACACGCACACACTGAGAAAAGTGATGCAATGAATTTCATTCATTCAAATGTGTACATCATTTCCACAGAAATACAATATAAATCAACACTACTGTCTTTCTTTTTGGCAATACTTGTGTTGATGCTCTGTATTTTATTCATGCAGAAATGATGTACACATTTAAATCATGTAAATTCAATGTATTAAATTTGTCAGTGCACATATAGCTGGCTCAGCTGGCCTGGGGGTAGCTTATTTTTGCTCCGGTATGAGCTCCAACTGCCAAAATTGTGAAAAAGAGTCCAGCTTTTTATAGTTTTTACAGTTATTTTTATGTCACTCATAACTGAAGCAAGAAAAGTCCACAGAGGAGCCAGAGAGAGTTCCTTCAGCTCCATCTGAGAGGAACCAAGCAGATAACCGCTGTGGAGAAGGCTATAATAACAGGTTCAGGATGGGGGTGGATTAGCGTAGGCCAGCCAAGGCACCATATCTCCACATGTAATGCATTTCCCCCATTTTTCCCTTAGGGTCATTCCCCAGGTCCATTGGGCACATTGTATGTCATGCTTTCATTCAGGTACTGTAGCTGGTCCAGGAAAAGGGCGCACACAAGCGTATCGTCTATGAAGGGATAATTCAGTCATTTTCTGCACAGTTTATTTTATGGCCCTTCCAGAGTGATTACAGTTAATTTTCATAGTTTTCAAAAAGTGCCATGTGTTATTTTAGAGGGAGCAGAAATCTGCCTCCATTGAACTAGTACAGAACTTACAGCCAATTTGTGTTAAATATACTAAAAAACAAATAAACATATAAAAAAAACATGATAATTGAAAACTATATGCTCTAGAGGTGTATATTGGCTCTGTAGGCCCCTCTTTAATTATACGACACACTTCAAAACTGTCACAATCTTTTTGAAATTTAAGAGAAAATTATTGTGCCAAAAATGACAGAAGATCCTTTTCAGCGCAGGCCTGAAAAGAAAATAAAGAGACAAACAAATGTGCAAAAATAAAGCCAATCTCTGCTGCTCTAATTCACTTGGAGGAACTAAAGGGCTTCTACAGAACAGGCTGAGCGTAACTGTAGCCAGGCTTCTGCAGCAGACACACATTCCTCCACTGTGCTAGGCTGAGGACGTACCATGCAGTCCAAAGACTCCGGCCCGGTAAAGCGGGGCCTCAGACAGGTCGGTGAGGCTATGGGAGCGCTCGGGTGCGGGGCCCACGTATGCCAGCCTAGCCCGAGGTAAAGTAGCGGAGGAAGGGCCTTCCTCCACTGTTACAAAGGAAAAAAGCCTCAGCTACTGTACACGATGAAGAATCACTATTAGGGGTGTAATTCTCTGGCATCACAGCTATTTAATTCGATTAAGATTATTTACACTGTAAAGAAGGTTTTGTCACTGTCAAAGTACTGAAAAATTTGACGATCAGTCGAGGGAAAAAAGGGTTAAATGCATGTAACTAACACTGCTGCTGCTGATTTACAGAAACAGAATGTAAATTCACAAAACAAATGGTAAACTTTTTCACAGACATTTGTGTTTATTTAAATTAAATGACTCAAATTTTACAGATTTTCTTCATCATTTTTATGCTTGATAATACCTGATATTTTCATTGTCCAAAAACATATACTTTATTGAATATTGTAATAATCAATTATTGAAGCGACAAGCTACTGAAGGTTATGTGTTATGGTGATGATTTTGTGGTGATTACAGCTGTTGATAGGACAAAATACACCAATGATCAATAAATTAATTAAACAATATGTTATTCATAATAATCACAATATGTGATTGCAATGTACAGTGCAGTAGATTAATAGTATACTATTGTTGCCAAGCAGCATAAAGGTAAAAAAAAATACCCCATGAACAGCATGGTTTTTAATAACTTGCACATTAATACAGAATTCAACAAATGTGTGAGTCATGTGTTCATCGAGTATCTTACAATGACTTAAAATTTGAATCAGCCTGTTTATAATATTAATCTGTTTTGTAATGTTGATGCTAACTTTCCCAAATTGATGCAGTTAAGCCACCACCTTCAGATCAGTGCATCATGATGTATTTTTATGCAAAATAAGGTCAATAATGGTAAAATATTGTCATGTTTGAGGCTGTAATGTTAAATGTTTTAGGGGCAAATAGGATCCATGTGCTTTTAAAAGGGCGAAGGTGCCCTATTTGTTCCTGCTACTACTCCTCATGGCCTCCCCCAGTTCTACTTATTTTATGCTAAGTTTAATTTAAAGCCACAAATAAATGCTGCTGCGTTTTGGAGCTCCACTGTGCTTCAGTGTGATTTTGCTGCATTGAAAAACTCGCTAAAGTGACTGTTATTTACCTCAGAGCAGCTAGCCCTGCCTCCGAGACTTTTTAGAGTACAAAAAAGTTCCCCTTATCCCCATCTATGGCGAGGAAACAGGATCAGAGAACGAGCTAATGTGTATATCCATCAATACTGGTCCAGCTTTATGTTTTTCCTGTTTTCCAGCTTTCAAAAGCTAGTAGAGCTGTTAAAGTAATTTGAAACCAAATGAATGCATTATTAGCTGGGTGCTAACATAACAGCTATTAGCATCATCATGGCAGATAAAATAAAGGCTACTTATAAAGTTTTTTTTTTTTTCTTCTTTAAACACTACAGTCAAAATGAATGACCAGTGCATGCTCATGATTAAATGACCAAAATTAACCCTGCACAGCCCTGTTAATCATGAAGTTATCGAAGGGGAACATGAGTTAAAATAGAATTTAACGGCACCAGAACAGCTTTAGTAGCACATAGCTTTATCAATATCAGCGACGACATTAGGAGCACAGAGTTTACCCATATGTAAAAACATCCTCTCAGCATTTAGATGGTTCATCAATGGAAAAGGTTAGGTTAAATAAAACTCTAAAATAATGATCAGGATTGGTACAAAATCCTGTTGTACCAGTGCAGCACTACCAAGTTCTCTGTTTAGTAAGTTCTTTGTTGTTGTGACATAATGCTGATTTGTTCTATAGGTACACTATAACCATACAAAATCTGTTGCTGAACAATTTATAGACTCCATTCATTACTGGTCAGTTTCTAACCGGACCACTATTGACCAGATATCCTTTGGGTGGTGAATCATTCTCAGCACAGCAGTGACACTGGCATGGCGGTGGTCATGGTAGTGTGTGTGGTGCTGGTAGAAGTGTATCAGACACAGCAGTGTTGTTGGGGTTTTTACACACATCAGTGTCACTGCTATGCCGAGAGTGGAACACCATTAAAAAATATCAAGCCAAGAGCAGCTCAGTGGTCAGAAACCATTGATGAAGGACTAGAGGATGACTAAGCTGTGCATCAACAGATGGGCTACGGTCTCTAACTGTACAGCAGCGAAGTGGAGCTACGAGAGAGGAGTTTCTGATAAAGTGGCCGGTGAGTGCAGCTGTAGATTTGCACAAATGGTGCTGTCAACAAGAACCAAGCTCTAAGTCACTCAGAATAAAGTTTATAAAAGACGTGAATGACGAGTTTGGAGGTGTTACTATGGAGACAGACTCCACAATCACGAGGGAAACGTTACTACGGATACAGACGTCAAATCTAACTCAACAATTACATGCTGCGCTTCAGCTGGAACGTGTTATTATATAATTGAATAATATCATATCACCTTAAGACAGTTATGCACAGGGAAATTATGGGAGGTAATTGTTGGTATGGTTTCAGGGAAGAGTGGGTGGAACTGTGGAGAAGTGAAAGATTGAGATGTAGAAAGTGTACATACGCACTGCCTAATCGCCACAGGAGACTGAGGGTTTGTTATTTTATGTTTTTTGTGCCTTAATTATAGCAGATTCAGTTACAAGGTCACTCTGTCACGTAGTATTAACAAAAATATATAGGAACAACAAAAATGAATATTACTATTACAGTAGTAAATACATATAAAATATAAAAATAATAAATAAATAATACATACAGTCATATGCAAAAGCTGGTTAAATGACACTTTGTTGATTTTCAAAGTGAAAATAAGTTAACACATCCTCTACAGAACAGACTAAAATATGACATTTTCCTGCAAATTTTAATGCATAATTTCTACTGAGTTGTTGAGTTTAACATAAAAAGAACAGAAAAAATAAAACATTATATATTAAATGTGCAATAACTCTTGCACAGGCAACATTTTATGTTGTAGAATGCGATCTGACCACCTTGTGCGTACACCTGTATCTGTTTAGTATGAGTAGTATCTTCTGCTAAAAAGTGATATTGTTCATGTGATTGTCACCATAAATGTCACAAAGAAAAAAAGTGAACCAAAAAAGGGCTGGAGTCGTCGTCCATCAAACTGATGTCCCTGATTGGTCCAACAGCTGTTTATGTTCATTGTTAGAAGAGTTATGTTGATGTTAGGAGAGTGAGGTCACATGGTTAGGGACAGCCACTGATCTTCAAGGGAGCTCAGATGATGTCACCTACCTGTGACTAATGAAATGGTTTACCTTTGAATCATGGTGGGGACTGGTTTTTGGCATGTTCGGATGCATGCTGGCTACCTTGTTCACCCCCCCGACCCTCTAAAGAGTGGCATTTTTTTAATTGTCTTTCATCCCCACCAACAAAACAAAAACTGCCTGAAGTAGCGGCATCAACATTGGTGCTAGCTCAAGTTGGCGGCCTGGAGTAATAGCCACCGGGACAGAGTAAGCAAAGCAGATCACAGATAAGCTGACCTCTCTCTGTGGCTCCAAGCTAAGTCAAACACGCACACACATAGTATAGAACTGACTGTCACATCTTTTGCACCACGTAGGGACACTTTTTCACGTCGTGGACTGGTTTTAGCCACATTTGGAGTTTTCCCTAGACAACTAGCTAACAGGTGAGGTAGGTAGTATCATTTAGTTTTGGTGTTCTCAAGCAACATTATGAATATATCTAAAATCCGCAGGATTTCTGGCTTAGCCAGCTAACTTTGGGTTTAGTTTGATGTAACTCTGGATTATCTGTCTCTGTGGATTACTCCTGCAATGGCAACTTATACTGCTCCAGTGCTGGTCAAGTTCAGTATTTCAGATCATTAACAGTTCTTGGACCAATTAAGGCAAGCTTCTGACCAATCATGGACAGATGAGGAATACTCTCTTGATTTTTTTTTTCTTTATGAAGTTTGTGATGTCAATCACAGGAAGAATGTCACTTTATTTTAGCAGAGGAAGCAAATCGTACAACATAAATGGGAAGAATATGAAGCAATTATTACTCTGATAAGCACTGACACACAACAGTGCTGCTTTTTAATGTTATAAGTGCTTTACTTCCTACATATTTACGTATATTTCTTTTTCTTTCTCTGAAAAAAAAGCCATTCAGATTGATGATGATAATAATAATAATAATAATAATAAGAAGAAGAAGAAGAAGAAGAAGAAGAAGAATTATAGTAATAAGGAGGAGAAGAAGAAGAAGAAGAATTGTTCTTATTGGTGGAGAAGAAGAATAAAGCTCTGTGTTGTGATGTATTGTAATGGAGGATATATGTATAAATGAATAAGGGTAATGTACCTCTGTATATAGCGGGCAGGGGCAAACTGGACAGGCCTTGGCTTTGCATCTGGTGATGTTGTAGTCTCCGTTTAGCCTCCAGAACTGGGTTTTCAAACTGTGTCCGCCTGTTTATGTGACTGAGAGAAAAGCAGAGAGAGAAAGAGAGAGAGAGAGAGAGAGAGAGAGAGAGAGAGAGAGAGAGAGAGAGAGAGACCGAAAGAGAGAGTTAAGTTCTGATGATCTCTGCCATCTAAATCCACCATGGGCTCCAGCAGACAGTGGATTCAGGCATGAAACGTATTTTATGTATTTCTGTATTTTAGCAGAGAATGACTTCATCTACAGTCCTGAATTCATTAAAGCTTTTAAAACAACCAAAAAAAAGATTTTACCTAAAACACTCCAGCACTAATGAGCACTAACACTACCACTAATGACCAATTAAAGAAAAATTGATCTCAGACAATCAGTCACTGACCTTTCATAACCACCAATTAATGACCTTACATCTTTGCATAAGTGCTGATTAATGATGCCAAAACCTTCAGGCTAGAACATTTACACTGAAATGCATCTCTAAGAATGCAATTCAAACCAAACATACGACCACATGGATTGATAAGTGTGTCTGAATCCAATGGTTTGTACACATCAGCTCAGGAAAAACAGGTGTCTTTAAACTTTGGTGTTGGAGGAGACTTCTGAGACTTTCTTGGATGGCAAAGGAAGAAAATGGATTCTCAACCAAATCAAGCCTCACCTCTCACTCAAAGCCCAGATAACCCAACTGAAGTGCTCTTACTTTGGACATATTATGAGAATAAAGAACTTAGAGACCACTATGCTTAGAAGAGCTGAATGTAAAAGAATAAGAAGATGACCAGCAACAGTCATTATAACAATGTTTGGATACAATCAGAGGAATCAAGAATCAGCCATTTAGAAGCCTGAAGACCCAAACAGAAGACTGGATATTCTGGAGGAACGCTATCCATACAACGCCAGAGTCGGAACAACTTGATGGCGCTTCATAATAATAGGTGCCCCCTTTGTCTTCTGGGAAGGCTTTACACTAGATGTTGGAACATTGTGGTGAGGATTTGATTGTATTCAGTCACAAAAGCATTAGCAATAGTCAGGTAATGATGTTGGATGATTAGTTCTGGATCACAAACGCCACTCCAGCTCTCTACAGCCCGATGCTGAGGGGCTTAAACCCCTCTAACTAATGCTTGGCATTGGACATGGTGACCTTAGGCTCATGTGCAGCTGCTCCAGAGCATCCCCTTCTATTGGTCAATGCTTTAATATGGAGAAAATACAAACTGTGTGTGCACAATTGAATGCCTGTGTCAGCAATGCACCTTAAAGTAGGTGAATTTACTCATTAGGTTTGTCTGGATATTTTTAGACATGGTATACTTACAGGATTGATACTATTTTTAATGCTTTGTGAGGTCAGGATTTGATTTGATTTTGGATATTTTATGTGTTAAAATATCTGTAGAGCTCTAATTATATTATCGAGACTGATTTGGCTGAGATAAATGAAAGGTTTTTGGAGTTTCCAACACCAACACTAATCTAACAAGATAAAGCCCCAAAAATTGCAACACATACACATGTATGAGTAAAGGTGTGTCAATAGCATAATCCCCAGCCTCTCTTCACTCAGTTTCCTCTGATAGGCTACACCCAGTTTTGCCCAGTTTTGATCACTGGCAGTGTTTTCCATGAAATGTGGTAAATGAGAGATTTTCAGAAGACAACAAGGGGCATAATGGCAATATAACTCGTCCATCAACCTAGCAACAGTTGTCCTAGCAACAGTTGTCAAAACTAGCAGCAGTTGCTATGAATGCACTTGCGGGTGGCGCATGGATGTGTTAATTCTAGGGTTGTCAAAGTTAGAACCTTAATAATGCATTAATGTGATTAATTATTAACACCACTCTTTTTGTTTGATGCCATTAATGCATTTTCCTAGTTTGATCCTTTAAACCATCTGGAGTAGTGTCTGTATGTTGACTGTATGTATGACATATATGAAGTCGTATGCAAAAGCTTGGGCGCCCCTGGTCAAACTGCATGCGATTTGATGTTTCTGAAGTGAAAATAAGTTAACACATCCTTTACAGAGAACACACTTCTGCACATTTTAATGCTTAATTACTGATTTTTTGGTTAATTTAACATACTGGGGAAAAATAGAATATAAAATGTGGCATGTACAAACGTTTTTGGCACATTTCATATGTTATATTTATCCTTTTTCCAATTGCACTCCAAAAATAACAGAAAAATGCCATATGCCTCTAGAGAACTTTTTTCACTGAAGAAAATCAACAAAACCTGTAATTTGTAGGGGGCAGTTCAAACCTTTGCATGTGACTTTGTGAGACACTGGTAGGAACACAATCTATGGAAATCACATGATTTTCACGTTCAGGTTGATGTAATCCTGCATTCACAAAATGAAAACTGAAAGCAATGAATACATTCAGATGAAGCTTATTCTGTCCACTCATACAGTTATAACAAAATGTGTTGCTTTTTAAATGGAAACTCTCTTTACCGTCACACAAATCAAGATTAACTACACAAAATTCTGTGATTGATCATGATTAATTGTTTGAATCGTTTGACAGTCAGAGTTAATCCACAAAGGACACCACATGTCTGAGTGCAGATTTGTGAGCAGGATCTGATTCTCCTCCAGTTTATTGTGAAATCAGTCAGAAAAGCAGAAGCTAGATTAGACGTCTTACTCTGCTGGGCTTTATTAATATGGGCCAGAAGCCTGATTAAAATGGAAGCAGAGCAGGCATGTTTGGCAGAAGCTGTCGCTGGGCTCTCAGTTTGGGAGCAGTTTGGATCTTTTATGTCTTGATGACAGACTGAAGATAAATTTGGGGAAAGGATATTGGGAATGGATCAAAAGTAGATGGGTACACAGTAACCAGCAGGGAAGCCCAAGCCAGGCTAGGATCTCCAAACTGCCACCAATATACACACACACGTACAGAATGTTTCTATACAACGTTCTACATGTGTTTTATATGTGTAAGTACCTTTAAGTAATAATAATTTAGCCCACATAGTTATATACATATATACATATATACACACACACACACACACACGCACACATATATATATATATATATATATATATATATATATATATATATATATATATATATATATCTGTGTGTGTGTGTATGTGTGTATGTGTGTCTATATGCAATAACAAAATGTCCTGTACATATATATCAAACACCAACTGCACTTGAACGTCCCATATGAATTATTTATATGTGAGTTTCTTATTACTTTCTCTTACTTTGAAATATTGGTCAAATCAAATATCTGATGCAGATAATGGTTTTAAAGCAAATATAGACAAATATCTATAAGACTGATATTATTGTGTATTCCTAATGACAAATATTTCCCATAAGAGTTATACGTATGCTCTTTCTCTCCGTATTTCTCTCTCCAGCACCTAATAAACAGCTTCATGCATTATGTGCTGATTACATGTGTCCGGTGTTATGGCTGCAGGACAGAGTTGTACAGTGAATTACAGTGATTTGCGAGCAGCTCTATCAGCCTCCCACTCATCAACTCAGCGCAACGTGAGATCCAGGAGAGCAGGGAGGCATTACAAAAAAGCCACCATTTATTTCATTCTGACTTAAGCTTGTTAAACCCTGTGCACAGTGACCCATTAAAACATTATCCTAAAAACGCCTCTTTTCTGTAAAACACCAACATTCTTCAACAAACACAGTCAGTAATTTCCCACCAAACACCACCATTTTCCACCAAACACCATCATTCTCCAGTAAACACCATGATTCTTCATTGAACACCATCAATATCCACTGAATCCCATCGATATGCACCAAACACTATGATTCCAACAAACACCAACATTTTCCAGCAAACGCCATAATTTGACAACAAAAATCGTCATTCTCCAACATCATCATTCTCCAGTAAACACCACTGCTCTCCACCAGACACCAATATTTTTCACCAAACACCATAATTCTCCATCAAACACCAACATTTTCCACCAAACACCATAGTTCTCCATCAAACATCGTAAGTCTCCAACAAACTCTTCAACATTCTCTACCAAACACCATCATTTTCCAAACGGAATTCTCCAATAAGCGCCATCACTGTCTAACAAACACATTTTCCAACAAACTCCATCATTCTTCAACAAGCACCATTATTCTAATTCCCAATCAAACACAAACATTATCGGCCAAATACTGTCATTCTCCACAGAATACCACCATTCTCACTCTCCACCAAACACCATCATTTTCAAACAAACCCCCATTCTTCACCAAACACCACTCTTCTCCAACAAACACCAACATTCTCAACATCTTCCTTCTCAGTCAAACACCATCATTGTCACCATTTGGCTTCATAATGTTTAGTAAAATAGCACATAAACCAATGTAAGTGGAGCAGAACGTTCTAGAGATTTACAAAACATAGGTATAGCACACCATCCCACTGTTTGGGTTTGTTACTGTTTGTTGAGTATGTTGGGTTGTGAGCTGGGTTTTATGACAAACATTGGTGGTTAATGCACTTTCTCTGCAACCATGGCTACTAGAGAGGGCTTGAAGTGGCACAAAAAGTCACTCTTCCATGCCAAGACATGCAAAGTTATTTTGTGATTGTAGGCACTCTCAAAAATATTATATATATAAGAGTTCTTGGCTTGGATTTGGAACATATACATGATCTGGAAGTTCTTTGATGAACCATCTATTGAAAGTTTCCTTAGGGAACTGTTCTTCTATAGCACCGCTCCAGATAACCCCTTTTAGCACCTTCATTTTTAAGACTATAGAAGAGAGGCATGGACAACCCAGGTGGAGATGAGAAATTGTTTGAGGTAGTGGAAAAAGAAAAAGAGACTGTGTATGTGAACGTAGTCGCATAACATAGCACTAAAGCTGCATTGCTGGCTCCTGGCCACCGTTCCTCTCTGTCCTGGGATAAGAAAGTCGCAAGCCAAGCTATAAATAGTCCCACCTCACTCTGAACTGCTCATTAAGCAAGAAAAAGAATGGCACTCACACAAAAACACACTGTGGCACACACAAACACACTCTGGGCTGAATAAGATGGCAAAGGCGAGCAGTTGCTACCATAGCGGAGCCCAAGCGAAGTAATGAAGCCGATTAATAAGAACGGCAAGAAAAAACATTTGGAAATCTAAAGTGCCACTGCATTAAGTATTTAACAGTGAAGGGGCTACACTTACTCAACATAGTAGCTGCCGTAAACAGGGTCATCGATTTTCTCCCAGCCATAGGGAAGCTCTGAAAAACACACAGCATAACAAAACATACATTATTCATCACATAGCGGAAAAAATACACTGGAGAACAGGTCCATAGCCATTCATTATGTCACTGAGTGACATAAATGGACACATATCACTGTACCGCAGAGATTGGACTGGGTTATTCAGCCTTTGGCATGCTATCAAAGGAAGAAAGATGGAAGGAAAGAAAGAAGAAAAAACAAACTAATGGAATGATCTAAAGTAATTCTTTAAAATGTGATCAAAAATGCTTCATATTCAATAAAGTGGCTTAAGTGTCTATTCACTTTTCCAAGATGTTGAAACATGCTCCTGTTAACAACTCTACTTTCACAATATTCATATTTTGAAATTGTGTCATTATAATTATAGGCCCAATGAAAAATACATGATTTACATGCAGACTGTCACTTAGCAATAGTAACTGTGGTTGGTAGATCAGCATCCGAAATGAATCAGTATGGCAGTTTTTTCCATCAATCAGTTTCTGAATAAATCATATAGGTGTTTCTTGGATCACCTTAATGATCAATATAAAACTAAAGCCAGTTTAAACAGTGCTAAAAGTGAGAGTCACAAGAAGATCTGTCCACTATAATAATAATAATAATAATAATAATAATAATAATAATAATAATAATGTTACAATTATATAGCACCTTTCATAATCCCAAGGTCGCTTAATTAGAAACCTTTATCTTCTTCTTCCACTCACTGGCCACTTTATTAGAAACACCTACCTTGTACTTCCATTTACTGGCCACATTATTAGAAACCTCTACCCCATACTTCCACTCACTGGCCACTTAATTAGAACCCCCTACCTTATAGTTCTACTCACTGGCCACATTATTAGAAACACCTACCTTTTATTTCCACCCATTGGCCACTTTATCAGAAACACCTACCTTGTACTTCCACTCTCTGGCCACTTTATTGGAAACACCTACCTTGTACTTCCATTTACTTGCCACTTTATCAGAAACTCCTACCCCACACTTCCACTCACTGGCCACTTTATTAGAAACCCCTACCTTGTAGTTCTACTCACTGACCACAGGACTGCTGTTGTCCAGATATTATTTGGGTGGTTAACACAAAATGTGTATCAACAGATGGGCTACAGTCTCTGACTGTACACCAGCAAGGTGGAGAGGTTTCTGATATAAAGGCCAATGAGTGCATATTCCACACTGGAAATCAGGTTATAGTGAAAGATTAAAAACTGACCATATATTCATTTCAGAGAGGGTTTGAGTAAACTGGGCAGTTTTTGAAAGCCTGACAGTTTGTTCGTGATCAAAGAGGCTTTATTTTCTCACCTCATTTGACACTGAGTCAAACACACACACATTCTCACACAAACACACAGACGATCAAAGCGCTATCATGTACTAATGTGCAATGAGGCAGGAGAAAAAAAAAGCTTTACTGATGACAGTGTTGTAATATCTGACGATGAGATCATAGAGGACGAGAGAGAAAGTGAGAGATAAAGCGAGAGAAAAAGAGAGAGAAAGAGAGGATGTAGTGAGTGAGAGAGAAATGATTCTGTATCTACTATGAATTCGTATGTACTAAGAATTATTAGGTTTCTACTATGAAGAATGTGAGCTATTGAAGTGTGGACCCAGAAACGGGTTAAATTCCCTTTATCAATGTTTTCAGTGACCACTAGGGGGATTCACCAGTACTTTCATCCTTTCTCTTTCTCTCTCTCTCTCTCTCTCTCTCTCCCCCTTCCAGTAACTCTCCTTCATTCTCTGTCTTATCCTCTTCCTTCTGCTCACTAGCATTAATTATCTCTTTCAGTCTCTCCTCTTCACTCTCTCTACCTCTCATAGCACTCCACCTCATTTTGTCTCTCTTTCTCTTCTCTTTTCTCCCTCTTTCTTTCCCAATCTCTCTCTCCTGTCCCTCTCTCTTGCTCTCCCCCATCCGCTCTTCATTTCACAGCAGACAGAGAGAGTGAAAACACTAATATGCACTCTTTCCGAGGAGAGTTTTTAAAGTGCAGTTTCATGCTCAAATCAAATTTTCATCTTTTCTTGTTTATATATTATAACTATTTTTGGACAGTTCAAAGAGGGAATTCAACCACAAAGCTGAGATTCAACAGAGCAGAAAATAATAATAATATAATAATATCTTTATTTATAGAGCGCTTTTCATACTGGTGGCAGCTTAAACTACTTTACAGACAAGTGATAAAGCTTAACAGTAATAAGAAAGCATGAGTATTCATTTAAATCATATAAGGCAATGAAACAGATCAAAGTAAAAAGATAAATACCAAACGAGATTTGGAATTTTAATTAAATGCTAAATTAAAGAGATATGTTTTCAAATGTTTCTTGAAAGTGAGCACTGAGCTTGACTGTCTAATATAAGCTGGAATTGAGTTCCACAGTTTAGAAGCATAATAACTGAACGAGGCCTCTCTATGTTTTCTGTATTTACAGAGGGTGTTTGCTGAAGGCCAGTTTCTGGAGATGTAAGATCATGTGCTGGAATATAAACACACAGACATTCTATGAGTTAAACAGGTGCTTTAAGGTCATATTGAGCCTTAAAAACTAGTAGCAGACCTTTAAAATCTATCCGGAAACATACAGGTAGCCATATAATATCTTTTTTGTTTTCCACAGAATCCGTGCTGCTGTATTTTGTTGTAGAGGATGGATTGTTAGGAAGTCCAGTAAGAAGAGCATTACAGTGATCAACTCTGCTTTTAACAAATGCATGAACAAGTTTCTTTGCATCACTCTGAGATAGAAAAGCTACTTTGGAGACTCCATTTACATTCAGGATAAAACAGAGCTCAGAGACTAAGATCACACCAGGTTTCATACTTTAGGTTTGGTATATGAAGCTAAAAAACGGAACTTCTCACAAAGCATTTTTCTCTGAGATTTGGTAGGGAATTTTGTGACATCCACCTAGAAATATATGACACACAACTGTTAAGCCTGAGTCTTGATTATCAGAAGGAATGTAAATGTTATCTATCACACACACACACACACACACACACACACACATTTACATATTTACATATTTACGTGTGTGTATGGTCCAGTTCAGGTCAGAAAGGTTTAAGGACACTGTTGAGTCCATAGCAGACACCCACAGACCTCTACCCCCCCCCACCCCGCCAGACACCGTTACCATGGCAACCCCAGGAGCAAGGCTTTTGGGGCTCAACTAAGGCTCTTTCACAGTGACCAACTTCCGCTGTCCGTCACACCATCACCACGACGACCAACACACACACATTCCCACACATACATACATTTACCCCTTAGAGCAGAGAGAGAGCGAGAGAGAGAGAGAGAGAGAGAGAGAGAGAGAGAGAGATGAGAGAAGCAAGAGAAAGATAATGAGAGACAGAAATGAGAGAAAGATAAAAGAGAGACAGAAGAGAGATGAGAAAGGGAGAAAGAGAGAAAGGAGAGAGAGGAAGAAAAGAAAAGGGAAAGAAAGAATAATGCGAGAGAGAGAGAGGGAGACAGATAATGCAAATTTAACAATTCAATAACCTCAAAAAGGAAAGAGAAGGGAAAGAAAAGCGTGGTATTCTCCTGTGTTTGGACTAATTATCACAACTTCCTCAAATAATATGCGCAATATTTGAATAATCCTTCATTTCATATGCAGAAGCAAAAAGGTCTCGCTTCGCTCTCGAGCAGAAACGGAGAAAACATTTTTTACTGTTTGTTAAAATCCTTGACCTTTTAAAAAGGCAGAGAGAGAGACTGAGAGAAACAGAGAGAGAGAGAGAGAGAGAGAGAGAGAGAGAGAGAGAGAGAAAGAAAGAAAGAAAGAAGGAAAGACAGAAAGAAAGAAGTTAGTAAGAATTTGGAGAGAAAAGAAAACGAGAGAAAACATTGAAAGAGAGAGAGAGTGAGACTGACAGATGTGAGAGAGAGAGATGTGAGAGAGAGACAGAAAGAGAGAGAGAGAGAGAGAGATACAGAGAGAGGGAGAGAGAAAGTACAGTGTTGACAAATATTGAGACAAATCCCTAATATATCAATGCATATGGTGAGTATGGGGTGAATAAATGGTAAACGTGAATCTATTGATTCTGTTCCATTCTGTTCTATAATACTGACCTACATGTTAAAGATTTGACCAGCAGAAAAGAGAGAGAGAGAAAAAGAAGAAGGAAGGTAAAGTGTTTGAATATGTATATATACATATACACACACATACACACACAGTGCCCCCATCTCCACAGCTACTCTCATTTCTACGGTTACTCCAGTTCTGAAACTACTTCTGCAGTTCTACTCATTTCCATGGCTATTTTACATCTACACCCATGTCCATGGTTACACTACTCTTATTTCTATGATTTCTCTAGGTCTCCACCTATTTCCATGATTACTCTGGGTCTATAGTTCTTTCTATGGTAACACTACACCTATTTCTATGGCTATTTTACATCTACACCCATGTCCATGGTTACTCTAAGTCTACAGTATTTAAATTGTTAAACAACATCCATTTCCATGGTCACGTTAGGTCTATTCCCATTACTGTGGAAACACTACTCTCATTTCCATAGCTACTCTGGACCTACAGTGATCTCTATCAGTGTTATGCTGTACAGACCTCTGAGGACATCATAACATCAGAGGTCTTCTACTGGCACAAAGCTATTGTGGTGAAGACACTGAGAAATTTGTTTAAAATACTTGAAACTAGGGTGGCACAGTGGCGCGGTAGGTAGCGCTGTCGCCTCACAGCAAGAAGGGCCTGGGTTAGAGTCTCAGCCGGACGACCAGTGTCCTTTCTGTGTGGAGTTTGCATGCTCTCCCTGTATCTGTGTGGGTTTCCTCCCACAGGCCAACTGGACACGCTAAATTGCCCCTAGGTGTGATTGTGTGTGAATGTATATGTCTGTCTGTCTGCCCTGCGATGGACTGGTGACCTGTCCAGGGTGTATCCTGTCTTCTGCCCAGTGACTGCTGGGATAGGCTCCTGCTCCCCCATGACACAGAAGGACAAGCAGCTTAGAAAATTTGTGTGTTTGTACTTGAAACTATCAAATATTTCATAGTTTACTTGTTTGAAATATCATTAAAAAAATCTAATATTTGATATTTGAAACTTGACTTATTTGATATTTAACACTTGATTTGTTGTTTTTGCTTTTGGACATTTTGGTTCTAGATGCATTGTTTTTGGACGTATTGATTTTGGGCGTATTGCTTTTGTGTGTTTTGTATCTGACCTTAAACAGCTTTGTTGTCAGAATCCTGAGCTTGAACTGAATGATGAAACACCCCCGAAACACCCGGTGTATGTCATTTTACCTCACATACTTACCAGGGAATTCTCTCTATCAGAGAGAGGGAGAAAGAGAGAGCTGCAGAGCTGTAACTCTGGTCCTACAGTCAGAGTTTAGGACATAAATCTAATGAAATGAAAGTGAAATTAAACACTTTAGATTTATCATAAGTTTAATTTTATTTTTAAATAAAAACACTCCCACATTTTCATTTCACTACCTAAACACAAAGGGCTTAAGTCCATAAGCAGAGGCTTAATTTAGCCACATTCCTGTATTTTAGAGTAGGAAGTGAGACTGCATCCCTGTCCTTAATGGCCACATGGTGAGCAGTTAGATCACATTGTTTTGAAGTAAATGTGTCCTAAACTCTGAAAACAAGCATGTATCATTAAAAACTGTCACTATGAAAACATTTTCTGCAATTAATTATTTTTTTAGGATTTTCTGTGTGTAAAATTGTTCAAAGCTGTGTTTGCTAGCCATGGACTGAGTAATAATCAGAATTAGCTAAAACTTTGACTACCCAAACATTCAAATAATTGGTCTTTGAACAATTCAGTTGAATAATCCACATATGTAAGTATCTATATGTATGAATAATAATATGTCCCATTTACATCTATATACATATACATCATCGGTGCAACACCACCTTGTATCTCCAAAAATATAACATTATAGAAGTTCTTAACTTTGAATGGCTGAGTGCTGTACAAAAGCATTTTGTTCTTCCAGTAGTTTCATTCTGTTTTTCTCTGGTTTACTTAAGTGAGAAGCATTTGTGTTCTCAAAGTCCACAAAAACAAAGAAACACACTCACACACAGCGTTGTGCTGGTGATGAGTGCTTTCACAGCGTACACTGACAGGTCTTTGAACTGTGGAAATCAGCTGACAAATCAGCTAACACTGACACACACACAGACACGCAGCAGATTTAAGAGTGTCAGAGAGTGATGGAGGCATACAAAGATAAAGGAAAAGGGAAGGAGAGAGATATAGGCAGATGGAAAGAGGAAAATATAACAAAAGAAAGAGAGAGAGAGTGAGAGAAAGTAGACAAGCAGACTGAATGAGAGAAAGATAAGGCGACAGAAAGAGAATGTTTTACCACTTTTTTCATTAGAAAGACTTCTAAACCTTTTAAATGCCTCAGCAATACTGTAACTGTACATAGACATGCTACATTAAACTGAACTGAGCTGAAGGAGAGTGAGAAAGAGAGAGAGAGAGATCATCACTAGCATTCAGAAAGACATAGAAATGCAGTACTCCGCAAAAAAAAGTCTTCTGAGTGATATGTGAAGTGGAGCAGTGAGTGTGTTTTTCCATGTTTTGTATTTACTAAAGTCATTAATGTGATAGTTAAAAGGAAATCATGAAATTTACAAACAATGTCAAGGGCAATAGGCATTTTCAAATTATGTCAAAAACAAAAAAAAAACCAACAAAAATGGAAATACAAGGTTTTGTCCTAACAGCAGCAATATATATATATATATATATATATGAATATAATGTATAATAATCTTCTATAAATATATAATGTTGTGCAACTGGTTTATATACATAAACATTGTGTGAACATTTCATGATGAATGGACCAACAGAAATATCCCAAAAATAGAAAAAGATTTAAAATTATTATTATTTTTTTTATTAAATTTAAAGTTAAATAACTATTTTGAAGATAAGTGTTTTTTCTGACAGCAATGATATATACATTGATTTATTCTCTCTGTTTTACATTTACTGGTCATGTTACTTTATGTTTAAGCATACAGAGTGAACAATTTGTTTTCTTAAAAAGAAAGAACAAAATAAAGTACATTTTCCTGCTTTCTTTTGTAGATGATGGAAAGCTAGCCAACTGTCAGTTCCGCAAGAAGGAAAGAAAGAAAGAAAGAAAGAAAGAAAGAAAGAAATTTAAAGGGGCAGAAATGTAAAGCAACAAGATAAACACACTTACCGTCTTCGTTACACTCCTCTGGAGGCTTCGCTTTCTTGGCTAATCGAGGGTCCAGCCAGGACGTGGTCTTAGTGTTGTGACTGTGCAGAGGAAGAGAGAGAGAGAGAGAGAGAGAGAGAGAGCGAGGATGAGTATGTTGCGGTAGAAAAACAGACAGAGTGAAATTCCCCTGTGTGACTTTTGAAACAAGGAGAAAAAAAAGAGTTTAGGTTTACAAAACAGCAATCGATACTTTTAATTAGCTCATTAACGAGAAAGAGACGGAGGAAGAGAGAGGGAGGGGAGAGATGGAGCGAGAGATAAGGCGTAACGGGAAGAGACAGATAAGACAGATATCAACAGGAAGAGACAGAAAGAGAACGATAGCAAAGACCCTTAAAAAGAAAACAGCAGCACAGATAAAAAACAAAAGACAAAAGCACTCGCTGATAAATTTGCATGTCTAATTCTTCAAAGTCACTAGTTTGTTAAAAGAAAGTGATCACAGATCATACTAGCTGAAGGGCAAGTCAGTGTCAGGCCATCAGATTCCAGACTGGCTTTAAAGCAATAGTTTGTCCTCAGTGATAGTTTTACCACAAATGTGACACGTTTGCTTCTTTAGTGCACTGCAGCTACAAGGCTAATTTAGCTAACAAGTAATGGAAGCTTTTACCCCACTGATTAGCATGCTGCTAACTGCATGCCTGAATCATCACTGACCTTAAACCTTGTTGGTAAAGCGCCACTATATTTGTTAAAACGGAAAGAAGTAGCAATGGTCAGGGTAAAAACATCAGCTAGCCTGTAAAGCTTGAAATAGTACTTTAGAGGTGTTGGGTTGAATTAGATTTTTAGCACATCATATGTCTTTACGCATTAACTTCACACGTACTCGCTCAAAAAAGAAGGTCTGGATCAATGTTTAGGTCTTAAATGCAAAATCAATTGTATAATAATCAACAGTACATAATTCACTCACAGCCTTGGAACACACATCCTTCACCAAGTTTTGACTGAGTTCTCTTTGAATGCTCTTTCAACACGCTCGCAATCTTTAGATTCATATGCTCCGGGAAGGGGTCACAACCCACATTATAAAATGTTCCCCTTCCCCGAGCAGAAGAGTCTGTGGACTGCAAGTGGTGGGACAAGTAAGGCAGCACTTTATTAGACAGTACACTGTCAATTACACACTTCATCCACTGGGGGGCACTTTGTGGCGGCATTAAAACCTCAGAGGTAGAGAGTCACAACGAAGTCGGCATGCTGGAAAGTGTGTGGTTGCGCTGAACTTGAATGTGAAAGCCAACATCCATCCTCCTCTGCTGGGTTTCACTGATCGGTGTCTGGAGTTTGTCCCAACTTCCCATTTTTAAACTTGAACGTTACCGATAAGCTTGTGCTGTCTGTCTTTGAGGACAGCACTTGGGCTGGCCTGGAATGGTGGAGGTATACTGGTTTTCTTACAGTGAGACTGACTTGGTTCCTCTTACTCTTAGGGAGTTTTTCCTTTTGAGTCTTGGTTCCTCTCAGTGGTTCTTCTTTATGTTCCTAATGAGATTTTTCCTTTTGAGTCTTGGTTCCTCTAAGTGCTTCTTCCTCCTTTCTGTATTTGGTTTGTGGGTCTCCCTCAAGCACTTAGGGAGTTTTTCCTGAGACTGCCTCCCTTGGCGATGCTTGTTAGGGTACTTGATCTGCATTTCTCGACAAGCTGCTTTGAAACAATGTCTGGTGTAGAAAGCACTGTACAAATAAAACTAATTGAAGTGAACTGAACCCCTGGGTTCAGCTCCATGATGACTGACTAAAAGGCATTAAACTCAGCTCAGCAGCCTGAGACTTCAGCTGTGGCTTGTCAGGTCAAAGGTTTGATTCCCAGCTGATGGTACGCAGTCCCACGTCTCTCCATTGTGAAGATAATCAGCTTTGTGCTAATGTATCAGCTACAGTGGGTGTAAATTTGTTGCGGTGGGGCTGAGGATGATTCCACTGATGCTTTAAACCCAGTGCACAGTGGCTCACCATGATCCAGACTTAACCTTGAATCATCCTCCTCACTGTTCTGTGTGTGTAAGAATCCATAAATCCACCCACATGTGTGTTTTTTTAGCTGCTCTTGTGAGGTTGAACAAGCTTAACAGAAATGAGGAAGAAATCTGCAAGGCAGCTGAGGTTTGTTTGGGCAGTTGAAAACCTCTGTAGAATGTTCAGGTGGGAAAAAAAAACATTCACAAAATTCATGAATTGATGTGCCTGTGTGCTCATGAATAAGTACTGGAATTTAACACCTGTTGTCTAAAACGGCTGCCCAGCTGCCTATACTGTGAAGTTTTGTTCGTTTTGGTAGTTCACAGTAAGTCACACTGTGTCCTAAACCACACTGACAAGTCTGCATTACCCTAATAATGACCGCAATGCAGTTTGAGCAGGCTGAGAGAAGCTTTGGGAAAGTATTTATGGGAAATATATGGGTGAGTATTGACTTCTCATGCTTGTTAGCAACATTAGCTCATAGCTCCAGTGCTAAACTAAAGACATATAATTTGGATACCAAAATCTAAATTAGATTTTTTACCTAAACTTAACTTTAAATCATTAATTGAACTTTGGAATATTTTCTCATGTTGTATTTTGTTGTGGTTTTATAAAAGGCTTATGTCAGGCTCTCAGAATGAATCAGATTCTCGCAGGTTAAAACACAAGGTAGGGCTTTACTTAAGGCTAAGGGATTCACACAACAATCATGGTCAAAACAGTCCAAGGTCAAAGCCAGAAAGCAGGATATCCAGCACAGGAGAATCACAAAAAGAGGTTCAAAAACACAGTTGAGGGTCAAACACGGAAACGCAAAACAACAGAGCAAAAGTGCAAAGGCAAAAGACAGGTCAGGAAAAGGTGAAAAAGGGGCATACATGGGTAATCAGCAATAGCCTACAAAGACTTGCTCGCTATGCAACTAGAGATGTTGGCAATACTTTACAATGAACGAAAGCCTGGCCTTATTTACTACTGAACTGATTACATGTAATGACAAGCAGGTGAGACATTAGAACTCCGGGGATGTCGGGTGTAGAAACAAGAATCCATTGGACGGAGACATAGTTTCCTACAGTGACAGGAGCTCCTCCAGAGGCTCATGGGAGTTGTAGTTCTCTTTACAGACCATGGATACTACAGAATCCGATGGTTGTAAGGAACAGACAGAGAAGGCATCCTCGGCAGTAGGCGTACCACATTAATCCACTCAAGTTCTGTATGTTCCAGTGACTTTACTGTGCTTCACATAAGTATCTAACAACACCCAAAAAATAGACAGATAGATAGATAGATAGATAGATAGATAGATAGATAGATAGATAGCTGTCCAAATCTTTGCATTTTGGGGTCATTTTTAGACCTGAGGGTGGTGATTACATTTTATACATTTTTGAATGTTCAATAATGTATATGCTCATTTTTGGCCAAAAATAAATTCTCAGGCTGTATTCAAACTTAAAAGTCCCCCCAAAAGGTTACTCTATTGTTTCTCACTTGGGTATTCAGTGTATGTTTGACAATAGGCAGATAGAAAGATACATTTATATCGATCTATATATGCAAGTTCTTGAATTCTTTTGCAATATTCACAATGTAAAAAAAGTGCTCAGAGTCCCTCCAAAGTTTATATCTCATCCTTTGGTGCCTTCTGGAAACAAAGCAGCACAAAAGTGACATTTATTCTAAATTACAGAGGAACCCAATACTTTCATTACAAGTGAGAAAACTCACAAAGCCACCTACAGAAAATGTATTTTTTATGAAAAATCCTAGTCACCACAGACAGTAAGCTAATATCCTTGGCTCACACCACAACATTTCAGACTGAATCGTTTTCAAAAGATTGTACAGGTAGAGAGTTCCAGCTTTGTTTTATTTTTCATAGAGTGCTACTTTCATAGTCCTACTACATAACTTGTGTAGGACGTATGTTCATTAAGTGTCATCTCTCATTAGCATAGAGCTAAAATACTTGATGTTAATGTCAAAATGTCAATATGATCATGCAAACACGTACACACACACAAATGTATGCACAAGAAAATGAAATGTAGAACTAAACAGGTTAAACGTTGCCAATGAACAACTACACAAAGTTATAGAATCCAACAGTTGTGGAAAGCCTCTACTTATGAGCCTAGAGCAAAACATGCAGCAGCTAGTGCACTACAAAATATTGTACTTGTATAACTTTGAATGCTCTGATTTGCGACCAAAACTGGTGCAAATGCTTAATATATCAGGCCCTAAATGCCATTTGTGGAAATTATTTGGACGTCAATGAAACAAACAATGAAACAGTGGCAATATTTTTATTCACCCCAGAGGCGACATAAACCCAATCACTGTTATAAATGGCGATGGCATAGAAACAACTAAAATGGTAAACCGACTTAGGACCAGATTTACTAAAAGAGGAGTTAATTACTGACAGTCGACCAACACTTTGCACTGGTGGGGGTGGCTGATTTAGCAGGTTGTCTACTAGTACCATCCTTGCAAATGAACACAGGCACAACTTTATAATTAACGTATGAGTAGTGCAATATAAACCCCTATCTGACTGAAGTGCTTTTCATATGGAAGCCCGTTTCAGCCAGTTAGCAGAAAAGGGCTGTGTCCCACTCTATATAACACAGCACTAAATAGCTTGTAAAAAACAATGCACTACTTTTAGAAGTGCACTTATTAGTGTAGTATGTAAACTATAGAAGTGTGTGATTTGGGACACAGATGAAAGGTTTCTTTTTTTCATCCTTTTCTGATCCTGGTTCAAACTGAAAATAAGTAATTATGTCATTGGTTGAAATAATTACTTATTTTCTCAAAACTTTGACTTAGTAGGTCAAAATAATTTCTAAAATAACAAGTTATTACTGTTTGAAAAATTGTGTGATTATTTCGACATAAAGTGTCATTAAGATGAGAAAACAAGACATTATTGCATCTTATGAAATAAAAGTGGTTTGAGCTAAACTTGACAGGCAATTTTTTTTTGTTTGTATTTGTCAAAAAGTCAGAAATAACTCATTGTGTGTACTAAACTCTCTCCTTTTCTGTCTCTCAGCAACAACAATGGCAGAATCGCTACCACCAAAAATAACACAAGCTTTTTATAGGTGTCAAATAACACGCAGTTATTATTTACTGTAAGCTTAGTAAATCAGAATTAGTCCTTCATTACAATAATCTCTGACAATATTCTGCAGTCTGAGAGAGAAACTATTATAAATTCATATACAAAGAGGCAAAAGCACGAGAGAGCAGTAACTACCACTTTGCTCATGTTATGGGCACTAAAGAGGCTGTTTACACCTCATGCAAATCATGCATTTTTGGTGATCGGATGACATCTGGATTTCACTTGACCACATGAAAAGCCAGGTGTAAACACCCCAGGACGCACTGTAACTGGATTACAATCGGATCACTCAAAATTGTAGGTGGTCAGAGACACGTCTTTAGCTCATTTAACAAAAAGGTAAAAGGTAAGACAAAAGTATGAATAGAATTCCAACCAAAGTTAACCATGTTAATGCAAGTGTAAACAGGCTCAAAGGACTGTTGCCCTTTTTTAGTAAACTGGAACAGTCATTTTTAATGTCAAAGCAAGGTTTGCAATGGCATGAAACATTAATAATTCTACCCCTTATTGTCTAATTATCTGTACAGAGGTCTGTACTTGTTTTACACATGTGAAGTCAGAACGAGTCAAAGTTTTTTTTAAAATAGCACTTTTTACAGCAGGAGTTGTCACAAAGCAGATTTACAGAAAAATCCAGGTCCAAGCCCCCATGAGCAAGCCAATGGCAGCAGTGGCAAGGAAAAACTCCCTAAGAGCAAGAGGAAGAAACCTGGAGAGGAACCAGGACTCAAAAGGAGAACACATCCTCCTCTGGTCAACACTGGACAGCAAAACAAATTTAGAGTTGTCAGGTGTGGAGCAAACATCTTCAAAAGCAACCAAAACAGTTACAAACACTCAGTAGGAGCAAAACTGCTAGGTTTTGTGGTGAAACTCGGTGAAATGTCAACATTTGTACATTTGAACAACAAAACGATATCTTTGTTTGTTTGTTGAAAATATTTCAGTTAGATTTTTCTTCTTTTGTGTGTCTGTATGTGTGTGTACACATTCTGAGTAACATAGTGAAATTCCAAAAAAATCATGCTGCTTCTGGTCTTCATAGTTTTGGTGCAAAAAAATCTAATTTTTGTGTTGTTTCTTTGATTTGGTGCTCTTCTATGAGTTATCTGTAGCTCTAAATGAAGCCCAATTTCATGTGCTTGCCAAGTTTCTGAAATGCATCCTTGCTAAAAGCAATCCCTGCTTTGTGTGTGTGGCTGTGCTGTGTTTCTCCGGGGATGGTGATAAAGAGAAGATGGATCTCTAGGGGAAGACTGAAAGAAGAGTGCTGTTTGTCATGCAGTTGAAAAAATGTGTGTTTTCATATGTTTCATTAGGCTTGATGCATTATGAGAGTTACCAGTTAGAACTCCTCAGACTTCTATTGTTGTTTTGCTATGCATTTGATTTAGATTATGCAGTTATTTGAAAGCAATTACATAGCACATTGTACAGTTAAATATATTTGCTTTCCAAGTAGATGCCAGTCTATTACATTCACCTACACTTTGCTTCCAATAACCCCTACCTACCACACACTGGCCACTTTATTAGAAACTCCTACCTTGTACTTCCACTCAGTGGCCACTTAATTAAAAACACCTACCTTGTACCTTCACTCACTGGCCACTTTATAAGAAACATTTACCTTGTACTCTCACTCACTGGCCACTTTATTAAAAACACCTACCTTATACTTCCACTCACTGGCCACTTTATTAGAAACACTAACACTTCACTTTATGAGATCCATTTACTTTATAGGTCCACTACAAAGGTGTAAAATTACAGACTGTAGCTCATCTGTTGCTGCACAATTTGTCAGCCCCTCTCTACTCCATTCATCATTGGTTAGTTTCTGACCATAAGACTATTGGTTGGTGGATCATACTCAGCACAGCAGTGATACTGATATGGCAGTGATCATTATAGTGTATGTGATGCTAGTATTAGGCACAACATTGCTGCTGGGGTTTTTATACACATCAACACTGCCTGGCTGCTTTATCTGAAACTCCTCTCTTGCAGGTACAGTTAGAGACTGTAGACTATCTTTTGATGTTTGTGTTAGCCATCCTCTAGCCCTTCATCAATAGTCCATTTCTGACCAGAGAGCCACTCCTGGCTGGAAAATTTTAGGTAGTGGACCACTTTCAAAACCCCAGCATACACCACTGTGTCTGATACATTTGTGCAGATGTATTCTGTGTATGTTGCACCACAATGTTATCCAACAAGTGTCACACTTACTCTATAAAGTAGACCTCTCCCTTCTCTGTGTAGGCCATCTCCCAGTTATCAGGCAGTGGCCCCAACTCCGCGTCCTGTGCTTTGTCCTGTGCATTCTCCAGCGCTTTAGAGGGGGATTTTGGTGGAGTTTTAGGGGCTTCACTTTCCTCCTTTGGGCCGTCTGGGGCAGGCTCGACTGAAGCTGCGGGGGGCAAATCGCCCGAAGCATCTGTACTCTTATCCTCCTGCTCACTGGAGTCTGTAAAAGAGATAAATACAGCGTCAACAGACAGACAAACACAATGGCATATATGACCATCATCCCAACCAGGTATAGATTGAGACCGTGTTTTTTCAGACTGAGGAGTATGAGTACATGTTTTTAGTACTTGCCAATATTGACACCATAATACGTAACATTCACAATTATTTAATTTTAAGTCACCTAGTTGGAATTAAGAAATTGCAAATGTTGTTACTGTAAATGTGTGTAATGTAACTTAACAGTTATATTGTTAAAATCTAGCTGTCTCAGGGTATTTTCTAACCTACAAACCCCAAAAACGCTTTAACTACTATTTAACTAGTAAAAAGTTCCTTCAGCTTCATTTGTGTATTTAGTGTATTTCTGACAACAATTCTAAATCATAACAAAAGGATCTAATCAATTCAAAATGATTCATCTAGCTGATTTTAAATGAAGCACATTAGCTAGCCACGTTAAGTTAGTTATCGTGGATTCAGTAGCATTGTAGTGGAAAAGAGCGGGTTTCATGTCAGAAAAGCTGTAAAGTATGTTTCATAGTTTTGATCCCACACTCCTCATCTGTCTCTTTCAACAACAGTCTGTAGCACAGTGACAGCAGAAATCACATTCGAGGCCAATGCATCTAAAAAGCTTACTTCCAGTTTTACATTTTGTCAAAGTCTTTTGAAGCTCACTGAATTATTTTAATTGTAAATATTTAACTACCGTGTAAATACTTACTTCAGTTACATTTGTGTACTTTGACAGCAGTTCTGAATCATGACAAAACTATCTAATTGAATCAAAATGATTAATGATTGAACCATTCATTGACTCATTTCCTGATGAATGATAATTGAATTGAACAAGCCTCTTTTTAAATTTAATATAACGCCTCACTAAACCATACAGCTGACCTATACACTTTTATAGTGAAGTTATAGAAATGTGGTAACTTAAAAAAAGATCCCGCTGCTCAATTTATAAGATTTATATGATTCTCTTTTCTGACACTCTATCAAAGGTAATTATGTTAGCTTAATTATAATCTATTCTGCAGTGCAGTGCAGTCAGTAGCTTTATGACTAGCGGTGTATTTTAACTGTGCTTGACCAGTGGTGCTGTAGATCATAACCCAAACTCATAAAAGACATCATTAAGCTCAGAGGATGCTGTGTATGCATCAAAGCTCTGACTGTGTTTATGTGTGTTTACTCCTTGTATGAATACAGTAGTAATATGTAATTGCATTACATTGACATCACTGATTTATACACTATATGTCTAAAGGTTTGGAATTAAGGGATTTAATAAGGAGTTTGTCCCTCCATTGCTGCAGTAATAGCCTCTACTCTTTTGGAAATTCTTTACTGTAGATGTTCAAACACTGCAGTGAGGATTTGATTGCATTCAGCTACAAGAGCATTAGTGAGGTCAGATACTGATGTTAGATGACTAGTTCTGGATAACAAATGCCACCCCAACTAATCCCAGAGGTTTTAGATGGAGCTCCATAACACTTGCCGACACAAGCCCATATAACTGAAGCATGTACTGCATCTATGTTATTTAGCTACCCAATATTAATCTCTCAAGAAACAAAGAAATTGAATATAAATTAAAAAGTATTAATACAATAAGTAGTCATTTTACATAACTCAATGTCTTTGCTTAACCATTTCAAAAGCTCTCTTTGAGGAAGTGCAGCAATAATTGTAACTATCATCCAATACCTGGTTTGTCTAATCAGACCTTCATTAAATTAAATCAGGTGCGCTGTTGATGGAGTTTAACAAGCCAGTGTGACAGCTGGATGCATCCAGGATTAATGTGGAACCAATCAATACTATATATATATATATATATATATATATATATATATATATATATATATATATAGTGTTGTGCAAAATCCTACTTAGGTACCTAACCACATTATGTGAAGCCATCTTGTCTATAAGCATCTTTCTGCCTGTGAAAACACAATATATCATTAGAATAAATGCAAGTAGACATAAACACAGTAAAAAGTACAAAAAAAAAAGGTTTTTGAGATATTTTGGTTCCAGATTTATCCTAGATGCTTCAAGCTATCACACTGACTTGTTAAATTCCATCAACAGCACACCTGATTTGTTTTAATATATTTAATATAATATTAGCTACAATTATTACTGGCCTTCCTCAAAGAGAGCTTTTGAAATAGTCAAGCAAACACATTAAGTTATGTAAAATCACATTGTAAAATGTAAAATCTGAGCAAATAAACTCACACTGCCCAGAAAAATAGTTTAAGTCTAATTTTTCTCAGGTACTTAAAATGTTTGCACAATACTGTTTATATGCAATTTCTTTTTTTTGAGGGATTAATGTTGGCTAGCTAAATAACATAGATACAGTACATGCTTCTGTCATATAACCTTGTTTTGGAAAAGTGTTATGTTTAATGTTACTAAAACATGTCACTATGTTGCTTATCTAGCTAATGTTAATCCCTCAAAGAAACAGCATCTTAAGAAACATGACAGTTAGAGTTACTACGTAGCTAACCAGCCTCAGGTTAAATAATAAATGCCTCAGGTTAAATAATATAAGCGTTCATGGACAATTTCTGTAAGAAGCTTCTGAGACCAATTACATCCACCTCCTCTATGTTTTCAGGGTGGATTACATCTACTTCTGAAACAAATGTAGCATTTATTTCTTAAGCGGCAAATCTGTTTTGCTACAATTAGCTTTTTTTCCACCAAAACATGCAGCCCTATCACTAATCAAAAGAGATGTAATTTGTGTATTGTAATTTTCACTGCTATGATTTAGAATCTGGCCCAGAATCCTCTCCTTAGTTAAGCAATGTTTTGTATTCTTGGGTATTACAAAATGATACAGCTCTTGTTTCCCTGTCTTTGAGCTTTCTGTATACTGGTAACAACTCAGCTCCTGTGGGATTAGCAGCATCTGCGATACACTCAGATTAAACAGCTACAGTGGAATTGAATCCATTATTTACCACCTTAATCATGATACATGCAAATGTATTTATATTTCATCGCCTTAATAAATAGATTCAACACTTTTAATAAATAAAAAGCGATTAATTGGCTAGCGCTGGAACAATTTGCACACAGAATAAATTAGAGGATTTATTTAAAGTAGATAAATGCGTACTGCATCAGCAAAATCTCACACATGCTTCTTAGCACAGAGCACCACCAGTTCTGGGTGTTAAAGGAAGAATTCAGCGAAAGGTCCAGTTTTACACATTTCCCTTCACCCCAAATGCAGCCAAGACATGTTTAGTGTCTGAAGTTTCTGTTCTTTTTTGTCCTTAGGTTTACACTGGAGCTATTAGGCTAATGTAGCTAACAAGTAATGGAAGCTTCTACCTCACCTATTAGCATAGCGCTAACTGCATTCCTAAGCCATCACAAACTCTCAAACCAAGTTGAGCTGTTTTGTAATTTCTAATAGACTTGCTTATGTGGTTTTTGACACTGTATGACGCACTGTTACCTATAAATAAGGACAAAAATACATCACATATCTAAAAATAGAAGTAGCAGCCATCATTTTTGAACATGTTTATAGATAACAGGATGTCACACAGTGTCAGAAATCACATAAGCAAGCCTATTTGAGATTACTTAACAATATGGCACAGTTAGCAGTTAGCACCATGCTACTTTGTAGGGTATAAACTTCCATTACTTGTTAGCTGCATTAGCCTCGTAGCTTAAGTGCAAAACTAAAGAAGCAAACTCCAAACATCAAACATGTTTTGGCTGATCAACTACTTTTGGATTAAGGGTGAAATTAACGATGTAGATTTTTTTTGATGAACTACCCTGCTGAATAAAAATAATAGAAACCATTAAAAGTTTCTGGTTCCTGGTTCTAGTTGGTGATGTCCAATAGTCATTAATGTCAAAGTTTATTTATATTGCATTTTTTACAAAAGGCATTGCAAAAAAAGCACTATGTAGTGTTATAAGCACAACTAATGGCATTTTTTGTGTTTTTGATGGGTTTATATCACAGAGTAAAGAATTCTAAGGGTGCAAAATACCCCCTGGTATTTGGGGGGGTCCTATGTTGGCTAGCTGCTAACTCACTTGCCATAGCTGCGCTGATGCTAGTTTCAATGGCAACATAATGTTTGGTTTAACAACTCTTCTTCTGAAAATGCTCCTTGGCACTGCCTTTTTCCACACATTAAGAGCGTTCTTACACATCTCCTCTTTGGTCTTTGGTTTGAGAAATTACTAACAATTCACATTCAATTTCAGCAGTTTCTTGGGAAATTGGGCAAGTTTTCAGATTTACAAATATATTATGGCATATTGTGTAATTTAGGTTTTTCAGAGGTATAGTTCCAGCTGCTAGGCTATACCAATTTGGTACATTGCCACCCTGAGGCAGACCTGTGCTGCATCTCTAGTTAGTTAAACTCTTAAATGGCCAGGGCCCACCAGCTGGCCCAAAGTTTTACTACACTACTTCAACTACTTACTACTTCTACTGCTTAACTGCTTAATGCTAGTTTGCATTGCAGTCCATGTAGTTACTGAGTAATAAGCCTTAGTATGTCATAAACCTGGGATTTTAAGGGGTTAAGAATATCCAAGAATAACAAAGACAGAAGCAGTGACCTTTTCTTGAATTTGCATTTCAGCATCCATTTTTGACTATTATTCTGAGACGTTCCCTATTTCCATTTTCCCTG